>NC_141468.1:31974556-32524556 GCF_009769465.1 Tauraco erythrolophus | reverse complement strand
CTGAGAACACCACCGGTGACCAGTTGCCAGCCAAATGTGGCTCCAAAATAGTGTAAAAACATCAAGCCCAAGGAGGAAAGATGGAGAAGGAAGACAAGCCCACTAAGTAAGTGTAACTATAAATGCTAACAGTTTTGTATACTTTGTGTTGATGATTAACAATGTGTAAAAATGAACCATTAGCATGAAGTGTGCTGTTAATAACTGAGTTTACTAAAGTCTTGTTTTAAAGTTTAAAACTGGCCTGATGTGTCAGTCTTAAAAATACTCATATCACAGCAGTTTCTATTTACTTAAAAAATATAGACATACATACCTATATAAGTATTCAAAACACTTTCAAATTCATAGTCTAAGATATCACATTGTAATTTTATACAGCAGAAGTGGTAGCAGTCATATTAAATCAGTGTAAAACACTTCACTCTATGCCAAAAGCAACCATAGAATATAGAACATTCTCAGCAGGAAGGGACCCAAGAGAATCATGAGTCCAATTCCTGACTCCACACAGGGTAACCTCAAAGTTAAACCATCTAAGAGCATTGTCCAAACACTTTTGGACACCAACAGGCTTGGGGCCATGACCACTTTCTTTAGGAGAGTGTTCCAGTGCTTGACTACCTTCCTAGTGAAGAACTTTTTCCTAATATCCAGTCTGAACTTCACCTGATGCAGCTTAAGCCATTTCTCACATCCTGTTACTGAACAGCAGAGAGAGGAGATAAGCACCTCCCTCCACTCCCCATCATGAGGAAGTTGTAGACAGCAATGAGGTCACCCTTCAGTCTCCTTTTCTCTAAGCTGAACAAACCAACTATCCTCAGCCACTCCTCATACGTCAAGTCCTCTAGTCCTTTCACTATCTTTATTGCCCTACTTTGAACACAATCTAATATTTTTGTATCTTTTTTATATTATGAAGCCCAAAACTGCACACAATACTTAAGGTGATGTCGTACCAATGCTGCATAAATTAACATTGATGTGAATTTACAAATATAAGAAAATATTAAGGTTTGAAAACATGACCAAAAATTATTCCTAAAGGTAAATAATTTTTACAAGACTGTATCTCCCACAGTCACTTTTCCCAATGTATGCTATTGAGTCCTTTTATTTGTGCAAGAGGAGGAATGTTTGGAAGCTTGCCAAACAGAATGGAGAAAACAATTGTAAGGTATACTTCTCCTTTGAATCTCATCTTTCTCAAAGATGTAAGCAAATCTGGACAAAATTGGTTATCTGCAAACATCTGCAGACTTAACTGCGTTTGGACAGATCTCAAAAAAATCTCAGAAGAGATTCACACAGTCCTAGAAAAAAAATGTATTTTCTATCAGAATTCACTTATTCTGATATTTATAGCTAAAATATATGTAAATTAAAAAATATTGTAAAAAATTTTAAACAGTTATAAGATCTTTCTTTTAAAACTTTTAGAAGACAAACAACAAGCAAGAAGTTGGAAATTTAACATTTGATATTTTACTAAAATGTTACTGCTACATATCTCCAAATAACAGAGTTTTTGCAAAGCTTCTTAGCATTTATATCAAGCACACTGCCTCTTGTATGTGTTCATTCTGCTAGGGAACACACTTTTTAATTCTAAACTGAATTTAAACAGGAAAAATTTCCAGTATATGCAAATCCAACATTATCACACTGCATTATTAAATAATGTTTCAGTAGATCTTGTAAAACTGCAGCAATGGCAGCAGAAACCTCTTCTATACAACTGAGATAAATAAATCTCTGGAGAAGGCAGAATATTCTTTTCTATTGCTGTAAATATGGAAGTGTATTAAAGTTCTGAACTGAGATTTGGTTTAGGAAAATGCTAAGTGCCTACTTTCACTATCAACTAAGATAAAGCTTTAGTATGAATCATGTGCACTTTAAACAGTACTGACAAGAACAATGTATTATTAAGCATTGAACTCTGCCACGGCAAATAATATTTATCTGACAAAATATAACTAGTGACTGACATTTTCTATATTAATGTCATGTTTCATCATTTTAGAAAATGCATTTTCTTAATTCCTACAAAGTGCCCTAGGTGTATGAAGCTTTAGCAGATGTGTGAACATACACTCTGTTCTGAATATCTCACAGACTGACTCACACTGGAGACTATAACGCTCAGGGAATCAAATGCAAGTGATACAAAAAAGGGGAAATTAAAAAGTAGTATAAACATCTGTAATGTAAAGCAATGATGTAAAGCCAAAAGAGTGACTCTTCAGAGAGTATTTAGTGGAACAAACTGAGAACCATAGGCAATATTTGAAAGCTAGCCCACAAGCTCCCTGAACCTCTTACAGCTCAAACTTAATTCCTAATCTCAAGTCTGAGAACTGCTACTTCCATTAGGAAGAATAGAAGTGTTCCTCAAGAAACTGTTAGACAGCTGAGTTCCCTTCCTTCCTGTGGTTCAAGACATATGATTGGAAACTGGCTGTGCTTCCATTTCAGCAATTCAAAGCACTGGAAAAAAAAAAAAAAAAAAAAAAGAAAAAAAAAAGGAGAAAATAGCTGGTGGATTCAGGAAGCTGCTTACTAATAAAAAAGTCAACTAATGCAATTCATATGATTTAACAAAAAACCTGAGATTGATCTCTGTTAAGAAGACAAGAAATACATGAAGTTTATCGTAAAAAAAAAAAGTACTTTCTTTTATTCCTAGAAAAAAAAGGAAGGGAGAAAAAAGTGAAGGGAGGAGACAGAAACACAGAGAACAAGTTAAAGTGTGGGATAGATTTTTTAGTAAATGCAGGACTTAAGAGTGGGTCTTAGGTTCTGAGTTCACCAGACTTCAATAAATGTCCTGATTTTCTTTAGAAGATTAATCAATGGAAAGAATCACGTATGCAGCATTACTGAAAGTCAGACCTCTTCTTACAAATACAGATTTAAATGCACACCTTACTTATCTCTCCATTACTTATAAAATCTTTTTGCACAATATTCTTCTGAAATGGCATTTTTTTAGCTTTTGCGTAAGCATTCTCAAGCATTTTTAGTTTATCAAGATTTCCATCCCTACTACAAAAATAGCACAACTACATTTCAGATGCACTGCTGATCACAGTGCTTGCCTTGGGACAGTCTATTAGCCTGCACTTGAAAGCAAACACTAGGAATTTGACAAATGTGTCAGAAAAATCAAGACTGAAATCATTAAATACATAGATACCCATATATTTAATGCAAGATTAATGCAGAGAAAAGGTGCTAATTTGACAGTTGTCAAGTGTCAGCTCCACAAAAAGGTAGAGAAAATGCATTAGCAATGCCAAATCTATATGGAGTTTATGCTCTCTAGAGCATACAGAAATTGCCACATTCAGTAATGAAAAATAATTCAATATCTGCAGTTTTGCTTCTTTGTCTTCTGTACTGAACTGACCAAGAGCACAACATGATGCTAGTTTTGTATTTCAGTGATCTTGAAAGTTTATATGAACTAAGTTGAGAGAGCAGGAGTTGTTTAAAACAAGAAAATATCTTCGGCATGAAACATCTTGCAATGATATAATCTTTTACATCTTTTATACATGAGGAAAATGTTTTAAAACATGCTATGTCTCTCACATAGTTTTTGATGGTTTTGTCTGCTTGCTTGTTTCCCCACAGTGAAATGCCTTGCACACATTTTCACAATCCTTTCAACATACCTTCTATCCTTATACTAGCTGGAATGTCTGTCTTTGTGCTGTTACTAAATATGCAGTCCTGAAGGACTGCTGCAGCTGCCTACTCACACACTGCAATAGCATTGAACTCAGTCGGGATGTTTTTTCAAGTTCTTTGAAATATCTTGAAATAGAGAAGGTATTATAGAAAAGCAAACTCTTTTCTATTTCATCCATGTAAACAGAAATCTATAGTGTCTTCTACTGTGAGCTAACAAAGGCTGCTGGGTGTGACAGATGAAATGCCTTTCAGGAGACTCATGGTGAGAGCAAACCCTTTCAAATGCATCAGGGTTGCTCAGAAGCTCAGGAAAAAAAAAGTGGCCATGAGTATTCATTCAGCTTATTTCAAAAAAAGAAGAAAGTTAGGATGAGTAAGACATCAAACTAGACAAGATTGCATATGGCCTGAAAGACACTTTGGTACTTAATATCAGACAATTCTGTAATCCTTACCTCAGTCTGTGACTGTGAAAGAGTGTATACTGATAGGACTGAGTTAGGAGTAAAAACATAACAAGAAGCTACAATCAAACTGCAAAAATGTATAATGGATTTTTTTTAATAATAGCAAATCAACTTTTGAAAATAAATTTTTAAAAGCCTTTATTCTAAGAAACTCTCTGTGAGTTTTATTCAGGCAGCCTAATATAAGTTGTTACTATTAGCAAATATTTTTTCCTTTTATATACCTGGATTAGCAATGCCACATTGTGTATTTCTGATCAATTACCCAGACCCCAGGGGACTTTAGTTTACTGTTTCATGCTTGATATTGTAGCTATAATCAACTAAAACAAACTGCAAATGTATTTGCAATTGTCAGCTTTCATTTTTAGCTTGTGATGCACAGAGGCTGCGAATTATAACAAATAGTTCAGAAACTACAAGCATTCGTGACGTACACTACTGGAAGGATGCTAGGGCATATATTTCACCTGTGGTATGGAATCCTTTTCCTTACTGTTAAAACGTGTGCAATCAATTGTGTTTTTTAGAATTAGCCCTAAGTACTGGGAGATGTTCCTCACTGGCAAAGGGCTACCTCTGACTATGGCAGTTTGAAGGACAGGTTCTTACTATACAAACAGGATGATTAGTTCTTCATTTAAATATTTAGCATTTATGTGCACAAATCAATATAAAATAACCGAGGAAACCTTTAAATCAAGCAAGACCAAGATTCTTCTGGTGTATGATTGTGTGACAAAGATATGATCTCTTTCTCTGAAGACTCTGCCAGCCCTGGGCAGATGGAGCATGGCAGGGGCTGGAGAAAGGCATGGCAGGGTGAGCTGTGTGCCACTCCTTGCTGGGGAGAGTCTGGGGTGGTATAAGTCTGCAGCACAATGTCAGCAGGAAAACCTGCTGGGGAATGAAGTCCTGACCTTACTGAACTCTCTGGCAAAACTCCCAGTTAGTCCCACAGAGACAAGATTTTTCCCAAGTTTTTACTACTTCAACATACCATGCAAACCAGACATTAGATCAGTCCATTCTACTTTACAAAAGGATTTTTTTTCCTGACTTGGGTAATAAAGCTATCGTAAATGTCCCAGACCCCAATGGAGGTAATAAATTATTTTTAAAAATGGAATATATCTTTATATCTATACAGGATAGGAAAAATGCGATGCAAAATTCTTTAAGAGTTTGCTCAATGTCATTAGTACGCTGTCACTGAAAGTTCGCTTAATGCTGGAGCTTAATCTGCACTTTTACTGAAATTTCGAGACTCTGAGAATACTGTGAAAAAAAGGTATCTTTTCTTCGGTTCCAAATTTAAGGGAAAACAAATCCTGAGTTTTCCTTTGGTTGCAGATAAGCCATGAAATCTAAAGCTACCAGTCATTAATGCCATGTAACGTTTATTCTACGAAAAGTTTAAATTAGTCTCCAGAAAGCTGGCACCATTCCATTTTAAAGACATAATTTAACTTTTTATTTCAAAACCTATAAGCAGCATCTCTGTATTCATTTTTCCTGTGAAACTTTGATAGTTTTAGTCCCTTATGAATCTCATTTTAAAATACATGCATTTAAATGCCAATTGGGACTTTCTCTAGAGAGCTAGGAAGAAGGCTTTAAAGTGGAATTCTGACAGAAGAATAAACTTAAATTTTATTCCCAAGATAACTGAATCTTTTCCAGATATCACTAGTATCTGTTACTGTCTCCTTAGATTACACAGTTTTCTTTTCAGAAAAAGCACCTAGCTGTTCTGACAAAAAGTCTCTGAAGAATAATCAAAACTCATTTTATCAAACATATTAATGTTTTTTTTTCCCCCTAAAGGTGTTACATTATTGTTAGTTTTGCATTATTAGTGTTTATTTCTGCAGCAAGATACTATCAAGGGCACAGGATCATCATAATCAATAATGAAACCATCATGTGCAACAGAAGGCAGCGTATTATTAAGTCCTGTTGAAAAAGGAATATCATTTGAATTACATACAAATTTATAATGTAAATATTGACTAAGTGTATTTTACTTAGATATCTGTCATCGAGTTGGAAGAATTTGTTCAACCCTTTTTTTCATATATGGTAAGTGTACTAGTTCTTTAATTATGCATAATAAAATTAAGTCAGATTTTCAACAGATCAATCATCCTCTTTAAATCTTGGATTCTGTTAAAAATAATATGTCTGCTCTGACCTCAGATATTTTGACAAGAAAGGCAAAAATTCAGATTTGCGAAACTAGAAGAGATTGTACTTTCTTTCTGAGCTTATAAACAAGAGATACTTTATAACTGGACCTACCTGGAAGTAACATTTGCTATTTGTTTAACAATTACTTTATAACATATCATCTGTCTAGCCTATCTCAAATTTTCTGTCTCTGTATAACTTATTACAGGGAAAGATTCAAAGTTTCAATTATTTTCTGATTTTTTGGGGGTTTATACATTTTTTTCCCTTTTTTTCAAAATCTTTGCGCAAAAGCTCACTGAATAAGCTAAGTGGATATGATTTTTTCCTGTGTCACCCTGGGAGTATGGTAGATTTTTTCAGAGTACCGACAAGATATCCTCTTAAGAAACACAGATTTATGCTACTAGGATAAAAAATAGCTGTAGAGGTTAAGTTTGGTTTCACACAATTTGTCTCTCAGGTTATAATTTTAAAGGCCCAGTGTGCTGTTCGGGCCAGAGCTCTTTTTGATGGATAAAACCCTAATAACTTGAGACATAGCAACAAGGGTAAATCTAAGGTTACTGTGCTGTTCTAGTTCAGGTAGTGTGAGATTCACTAAAAAATCAGCAAGTCAGAGAGAATGTGAAGGCTCAGCTGGCAGTCAATTTTTTTTTTTCCCTGTGAAGTCTGCAGCTTTTTTCTATATATAAGCAATCTATTGAAATGTGATGAAGAACTAAGATTTCACACACTTAAAGACAACAAGTGATAAATTGAAATGACATAGTTCTGTTGCTAGTTTACTGCTGAAGTAATCCAAATAGCTTTTTACTTTTTCTTACTGTCAAATTAATTTGTGTAAAATGTGCCAGGAGAGAACTCTGAGAGCAAACTAGGGAAGATAGATATCCTATTATATTTTTCTTCTTTTTTAACGCATGACTTACTTCAGGCTGCTGCGTTTCTTGAAACTTCAGACTAAAACACAGATGTGAAACAAGGCCTTCCATTCAACCCACACTGCATGTAATGCAAATATAAACTATGAGACAATATCTTTATTATTATTTTTTTAAAGATAGAGTTCAAACACAAGATGAATGCTACAACAGAAATGGGAAGGTTTACTTCTGCTGTTATGTGAACTGTACGCTATTCTACTTGGTGAATTTATCTTAAAAATAATTTTTTATTTGGCATAAAGAATAATGTTAGAATCTTTCTTGAAATTAATGCCTAGTTTTCTTAGCCACAGCAATCCTTTCCTATCAACATGAATAAAACCTTTCTTTGGCACAATCAGGAATGGAATTAAAATTACTTCCGTATTTATGGATATGTAAGAATTTCAGTTTATCAGTTCAGTACCATCCTGGAAGACTTCTTTGTCCTAACTGAAACAGAAGAAAACAGAGAATGTCATCATGATAAAGCTAATGAGAACAATCCAGGAGAGTGAACATAACCTCAAACTTAGTAAAGATGTCTGGGATACCAAAAGAACATTTTCCAGGTGCTGCTTTTCCAAAAAAAACCCAAAAAAACCCCCAGCCTTAGAGGTCATAAGGCCTGCTCAGAGTTGAACATACTCCCTAGAGGACGATAGAGAGAAATATCCCGCTAGGCCATTGGCAGCAGCATCTCTGAAAGAGAAAGGTGGTCTAAAAGCGTTTTGGTACGGCACAGCCTGCTTTGGCCTACGTGCAGTGGAAAGCTGACAAAGTTTACTCCTGAACAAATTTTCAAGGAAAGACTGAACATTAATTAAGGAAAGAAATATCAGCTTTACAGTACAACCTTTTCTGTCTGGTTCCTATAGACTCACTGCATATGTGAATAATGCTTTGCTTTGAAGACATTGTTTTTCAAACATTTCTATCAGCCTACCCCTAAACTCCTTAAAGACAGTTAGCCTGCTGGGTATCAGACACTAAAAAGAATAACTGCAGCCCAAAGATCCCATTCAAGAGCATTCAGATCACTAAGTTTTTGAAGGTTATATATGTACATATCAAGTTCTTCATGACTGACATAGAAGTGTTATGAATACATACTAATATTCAGAAATATACATATGCACAACAGAATGTTAAAGATGGAGCTTTAAATTAATGCAGTAGGGTACCAGATTTTGGAAATCTTGCTGGAATATTCAATGGATTACAAGGACATGAATCCTAGCTCTGAGAGCAGAGACTTCAAATGTCACAGCCATGACGCTGCTAGGGCCCAGCCTGGGCAAGAGCTGAGCACCATTCCTCCTGAGGCTAATAGGTTTGGACTGTGCTCAGCATGACAAGGAAGGTGACTTTGTACCTGGCAGACAAGATGTGCATTGTTTAACAATATTAAAAAAAGGCTTTACTTTAAAGTTAGGCTTGTTTCTGATTAGACAATTAGAGAACTTTGTTTGTAACTTACATATTAAAATCCATTTCTTGGACAAGAAGGTTCCATTGTACAAACATACCTGGTCTGCACTGGTATTTGTACAACTTAATGGGGCTGATAGTGTTGCTGACTTCAACGATACCACTAATTCCTAGCACTCAGCAGTATAAGGAAAGAATGAACTATAGATTTTAAATCAACACATTTACCACTGCTGCTACTTGAAATTGAGATACTGTGACTTATGAAATATTTGCAGGAAGACTCTCTCTAAGAGTATCTAACACTAGAAGGTATATAGAAAGATGCAAGACAGTCCTGAGTGGGATCCAAAGTGAATAAGAGACATTTCTTCCTAACTTGCATCATGCAATGTAGGCATGAAGACTGTGTTCTTCATTAGCATTTTTTGTCTTTTTCAATCTAAACATTTGTCATTTAACAGTTAATTGCTTCATAACATTATCAAGCTCTTGACCTGAATTCAAAATACAATTGATATTTTGAAAATTGATGTGAACAAAAATTCACTCTGATATACTGCATTTTAATAGCTATCAATAACTAGGAAGAGTAGACTTACACTCTACATTACTCCATTCACTAAGTATAGTCAGATCTGATGTTAATTAGGGAATGCTTTGAGTTGTGACCTTAGCCTTCACTGAAACAAGTAAAATAGTAATGGGCTTCAAAACTAATCAAGAATAAATAACAGCTAAAAATGTGTAAGAACTAACAGCATATTTGAGTACAGATCCCGTGTATATGATGCAGTTTGTCAAGTCCTGCATTACAGGACTCATCAGAAAACAATATCTACCCAAGTGACAACAATATTTTGATCTTGGCAAAGGGGAGTGTTTTATCTGTTTGCAGCTCGAGGATACAGAGAATACAGCAGCTGTAGCAATATCAGGAACCCTTGAGGGACAATGTATACTTTCACTTCAAAGTGTATGTCCACTTTGGTACTATTCAAATGAGGGCATTTCTGCTTTATCCTATATGTGGAAACCTACATAAGCAACATTTTGAAGAACAGATTTGAGTTAATGGCCCATGATTGTGACTTTAAAAAAAAAAAAAAAAAAGAGAAAGGCTTCTGGAATGCCTCTATCTAATCAATACAATTGTGAAAGACATCTTCTAGTGTGCTCTTTCTTTCAGCCAAAGTCTCTCAAATGTGAAGATAGCTATTACAATAGGTGGAACCATAGCCTGCCAAGTAGCAGTCATAGAGAATTTTGTAGGCAGTTACTTCTTCTGATTCCTCTGCTTTTTCAGTGTATCACACCTTGCTTTGGTCATAGGTTTCCCCTGGCTTTCATCAGATATAGTGTGTATATGGCCAAAATTCAATGTTGGATACCAGTTTTACATCTGTTACAGAGTAGTCCAAGAGTCTGTTATTTTGGCATCTAAATTATACAAATTCTAGTTTTTAATAATTTGCAAATTTTAGTTTGTATAGTAGGAAAATATGTTAATATAATTAGGTATAATATAGAATTAAAAATATTGAACTGCTAGCAAGTTAGGATTTTCAGACTTTCTGTTATTTCTTTTGTGCATTTTTACTGGGAGGAAGCTGAGCTTTTGGCTTTAAAATGTCTGACTGGCTTAACCACAAAAAAGTCTGAGTCTCACTAAGGTGATCCAAAAGTAAAATTGGGAAGGATTGTGGCTCTTCAGTGGCTGTGTACCAAGTCAAAGCTATATTCTACAAACAATAACTCTGGCAACAATGACTAAAGGCTTTAATAAGCTCTAACAATGTGCAATATTGCCTAAGTACCACTTAACATACATTAATCCAATGGCTGTAAAGCAATGATTGCAGGGACCATTTACTATGCTCTTAAGAAACACAATGGAGTGATTCTTTAAGAAAATACCTGATAACTAATTTGACCATCATAGAATACTGAAAGGTGTTTTTTTTTTTTCTTATTTCTTTGACTGATTTTCATTATTAAAATTGCATGGCTTCCATCAGAAGTGGAAGTGGTTTTTTTGTGGAATGGTAGATTTTTTTTTCTTTCTTTCTCTTTATTTCTGATTATTGATCCATTATTGATCCAAGATCCATGCTTGTAAAGTGCAAATTATTCATCATCTTCAGATTTCTAGCTTTGGTAGGAAAGAAATATGAGACCTTACTATCATATCATGTTAACTACTACCTCTGTTCCCTTCCACTTTCATATAAGCAACTGATATCTTGCAAATGTTAAGCATACAAGCAAATACATTTCCCAAAACTTGTAATCTGGTCTGCCAGTTTCAAGAAGAAACATTTCAAAGAAGAAGAGACAGCATTTGTATAAGCTCTAATACATACATACTTCAGAACAGCATTCATTAAAAAGATATTGGGATAGATGCACTGGGGGAAAAAAGCGATTTTGCAATAAGAAAATGTGAAATTGAGTTACAGATCTTGCAGCTTGCAGGCATTATTATGCATCAGTGGTGTTCAAAGGTTCACGCAGGACTTGTCCTCATAACCACACAGAGCTACTGGTCACCTGATCGGAGATTTCTGTTCTGCATCAAATGCAGTTAAACATATTTTCAATAATTATATGAGAACAAATATTATAGTTACATAAATGGTACATAAGTATAAGTAGAAGAGGAAGCAGCATATATTAGCTAACTACACAGGAAGTACCATATGGTTATTGTTATTTTGTGCTTTTATTAATATCTGGTTTTGTATGATATACAACTCTTTTCTAAATCTCAAGGTTTACAAGAGAAGAATTAAAACAGTTGTACTGGTTCCTAGATCTGATATTGAGTTGCAGCAGCTCTTAACTAAAACCAACATAAAATTTCAAACCCTAATAAAAGCTGATCTGCAGTGCCCAAATCCTCAGAGCTAGTAAATTAAAATACCCATACTCAACTTTAATTAAGTGACACTGTCTCAAATAACAATCAATGGAAAAGGAATATATTCTACAGTTTATTTTGTAAATATATTTACTCTTCTGTTAGTTGCCACTACTCCTCTCAGCAAATGTAACATTCTATTACATTAACATTGAATTATTCTTAACTGCCTCTCCTGCAGTGAAAGGGAGAACGAATAACTTCAAAATTCTGCTATCAATCTGAAAGTTCCACTAGGCAATTATGTTCATCAGAAAACTATTTCTATATTTTCATAGTTTCATTTATTTTAAAAAAATGTAAATCTGTCCATTCTGTGCTATTTTTACAAGAAAACATACCGTTTGGAAAATGGTTTGATGGCTTTAATGGCTTTGATAACAATCATGAATACAGTTATTGCCACAAAAAAGTCCTAAGTATTTAAAAATTTAAGATATTACTGAAACAACTATCATCCTTATGAGCCACGTGAAATGATTCAGTTTAAACTAGGGTGCTTTATTCATTAAGTCTTGCAAAATAGGAGAGAGAGCAATATGAATCATGGAGTCCCTTGACTTTAGTAAGAAGTACTTGTAGCCTTTATATACACACAGACCTTTGCAAGATCAGGATCCTAGTGATTTAGCTCTAATTATATATTTCTCTTTATTCCATAACACACCTCTAAAATTTGAAGTGCTGCTTAAAGAAAAAAAAAAAGTGTATGCTATTAATATATTAATATAGTATTTGAGGAAAATCTTTCTTCTCTGCCCAGGCTAACTTTAAACATGGACAAGATAGGAAGATTCATGCTATCTGGTATCTTCCAAACTCTTCCTTTTGGAACAGAGGAAATACGGATAAACATTTTCAAAAAATGCTTGCACAATGCAAAATAAAATTACACTTTGTAATCCTCTGAGAGAATGTAACAATAGAAAAGTAGTAGTATACTAGATAAATTTACCATTTTTCCACTCTTGATAAATGTGGCTCTGTTAACACATAGGACAGTAAACTGGCAAAAGTTTGCTGTCCTATGTCCTAAATAGGACAGTTTACTGACAAAATAAAAATTGCTTTCACAGATGCACAGAATTATATAGGTAGGAAGGAACATCTGGAGCTCATCCAGTCCAACCTCTTAACTGGAGAATTTAACTCAGTAACTCAGGTTGCTCAGGGTCTTGTCTAGTCAGCTTTTTTTTACTATCTCCAAGAATGGAGATCTTATAGACTTTCTGGGTAATCAATGTTGGACTTCCCCCATCATAACAAACAAATTCAAAAATATCCTAATATTTATTCAGAATTTCCCATTGTGCCTATTGTCTCTTGTCCTGCTGCCCTGTATATCTGAGAAGAGTCTGGCACTGTCTTCCCTGTGCTCTGTACTGTAGCTGAGGACAACCGTGAGCTCTCCTCACAGCGTCCTCTGCTCAAGGCTGATCCAGTCTTGTTCTTGAAGTCTCTCCTCTACATCCTGTGCTACAGCTCCATCACAGGGGCCTTTTACAGGTCTCATTTCCCTACATAACTGCAACTCTTCTGCAGGGAATCCCCAAAGCACAGTACTCCTGACTGCACATCCACCAAGTAGATGGAAAAAATCACTTCCCTCCAATAATTTGTAGAAGCATTGGTATTCCTATTAATATTACTCATCATATTTCAATAATGTTTTGCTCCTAAAATAAATAAACATACACTTGTAAATAAATACATATGCATTGGTTCGCACAGTCTCTGCCCTATAAATATACATTTCTAACCTTCCAACATGATATGAAATCATGTAAACAAGGTGCTACAGTAAAATAGTCTTATTTTAGGACTGGGAGATTTCATGAGACAAATACTTATTATACCAAAGCATTTATCTTACTCAAAAATTGAAATAGGTAGATAATAATTTCCTATAATTCTGCAAACTAAAATTTAGAACTTTATCTTAGCAATCAGTGACTGTGCTTTGAAAATGTTCCATGTCCAAGGAAGTGAAAATAGAAACAAACAAAAACGTTCAGTGGATTTTTAAATGATGTCCTGGCAAATCTTAATATGAACGAATCAAAATTCCCTATACAGTCAAACCATAGAAAAGCCAGTAAAGGTTTCTTTGTGCCTCATTTCTGTTAAAACAAGTAATTTTTGAGATCGTGTATAGAGAATATAATGTTATAAATTCTGCAGAATGGTTATTGAATATAAGGGTATTACAAGCTGTAACTTAGTGAAATAGAAATTGAATTGTAAGGAAGCTAATGAAGAGGTATACATGGTTCAGTAAGTGATTATATTTTAATTCAGAGCTGTTCAAATTAGTTAATTACAAATGATGGTGTGAATCTGACAACTCTCTCATCTCTTCTAATATTTCATTAAATCAATCCAACTTGGTTTCAACTTTTTTTTTCCTGGTTTATTTCAATGTAAGTGATGTCAAAAACAGGTGTAGGCTGTTCAGCCTACCATTCTTTCCATTCTTTTAATGCTAAATTACAGTAACGCTTCCAAGTACAGTAATAGAGAAAATTAGCTAGAATGCATAAAATGTTTAAGATTTGACATAACTAAGACAAAAAAAACCCCAACTTTCTGCTACTTTACAAGTCCTCATGAGCATTCCATTGCTAAGAAATAGAGCAGACTTAATTCAGAGCTTTTAGTCACATGATGATAGCAAGGCTGCTTGAAAGATTAATTTTTATGCATTAGTTTAGATTACAGTTAGGCTAAATATTTTATTTTCCAAGAGAATTAGGACAGTCATAGAGGACTTTTTATTCCCCATACTGCAAATTCAGTTAGTCATGATGATTTAATGGACAGTGAGGCCACACAATCTTACTATCAAGGCTCCCCTTCAGCAGCTCCTGGAGTGAGCTGTCATTCTCAGTAGACAAGCCACCATCCCAATTTGCATCTCACATATAATATTCTCTCAAAAGGGACAAGCATATTTACCCTTCGAGGTTTATTTATCATCAGCCATAACACTTAACGTCCTATCCGTTTTATTCATCATAGACTTTTACAAGTTCAAGCTGTGCATGCATGCTATTTACTACTGGTAACTTCATGCTCCATATGCAAAGGCTTTTTTTCTGATTGCAAACAATTTTACCTATTTCATTTTTTTGCCACTGGCCAGAGATAAATATTATAGAATGTAATTGATTGCACATTTGCATTACACATTCTGTTTAAACACAGCTTCATTTCTTCTTTAATACCCATGAGAAAAAGCAGAAATGTCACCAATCCCGTAAAAGTCATGCTACTCCCCAGGTCTACATTTATCCAGCAAAGTGAAGGTGCAAGTACTGGTCGCAAAAAAGAAAGAAGCTGCAACATCAGCTAGCAAACTGATGCATCCAAGCCCCAGTAGATCACTCTCAGGCTTCACTCACTACTTTGCCATCACTGTTATCCTCACTTGCATTATCTTTACAAGCATAAGCACAGATAGGTAATTTTTTGCTAAAATCACACTTTTGTTTTGCAATGCTCAACCATCTCCTCTCTACTTTGGTCTAAACTAAGAAAAATAGAGTTTGGGACCTTGCTATTGAAATTATTTGTCTTAAGCCACTCCAAATAGCTGGTTGGAGTATGGGGACACAAACAGGGTCACTAGGTATTTTGAGACCTGGCAGAATTCCTCGTGGGAAGAATGTGCCCTGCCTACATACTTTACCATGCAACTTTAACACAGTACTGCTCAGTGCACTGCTGTGAGCTGTTAAACTCTTCCCAACTTTTGCCTTAGAGGTTGCTTCATTTCAGGGCGATATGTGATTCTTGCACTAGTTTATAGCTTATAAATGAAAGCCTCAGCAGATGGCAAGATCATCACGAAGATAATGTGCACTTGCAGGACATGTGGCATTCTTTGTTTGCTATTATGAAAGTAATCCAGAACAGTAGAAAGGTATCTGCTTCTTCCTTTAGCTGTCCTCTGAATGTCTCAGAAGAAGACAGAGCCTATGAAGCAGGGCTATTCTCACAGGCTACAGACCTCTTGGTTCAAATAATTCTTTTACCAGCAGTCATGCACTGCACTTCACTAAAAGTGCCATATTTCAGTTCATCTTACTGTCTGATGAACTTTCCATGTTTTCTGGTTTTGACTACTTGTATTCACTAACAGTAGTTACAGTTTAAGAAAATAATTATAATAGGCCACACTCCATTACTGTCATTAATTGAATTTGTCCATTGAGGGTTAACAGTTCTGTCTTATATCTGAAAGAGATGATTATAGCCTTTGAAAAGCAAATTAAAACAGCTAACAAACTCAGCATATTAACATATTTTGAATGTCATTCTAGTCTATAGAATTTTCTAGTCAGAGTCTACAGGTTTGGGCTGCTGAAAGGAAAAATAGTTAAACCGACAGGAATGTTTTTCAGATAGTTTATTGCACGAACTTACAGTACAGAATTGCTTATATGAACAGTCATAAATACAACCTTTACAGTAATGCTGACTAAAAGCAATTTACTAATTTAAAGCTTATGAATGTAGAACTTCTGTTAAACAAAAAGCCAGGCTCAGGTTCAAAGGTATTTAGTTTTGAGAGTAAACACATAAAAAGATTTACATTTATTTTTGGTAAGAAGACTAGGATAGGAACCTTTCTGAGCCAAAAAAATGTTTTATGACAAGGTACTCAACCTACCTGTATCTCAGGTCTCCCAGGAAAGTGAGGAAGATAATAGCCTTTTTGCCCTTACACTGGATTGTGCAGCTTAGCCCACAAAGAGTCTTATCCAAAGCCATTAAAGCCAATAGAAATCTCTCATTGACTTTAATGAGCTTTTGTTCAGGTCCTTTACAAGACAGCTAAAAGACTGCCATTGACTTCAAGCTCTAATTTTATAAAGCTTTTTCAAATCCTCAGCTTGAAGGCATTTGGAAACATAGAAATGTAGTAATAAGAGTATTATATTTACCAAACAAATTCTTATAAGATAAAATTGAAATTTTTTTAATATATTTTTTTAAACTCTGACAGTGCTATTCAGTGCATGTTTGTATATCCAAGAATATAAATATAGAATCATAGAATCATAGAATCATAGAATGGTTTGGGTTGGAAGGAACCTCAAAGATCATCTAGTTCCAACCCCCCTGCCATGGGCAGAGAAATCCTCTACTACGCCAGGTTGCCCAAAGCCTCATCCAACCTGGTCTTGAACACTTCCAGGGATGGGGCATCCACAACTTCTCTGGGCAACCTGTTCCAGTGCCTCACCATCCTCACAGTAAGAATTTCTTCCTTAGATCTAATCTAAATCTGCCTTCTTTCAATTCAAAGCCATTGCCTCTTGTCCTATCACTACACACCCTTGTAAAAAGTTCCTTTCCAGCTTTCTTGTAGGTCCGCTTGAAGTACTGGAAGGCTGCTATTAGGATCTCCCTGGAGCCTTTTCTTCTCCAGGCTGAACAGCCCCAACTCTCTCAGCCTGTCTTCATAGGAGAGGTGCTCCAGCCCTCGGATCATCTTTGTGGCCCTCCTCTGGACTCGCTCCAGTAGCTCCATGCCCTTCTTATGTTGGGGACACAACTTGGAGTCACCTGCAAACTTGCTGAGGGTGCACTTGATCCCACTGTCCATGTCTCCAACAAAGATGTTAAATAGCACTGGTCCCAGTATCGACCCCTGAGGAACACCACTCGTCACAGGCCTCCACGTGGACATTGAACCGTTGACCACAACTCTTTGAGTGCGACCATCCAGCCAATTCCTTATCCACTGACTGATCCATCCATCAAAACCATATATAGGTATATACATATATATATATCAGTTATTGTATGCCCTTATTGATAACTGTTTCTCAGATAGCCTTACATCTTGGTTGCATAATCATCGCTGCACTGCTAGACGCCAACTCAACACATTTAATCTGGGTGAAGTACAGTTTATAAGGACTTTTCCCTTGATTTAGCCACAGTGTCAGATCCAGAATACAAATCCTCACTTTGTTTTTATGCTGGTATTATCCTGGCTGTGTTATCAAAGACAATAACTGATCTGGCATAAAGGTAACTGTAAAGTTAACCATTGAAAATCTTTAAGAAATTTGAAGCAGCAGAGGAGCTTTATACTTGACCAATTCTTCATAATGGGTCTCCTGCACTCCTGATCTAAGAAGCAGCATGGCCAAGAATAGTAATGTGATATTTTCTATGCCATCAAACTACAACTTCATAGCAAAAAGGCCCCTCAAAACAGGAAAATTACCAGAATTTAAAACAAAAAAGATTGTTGAGGTTTTTTTAAGCCACTTTTTAAAGTGGTATCATAATTATATAAGCTACTCATTATTACATTCTTGTAGTATGCCAATTAAGGAATGCTAAGCTAATATCATAAATGTTTGACTTCATTCTATAAGAATTTGAAAACAGTAACAGCTAATTGAGTAGAAATCTCTATTCTAGTCCAGGTAATTGAAATAAATTTCCAGCGATACATAATATTTTATCCCCGCTAATAAAAGTAAAAAGATGCAAGTTCTCTAAATATTTATCGGCTTCTATTCAGAACAGCTATTTTCAGCATTATGAATGGCTGACATGACATATTTCCAAACCTGAAACACAGCAGCATCAAAGCAATAGTATTATATAACACCTGCCATTCATGTATTGTACAAAGCTGTGGTTTTTTTAAAGATAGCATGCAATAACCATGCACTGCTTAAGTTAGTCCAATATTCTGAAAAGGTAATTAATATTTAAGTTTTGATTATATAGAGAGTTAATAGCATTTCTAATTCAGCACTACCCATAGATGTCCTGTTATATTTGTAATATCAATTAAGGTATTCATTTTATTCAAAGTCACGACTAAGCAGAAAGGAAATATTAAACCTTTACAAATCTTAGTTTAAACATTTTCATTTTATTTACACACTTCAGGAAAATGTCTCTCTATGCCTTAACATTCCAATTTTAGTCCTATAAAAACCATGCCATAACAAGAGATAATATAATTTATTTTAAAGTATTTTAATGAACTAAGTAAAGATAGTTTAATCTGCCAAGATTTTACATTTTAGAAATCCATATCTCTCCAAAGGTGCATCTAATTTCGAACTTGATTGGTGTCAGGATTTTTGCTTTAGCAACCTAACCCATTAGGCCATTACACATATTGTTATTCTCCAAGAGATAAAATGATTCTAACATCTGTTCTCAATCTGTTTTTCCATAATTTCCTTTTATGCTCCATGTAACTCATTAAGCTCATCTACAAAACATTACCGTGTCTGCCTGTCTACACTATATATGCCTTTCTACTATAAGACTGCATGAAAACAGAAAAAATAGTAGCCTACAATACAATCCACTTTAAAAACACTGTTTTTACTGAATCTTTTGATACAAGAAGATATATTTGGTTTTGCAAGTCAGAATTGTGACACATGTAACATTTAACCTAATCTCTTCAGTGACCTATATTCTAACAAAATGAGAAAAATGAATTCATGTTTCACCATTGTGCAGTCTGTTCCTTATGACTGCTGCAGTCTTATGAGAGAAAGTGTTTAAGTTAAGAAGAATATACCTTCTGAATGACTTGAAGAGAGATATTTTAATATTTTAATTCACTTGTCTAAGTGATCTCAAGAGTACAGCAGACAGAGAGGTAGCAAATGTCCCAGTAACCTAAAATCTAACGTGTGTAGAATGGAAAAGAACCTGGAGTCCAGCGTGTCCTTCTAAATGCACTTTACATTTTCTTCTACAGATGAAAATTTTCAATATTTTATTATTCTCAAGCTGGTTTCCAGCCCTGTAATCTCTTCTGCCGCCTTTTGCCTGCATTCAATGATTGCTGCTCTAATTTAATTTCAGAGGAAAATACCTATTTACACTTGATCTGCCCATTACGTATTCATCAACATAACACAAAGGTCATTTTTCCTGCAGAATGCTAAAGAATTCACTGTCAAAAACTGTCTTACTAGCTCTCGAAAGGTGCCACTGCTGTAAGGAAAGCAATATACTATCCAATGTTAGCTAGCAGCTGATGACTAATATGAGAGCAAAGCCTAGTGAGGGTGATTTTCTAATATCTATAAACATCAGCAACTTGAGCAAAATTTTACCGTGTTTAGATTTACCCCAATATTCTACCTTGTACAAAAGCTGCACAGTACCTACCTTGAGGATTTTACCTTGCATTAATTTCTAGGTGAGCTGTTGTAAATCTGAAACCAATGCCCAACTGCCAAATTTCCTTATGCTTTGAGTCTACATTGGCAATATATTTGTAAGTGAAAAGAAGATGAGTAGCTTTATGGCTAAGATTTATCTTGGGAACAGAAAGCGAGACAGAAAAGGAAAAGCTTACTAAAGGAGGAGAGAGATACCTGCACAGGATAGACTGAATTAAATCCCGAAGGAAAGAACTGCTAAAACTAGATGTTGGAAATCTTAGAAGATAGTAGCAGGAAAATAATAATGAAAATTAGCAAGAAATACAAGCACAAAAAAAGTGAAATAAACCAAATGAGAGGCAATGACATCACATACTCCAAACCACACAGTAGGCCTTTTGCCATTGTTTCCTAAAACCGAGTTATTCCAAGTTAAGAATTGGGTTAAACTTCCGGAAGCCAGACAAACTCGTAATGTCCTTGCTGTCATTAATTCAATTAGAGTCAGCGGGGCGACTTCTGTATGAAATAGGCATGAAATGCATAAGCGTGAAAAAACCTAGCCTTGACAACATCCCTGTGACAACCAGTGGGTCTTTTATAACGTTAGAAGAGTATTGTCTCTTAAAGACATGTGTGAAAAACCTGCATATGGAATAGGGCCATAGGATTTGTATTTCCACAGCAGGATGTAGAGCTTTATGCAACTATTTCCTGCAGGCTAGATTAAGTTAAAACAAGAACAGGAATCCACACAAAATGTAACAAAACCAAAATCAGATCAAAACTGGAGTGCAGAGAAAACATTTGCTATCTTCCTAATGAACAGATGCACACTTTTACAAGTCAAGAAACAGAATTTTCAGGCTACTTTTTGTCTTCATTCAACAAGAAAATGTCTTGTATAAAAAAAACTTAAATATTTTTTTGGGGAAAGTTTTGAAATATCTTTACTGGCGTCCACAGACCAGTTGAACAGTTAACACTTACTAAGCACAGTTACAGTTTCCTAATTCTTTATTCCAGCACTGGCACTAAAGCAAGACCAAGCTCCCAGGAGAGAACCATTCCAAATTACATCAGCTGGCAATATGTCCTCAGGGAGCATCTGTCAGCTACAGGGAGCTGGCTCGCCCTCTGGCTATTCCTCCGGTACATCTCTCCAAATTTAAAATCTCCACCACTCTTCCTTCCATGTGGGGGAATTAAAAAAAGTCTTTATTATTTTTAGAACAGTTCAGAGCAAACTCAATCTCCACTGACCAAGATATTTTACAAAATCTAGTAATTCTCACACAAATAATAAAAATACAATCACAATCAATTCATACTTGCTGTGTTGCACAAATGACCCAGGAGACATGCGCTGCTTTTCGGTTGCAAAGTGTAAATGATATACAGAGAATTGACTTACCGGGCCAAAAGCATTGCTATCAAAGCTGTGTCCATGGTGATCGCCTTCCACCCAAATATGCCCATGTGGAACTTTCACATACTTCTTTTTGTACCCAATGGTTCTAAAATGAATTGCAAAAATGACTAATCAGTTAAAAAGAAATATCTGCAATGCTTTGTTAGCAAAATTCACATACTTACTGTCTTGGAATTTGACCTTGCATAGCATCCAACACTTGCTTAAAAAAAACTGTGCCCAAGTCCTTTAGACTTCAAGAGTGCTACTCAAGTGAAAATATATAACAATTTTGTTTGAGCTAGTTGCACTATCAGGACCTGTTTACTACATTGTTTTGGCAGAAATCACATCACAATGGGGAACAAGAGACTTTTCAGTTAAATATAATTAAGGGATTCTTATTTCTATCTCTGTAGTAACAATTCTTTGAACCATCAGATTTTATCTCAGGGAAATGCCAGCAGACATGTTGTAGTCACATAAAGATGCTGTATGGAGAATGCTTTTCTTCTAGGGTAGCGTTAGGTACTCATCCAAAATAATCTGGCACATCTGAACTGGCCTTAGATTCGGAACTTGGATTCTTGTAACGCTTATGTCCTGGGGGTAGAATTTCTTCAGCTGTAACAAGCTAAACGGGATAAACTTACAGGAGACCTCTCAGAGAAGGCCATGTGCTGCAAAAAAAATGACAGTGATGATTCAAGCCATTCTCCACAGAAATTCATACTGAAGCAGTGTTTCAGCATGCCCTGATATTACAAAAATGACAAACTACAGGTAAGTCCTAGAGTTGAGGTGCAGAGTATGTAAAATTCCTGTATTTAGTTGCTGAGTAGCTGTCATTTTCACAATTCCAGTCTGCATTCTACCATACACTTTCGCTTTCCTTCAGATAGGATCTGTTATTCTTCAATCATTCATGCAGGGAGGTGATTTTATCATGCACACGAAATTATTACCATGATGAAGCATTTACAGATGGGACTAGGGATAGTGATACCTCTCATTTTGTTTTGGATAAACGAGTCTGTCCATAGACCAAAACAGACTTTTGATCTAGCTTGTTGCCTCCAGCTGATCATCGCTTTTCACCGTCTGGAAGATATGCTCCCAAAGAAGGAGGCAGAAAGAGCACACTCTAAAACTAAAGAAAAAGAACTAAAGAGGGAAAATCACCTTCACCAGGAGATTCATCTGAATTGTGCAACAGCACTGATCAGGGATGTTCACAAGTCAAAATGGGAAAACTGGTTTTGGTGAGATTTCTTTGGCTTGGGAAGGGTGGGAGGAGGAGGTGTGAGGATGTTATAAGGACAAGCTAATTAATAACCTGGAGACTATGAAATATTAAATGCATACGGAATCCTCAAAAGTGCATTTTATAAACTGCGTTTACTTTTTTAGTCAAATAAAAATAATAATAATTTTCCTTGCAAGTCACAAAATCCAACTAGCACTTTTCCAAACAGCTTCAGAGGCAGCTGAAAGGATGAGGGTGCCAGAACTATATTCTAATGGAAGTTCTACCTGTGATTCCATTGGAAACTGAAAAAATTATAGACTATTTACAGAAAAAAAGACTTTAATTTTCATCTTTATTTAGAACAGTTTCATATTACAAAGCATTCAAAACTGAGTTCCTAAACCATTTAAAACAAAAATGCAAAACTGTCCTGAGTTAGCAAATATATGATTTCTTAAACAGAAAGAATAGCTCTGTAATAATTTAACTATGCTAGAAGAGCAATTTATTACTATGCAATTTCTTCCTCTTTTTTTTTCAACAAAATTATTTATGTTTTGAGATTCTATAATGCTTTGTCTTACTGATAATTTCTTTTATAAAGTAACATATGAGACTATATTTTACTAGAAACATGTTTTATGATATAAGTTCAGAGAAGTTGGCTATTAATTCTGTTGTGTCTGATTAGACACTGAAAATTATGGAATTAATATCCTCCATCAGTGATAAAGGCAAACAATAGCTCAAAAAATATTTAATTTTCTCTTCCATTCATCTTCCTGAATATAAAAGGGTAGACTGTCATAAAGTTTTGTACCTTTGCAGACTTCATGCACAAGACTGTATTTCACCCAGAAGGGTCAAAGGATTTGAAAGATAGTTCTGCCTACATGTTTACCTCATAAATGTCAGGAAAATAATATGGCAAATACCAGTCTGTGACTCCAACTCAGACTGGACACAATCTCCTACCCTCAAATAATCTCCTCCTTTTTTACAATTAGGAAATTGCTAACAGGAAGGAAAAATAAAAAGAAAAAAAAAGCTTTTTCAGTAACTACTTGGAAACAAAAACGGTAAGAATTTGCTCTGCACAGGTACATTTTGCAGAGATTTGCAGATATCCTGTAAAAATACAAAGGCTTAACATGGGTGTATATTGTGTTTTTTTAAGGCCTAAAGCAAAAAGATTACAGAGTGCAGTAATTATGATTGGTTATTTTTATTATTTCTACAAGATAGGAAAATACATATTTCTTTTCTAATCTTAAAATAACCATAATAAACCAGAAAAAAATGCAATAATTATGAAAATAAAGTCTTGATTAAAGAGGAACTATGTACAAATTCTCATTGAAAAGGAAGATGATTGCACACATGAAGTTTTGACTTAGAGGAAATAGAATTAAAATTGATTATGTTAATAAATGCATTAAGGGAATAGAGGAGAGAAGAAATGGAAAAGAAACAGAGGCAGCAGTTCTAATTATCTACTTTAGTAGAGAGGACCAATACTGCATGGATAAATCCCTCTGTAAGTTCATCAGACAAATGTAAAACCTTCTGCCACTTCATGTATGAGGTATATAAATAATCGTATTTTTCCCACATGTAGGTTCAATAGAAAAAAATCAACCTATATCATAAACAATAAGAACCTGTATAACTGTGAACAAAAGAGAGAGAAGAAAATCTACTTTCCTAGGACAATTCCTTCAAAATGTTAGTGTAATATTTGCACAGGGCAGTTATCTAGGGACTTTGCATCCACTTCAGCAATCCTCCTGCAAAAACTGTCCCGTGGAATGCAGGTAAAATTTGAAAACAAAGTTTTACTTGAGGTTTTCACTTCATGAATTAGTTACAAACTGCAGCAATAAGTTCACGTTACAGTAAATTGGATCATAAATTACTTAATATTGTTTTTAATTTTCAAGATAATTTCATTGTTGAATTTCTCCACAACAGATCGATAAACCATTCATGCAAGCAAACCAGGCTAAAGGCTTCAGAAAGTCATATTCAGTTAATGACAGTAGGTTATTTTTAATTACTCTTGCAAGGGCTATGTTGACTTTTTCTAAGAACAAGAAAACCCAAACTTGTAGTTTCCTTTTCTATGAAGAGAGCACAAATTTTTTCATAATCAAGATTAGTCACTTAGTGACACTGGCCCTCTCGTACATGAATCTTGCAGAAATTAAACACGTTAATCTCTGGCCTAAATCGCCACATGTGTATGCTACATTGACAATATGGCTCGTGCTCTAAATGCACAAACTATCATTCATGTATTTCACTGGTTAATCATTTTAGCTAGACATGCGGAAAGAAAAGTATTACCCATCTCTGTGCAATCCTACAGGGCTAAATTACTACCACAAATTGTACATCATCATTTTTGACAAGAAGGAGAAGGGTTGAGTCAACCCTTTTTCTTAAGGATAGCTTTGCAGGTAACTGTCATCCAGTTTTCAGATTCAGGCCCATGTAAATAAATAACAGTTATAATGATCAATACTTCTGTGAAAAATTCTTGCAGTATAAAGTGAAAAATTACTTTGGAAAGCTTCCAGCATTCTTCAACAAAACCAACAACAACAAAAACTAAAATCCTCAAGCCAATTATCAATTAAAAGCACAATTAGCTCATCAGGAATTTTACACCAACTCCTTGTGAGAGGTCTTTGCTACAAAGGAAATGCAGTCAATAATGTACTGTATGTTTTGAAAGTAATGTAAAAACCTATTTTTCTTTCTTAGTTGAGTATTCTTAGACTCATTTCTCTGACTTCGCCTGTAATCTTGACTTCTGTTAGCTCTCACACATGAAGTTTTTAATTAAATTTAGGAGATGTCTGAATGAATTCTTAGGAGAACAATTGAAGTAAGTAATAATTAACTTAGTATTTGTTAATTTCATATCTAGTTCATTAGCATGAGTTATAATTACTGAACAATCTTGTAAATTTTAGAAAACCTCTACTAATAAAGAGTAGTCTTTCACTCTCTGAAACCTTTAAAGTTTAAAGTTTTACTTCTCTTTAAAGTAAAAATAAATAAGGACTATTTAACATCTCATAGTCTTTTCATTTTAAAGGTTCTCTTTTTTTTTGTACATGCAAAGGCATTGAAATGCCCAGATTTTGATACATAGTATTCAAGTATTTGCGAAAAGCAATACCAGTGTGTGCAAAAAAAAATTTTACAGGTTTTATTGAAGTCTTTGATATGTTAGTAATAACCACCTATGTGATTGTTGCCCAAACTGTAGTTAAACTCTCACTGGCTTCAGAACACAGTCTGCGAGAGTTGCAGTAATTTTCTTGATCATAATGTAATGGAATTACATTTATCTTTTTAGTCATTTTTACAGAAAATGGTCTGGAATTCTGATTTTTTTTCTTACATCTGAGGTACATTTTGAACCTTTGCAAAGGTTTTTTTCTCCACCATTTAATAGTTAACAGATGTACTTATATCTATCCTTGGCTGAGAAATAATTTCAATCCTGACAGTCAAAAATGAGCTCTATATGGTATTCTAACCACCTGCCCACAAGCAAGAAAAATCTGCTTTTTTAGGATGTGGTACCAGTGCCAAAGCAAGCAACTTGGCTCAGCTAAGTTGGATGAGGAATGATTGCTTTCAGTTTGATTTGACCTTGAGAAATCAGAAGGTCTCGGCAATCTGCATACCTTTGGGTGTCATCAGGGAACAGGCACTATAGATAATTCCTCTCTTTGTACAGAAGATAATAAACAAATACAAATAGTTTTCTAAAATAGGCAATTTATATCATACTTAAGAGCAACTTTTTCGAAACAACATAAATTACTGTACGTGGAAGTTTTTCACATGCATCCATCTTCATCAAATTCACAGAATCAAAAAATAGTAAGATTTTCAATTTCACGTGACAACCAGATCTCAAGACATGGATCTTATTGTAATATATCAAGTAAATTGTATAGTATCACCGCAGGGAATCTTTCACATGACACTAAACACCTTCCAGCCCCTAAGAAATCTCCTTTTTCTGTTCCAGCACACACATACAACCATCTGTGTCTTTCTGCTTTAACTCTTCCCTGATATATACTATATTCCTTTGATCACAAGCTGTTATTTAAATCAGCTGCTTTTAGAAGACAGGGTTACGTATGTGAAGCAACTAAATATATTTTTTTCTGAAGGCCAGTTTAACAGACTATGCAGGAGAGTATGTCAATAGGTTAGGCAATATTCTCTGGTTGTCTACAGCTATTAACTTTTGCCTCAGAGCTAAAAAGTGTTTTCCTTAAAAGCTGCAGATCAGTCAGTTATTGAGAGGCCTGACTTTAAAACATGCATCCAAGCTCAAACTGGGAAAGTCTTGGAGGAGACTGTGCTTAGGGTACTGCGTCTGGAGCATTGCCAGACCTGATATATTAAGAAGGCAACCTTGAAAAGAAGGTTGCCAGAATGACAGAAATGACAGAATCTGAAACAAGAGATGTGAACTTGGATAGATAAGGAGCATCCACTAAGGACGCAGAGATTCCCTATGCCTATACTTGGGCAAATTTTTGAGTGTCTAAACTCCGTATGTTTCAACTTCTGCAAGGAAAGATTTTGAAACTTCAGGAAAAATGAAGATTAATTTACTGGTTTCCTCATTTGGAACAGAAATACGATAAACCCACAATCTTTTGTAATAAATAAGCTGAGCAGTTAAAGCAAGCAAGCTGTCAAACTGCAAATGGGATCTCTTTTTTCCCAGCTAAAGCATTTCTACTGCTTTAAGATATTTCTACTGCTCTAAGTGATGCACTAGTGCAGGTTCCTATGACTCAGCAGTGCTAAGAATAAGTAGAGATCTGATATAGAAAGTACGGGAGATGTTTGTAGCTCTGTTTTATTAATTAGATAATTTCTCACAAAGCATGTCATTCCCAACAAAATAATTATTTAGCCATTACTTGCTTCACCAGCTTATTCAAAATAGCAGTTAATCACTTTTAAAACATGCAGGATTCAGGAAAATTACTGGATTTCAACATAAATTAAAAAGCAGACTAATCAGATACTGATATTGACACTTTTTGCCAAATACCTACTGTGTGAAAGTTAGCTTGATTTTCAAATGCATGCATCATGTATTGCATCAGATATCTTTTAAACTATACCTCTGTTAGATGGCTATACCACACTGAGTGAGGTATACAAACATGATAATATCACTATTGCGTAGGACTGTGTAATTAAGCCAATTACAGTACAACATTTTCAAACCAGAAGAAACGTAGTCATGCAAAATTTTGTATTACTAATGCAGCTGTCCTTTATATGGGTTAATAGAACGTAGATCTCATTTTCACTAGGGCTTTCTTTACACTGTATCGGCAGAATATGGCAATGAGAACTGGGAATATTAATTTTAAGGTCAGGAGATACCAATGTGATGACCCAGTTTGAAATCTGGATAAGTAAAACCCTCAGACCTTCAGGCAGTAATTCATGCAGTGATCACTGAATAATTCAGTAGTAATTGATACCTTATGCATGCATTGTTATGTGAATTTAAGATTTCCATTATTCTAAGTCAAGATGCGCTTTAGAAATGATACTTGCATTATAAAATACTTGATATTTTTATGATGTATTATAATTAGTACTTATTGCTAGTCTCACAGACATATGACTAGATTAAAAGAACTTCATCTGAGTAAACATATAAGCCTAAATTAAGCGTTCTAAAGTGCTGCCATCAAAAAGCAGCACTCTGCTTTTATAAAAATGGGAATGAAGATAACTTTGATGCACACATTTCAGCGATAGGGAGAAATTATTTTTAGTGCCACATTACAAACAGGTACAGAAGTTACTCTTCAAAGTTTAGCATAATAAATTTATCTTGGCAAAGATTTGTCTCCCCTCACCAAAAGGGAAAGTCAGGGAAATATGAAAATATATTCTGTATATTCACTTGTATATTAATAAATTTTGGTTTACATGTGACCTGATGAACCACTTATTCTCTGCAAGCTTTATTCTGACCTATCTATTTTTTTACCCACCTATTTTATACATGCAGTTAAATAGACATATAAAAATACACATGACCCACATCATATATACATTAAAAAAAAATGTTTCTTAAGTCATATTACTTTAACTCCTGACCCTTGACCCCATATATTGTTCCACAATGCACTTGTCTGCTACCTTTAAAATTTGTCTGACTGTTCTGTGTTGCAGCCCAAGTGTTAACAGTAAGGAATGTGTATCAGCGAATATAAAAAGAACACTGTCCTTGAGATAAGAAGGTAGGTTGAAGCTGTGAAAAACACACTGTCCCTGGGAAAAAAACAAGAAGGATGAAACTATGAAAAACAAGATTCTGAGCAAAACATACTAACTGCAAAAATATTAAAATATTGTAACAAATATAGAAATCTGTATCCAATCACAGTGTGTATCATACTCGTGCTTGTCGCGTGAACAGTAGTGCTAGACCAATTAGCTTGCTAAGTACAGCGCATGAAAGCGTGCACAGAACCGAGCTATGCTATAAAAAGAGCAGTATCACAGAATAAAGCTGAAGCCTTTTTACTCATCATATTGATGCGTCTTGCTTCCCCGTCTTCGGCCGCAACATCTGGTGACCCCGACGTGATCAAGAGGGTTTTCAACGACCACAACGCGGACGAGAGAGAGGACGGCCATCCCGGCGCCCGAGAGAGGCGGATAGCCCGAGAGAGGCGGATAGCCCGAGAGAGGCGGAATAGCCCGAGAGGCGGACGACCCGAGAGAGGCGGAATCGTAGCGCTACGGACTGACCGGTGAGTCAGGCAGACCAAGGTCTGGATCGGGATGGGGAATGCTGCAATGCAGCCTGGGAACGAGATGATGGAACGGGACGTTGCATTGTCGTTGTTGAAAAGCTTCTTAGAGGAGCGTGGACTAAAACTTAGAAAAAGATATTGGCCCCTGATTGCAGGGGGGTATGCAAAAGAAGTAAGCGACTGAAAAACAAAAAAAAAAACCAAAAAAAAAAAGCAAAAAAAAAAGCAAAAAAAAAAAAAAAAAAAACCACAAAAAAACACAAATAAGCAACAACTGCCTCAACAGGAGGAGGTAAGCGACTGGGACAAAGTGCTAGAGAAACCAGCACTACTAACAGTTCTAACTTGATAAAACTCCCAGTACTCCTGGTTTGGGTATCAGCCCATGTACCGGAGGCAAGCTCTTCAAATATATACATGACAAGGACTTGGGACACTATAGACGTTAAACTTTGGCGTGCAGCCACCTGTGGGGATGCTGCTGGCCTGGAAAAGTCATCATCGAATCTTTTGATCCAGGGCCCCGAACGAAAGACAGACTTATTTCTTTCCCCCTCTTCCAACGCAGTCGGTACACCGGCACCCCCGCGCCGCGCCGCCCACCGCGCCCGGCGGCGCCCCGGGAACGCCGCTGCTGCTGCCGGCTGGGGTCGCGGGCGGCGTTTGCCTCGGCGCTGCCGCTCGTGTGCAGGAACGAACCGCGGCTGGAAAGGACGGAGACGCGCTGCGGGCCCCGCTGCGCCGGTTCGTTCGCGGCTGATGGTCCCCTCGGCGGGAGGGGGCGGCGGCGCTTACGGAGCGCGAGCGGCCGGAGCTGCGGCAACAACAACAAGAGCAACAACAACAAGGGGGGGGCGGCACAGGGCTGCTGGGTCGTCATCGCCACCCCGCCCGGCTGAGGCGAGGGAGGGCTGACCCCCCCCCCCCCCCGCCCGGCCGCTGCCTGTGGCCCAGGTTGTACCGAGAGAGAGCACATCGTAACTTGGATCGTCTCGATAGGCATCGCAGGAAATAACTAATCCTCTTTTGTTCCAGCAATTTCAACAGTTAATATCAGTGTTGCAAAACCGTAAACATGCACATTCCATTATACATCTGCGAGCGCACACCACGCTTCCAGGGCCTATAGCAGAAGGGAACGGGCGAGCTGAGCCTCTCACGAGTGCAGCTCTGGTACCAAACTCGCTCGTGCAGGGAAACATCTTGCATGACTTCTACCATCAGAATGCTAATGCTATTAGGTGACAATTTGGTATAACAAGAGAGCAAGCCCGCTCAATCGTACAATTGTGTAGTACCTGTCAAAATATGATCATGCCACCAGTGAATGGTGTTAATCTTCGTGGTTTACGCTCGCAGGAACTTTGGCATACACTTCTTATCAGACATATGTATTTTTGTCATCATGAGGTATTGAGCATGTTGCTGGTATTTTTTACAATCCTACTGGGCAACCAATCATAGAATACGCACATGGTACTTTGGAGAATATGCTTTTGAAACAAGAAAGAGGAATGATGGGGAAATCTCCCAATGAAACAATAGCTAAAGTGTTATAGGTGTTAAATCTCTTAAATCGAGAGCTAAATATTTTGGGATGAATAAAATGTCACTCATGTCAAAATTAGGCACAGGCAGGGTTACAGCAAGTGGCTTTCCAACAGCTGACTGAATTGGCTACGAGAGCATTAAGACGTGTCCCTGATTTTTGGGACAGGGGAGGCTTCCTTTGCTTCCATTCGGCAGGGAGCACAGGAACCTTATGAGCATTTCTTTGATCAGCTACAAATGGCAGTTCAGAGATAAACAGAAAATCCGGCTACTGCAGATGTGTTGGTATTCCAGTTGGCCATTGAAAATGCTAACACAGACTGTCAATAAGCTCTTGATCTTATCAGAAATCGGGCAAAAACGATTGCAGATTTAGTAAAGGCGTGTCACAATGTGGGCTCGAAACACTATAAAGCAAAATTTTGGGAACCAGCTAAAATCATTGCAGCTTCAATATTTACACCAGGAGTTGGAGTGGCACAGGTGTTAACTACACTGAATAAGTTGGGTTGTTAGCTTGCAAAACAAATTAATGCTACAGCTTCTGCCTTATCAATGCTCTTAATTGACAGGATGGTTAAAATCTTTAATAAAGCAGACATTATATTGCTAGTAGTTCTTTTATGCATAGTAATAATCATCCCCTGCCTATTGTCACGCTCCCAGCAGACGGTACAGAGTACGGTTAATCAAGTAATGATCACAGAAAAACAAAAAAGGGGGGAGTTGTTGTGGCATCATACACACAGCTACAGTTGAGGTTTGACCTTGATGATTTAAGCCTGTGCTCTTTTCTGAAGTTGGGAAACACCGATAAAGAGGATGAGAAAGAAAAGGGAGTGTGAACAGCTGGTGCAGGGAGTGTGAGAAGTTGACATGAGGAGTTTGGAAGTTGATATAGAGTGTGTGAGAAAATGATGTTTAGTTTAGCAAGTAAAAAATAGCTCCTTTTTAGGCATAGCCAATGGTAAAATTAAAATAGGTGCGTGCACTATTGTTTGTAATCAATCACAGCTGGGTGAGAGCCGCATGGACACATCGTGGCCTGAGTAATAATCTATAAAAGCTGCGTGTATAACAACAATAAAGGCCGCTCTGCTATCACAAAAGAATTTTGGACACAGACAGTCACAGCTGCACAGCCTCCTTTAACAGTAATCATTAATGGGGAGGCTTTTCTGGCCTAGTTGACACAGGGGCTGATGTATCTATAGTGAAAAATCCTGACTGGCCGCCCTCTCGGCCTCTGATACAAGCCCTGGCAGCTGTGATCGGAGTAGGTGGAACACAGATCCCACAGCAGAGTGCACAGACCTTGTTAGTAGTAGGCCCAGGTAACAAACAAGCTGTTTTGAAACCATATGTTTTTGATGTCCCATGTACATTATGAGGTCGGGATTTGTTGAATCAGTGGAATGTGAGGCTAACCTCAAATTTTTAGCACGTCACTGATGTCCAGCCCTGACTCAAGCTGGCAAGCCGGTCTGGGTCGATCAGTGGCCACTAAAAGGTGAGCGACTGGACTGAACTCAAAAATTAGTCAATGAACAGCTCAAATTAGGACATATAATTCCCTCCAATATTTGTTATCCCAAAGAAATCAGGAAAATGGAGATTTATGTTAAAAGATTTAAGAGCTATTAATACAATCATTTCACCAATGGGTGCATTACAACCGGGTGTACCAAATCCTACTATGATTCCAGAATGTTAGCATTTGATGGCGATTGATTTAAAAGATTGGGTTATTTCACCTTTTTACTTTTTTTATTTATTTGCACCCTAACGATTGTCCTAGATTTGCCTTTTCAGTTCCAGTGCTTAACAATGAACGACCCACGCAACAATATCATTGGATTGTACTGCTTCAAGGAATGATGAATAGGCCTACAGTTTGTCAATTGGTAGTAGATGATGCTCTCTGTCAGGTCAGACAGTAAATCAAGCTTAGCAAATTGTACGTGCCTGCCCTGACCATCAATATATTGTGCCTTCAAATACTCCAGCAGGAGTAAAATCCAACAGGTTTATGTGCCAATGAATTATGGCAAACTGATATTACTTATATTCAATTGTCTAATCGATCTAAATATGTGCATGTAACTGTTGATATGTTTTCTGCCCTTGTTGTTGCTACTGCTCACACTGAAGAAAACCATGGGAGCACCAAAGAAAATTGGGACAAACAGTGATCCAGTATGGTGCCTTTTTACAGGATTGGAGAGTGACTCGCACTACCAGCATCCCTCATTCACCTATGGAAAAAGCTGTTATTGAACAAACTCATTTAACGTTAAAACGGATGTTTGATAAACAAAAAAGGGGCAGTCTTCCGTATATTTCCCCACAAGAGTTAAATTTATTAGGATCAAAATTTGTAGGTAGTGCCAGCAACAACCACGTTACACAAACATGTGTTGTTTTAATCTAAGTGACCATGGTAAGTCCATCCACGAACAATTGCAATGGTTTGAAGAGCATTCGAGGAGAATTGTGGTAGAGGATTGTATATTGATATGTAAACTGTCTTTATGTTTCTTGTGATTTAGTATATTACGTGTGTGAAAGTTGTTTGTATATATTGCTTGTATATATGCTTTGTGTCTTTTCTCCGATCGGAAAGTGTATGGATTCCACCCGTAGCTACTGGAAGAAAAAGAATTAACTGGTACCAAATTAATGACAAAGAATTACTAACTGGACTTAGTTGTAAGTACGTAACTTTGAAAAGAGAAGCTAGGAGGATTGTTATTGAACAACATGTTGCGATTCGCAAAAACCGCTGTTAGCCGGCAGAGCACATACTGGGCAGCCTTGTTGCACGCACTGGCCACGCGTGCGGCAACGCCGTGTCAGTACCTTTGTCGTAGACTCTGCTGAGGGTAAAAAGAGATGGCTCAGAGCGGAGCTGAGGGAGGCTGCAGAGCACACTGTGTAGATAAACAGGGGACGCCCTGAAGGTGCCGTGCCTGCCTCCCTTCTCCACAACGACCCTGCCGATTGACACCCTCCTGCTCAGCGAAATCTTGGGTATAGTGGAAATAGTAAGGCCCTCGGAAAGGGAAGTAGTATACTAGAAACTGCTTTTGCAAGGCTGTACCAAAACAATATGCTAGTAACTGAAATTGCCAGTCTCCTACACAGAGTTTTATTCGTGCGAGAAAAGAAAAAGGGCAACGCTGTCACTGATCGATCACACAAATTTTTTCACCAATCTGCTCGACCTCTTCAGAAAGAGTTTGCACTGTCGCGAGCACAAGCCCGTGCCATCGTCGCTGCAAGGCACCAACCCTCGAGGATTGCAACCAAGAGGAGTGTGGCAAACTGATGTAACTGAGTTTCCCGCCTTTGGTCGACTGCGCCATATCCACGTCACCATGGACACTTGCAGCAGAGCTGTATGGGCGACACCAGCGCCTTCTACCGCCTTCCGATGTGTGAAACAACATTGGCTTTCAGCATTTGCTGCCCTTGGCTTACCACAAGTCATCAAAACAGACAATGCTCCTGCATACGTAGGAACAGCATGTGCTGCATTTTTAGCAGATTGGGGAATTGAACATAGAAAAGGTGTTCCGTACAACAGTACGGGTCAGGCTATTGTTGAACAGTGCCATCAAGATGTAAAGCAACTCGCTGCCATTTTGAAAAAAGAGGGGGAGATGTCCCCCAACGCGCGAACTGAAAGGCGAAGGCGGAGGCAATCCAGGAGTTCCCAAAGACTCGGACCTTTCTGCAGAAGAATAGAAGAAGTGCTAAATCTTCCAAAGAACATATTAGACGACTCTGATCCAGATGAGATAGATTTTGCCTTTATCCGTAGTCTGATACGCACGCGCAAAGCTGCAAAATTATACCCGCTAATGCACTGTAGGTGTAGATGTAGAAATTTACAGGTTATAACTATAGAGTGTGGAGGTTGTAGTCGCATATGTCATGAATCGCAACGTGACGCAGTGCAAGGCTGTGCAGATTGTAGACGCGCTTTAGATATTAACCCATACCAGGCGCTCGCTGCTTGGCTTAAAATAGAGAACGCTTCACGACAAAGGTTAACTGCGTTGTTTGAAAGTGCAGAAGAAGCTATATTAGCATACGCAGCCTTTAGGTTACAAAAACTACTGACTGTTGTAGAAGTAGCACAAAAGACACAAGTGATGGGTACCAGATATCAGAAGCAGTGTAGACGTCATGATAAGAATGGAGGAGTTTATTGGTAAGACAATATTCATAGTAACAGGAATCTTAGTTTGGTGCCAAATGACCTACGGAATCAACTCCATCAGCCCGAGAGACAACATATGGGTAACCATTGCTAACAAAACAAACCAGTCATCAATTTGCCTAGCCCTGGGTGGTATTGGAAACCCATTCCGTACCTGTCTCATAGGAGTGCCAACATGGAAAGTGGCAGCCTTTAAAGGGCTAGTAAACACCACTAACCTAACATATAGCAACTTCAATACCACAACGATCTATGGAGCGACCCTTCAACAGTATGACGGAGCAATACAATGCCGGCTTATTCATGCACTTAATGCTTCCCTCCAGTCTAATCCAGAAGAACTAGACCTGCTTGGTAGTATGCATGCAAACACTACCGCTGGGAAAATAGGAGGATGGTTTTCATTTTTGCCATTAGACCCAAACAACTTGAATAAAAACAGGAAACTATGGGCAACCTTAGATTCTAATCTTGACAGCGCATCGGTAATTCGCTTTCTATACTCAAGCTGCAATGGCAGCAACATTACTGAACCTCGAAGGTTGCCCGAAGGAATTTTCTTAATTTGTGGAGACAGGGCATGGAATGGCATTCCAAAACAACCAGAAGGAGGTCCTTGTTATTTAGGCCAGTTAGCCTTATTCCATCCCAATATATCCCTATTAAGAGAATGGAGTGAAAATCACACCAGGAGAAAAAGAAGCCTACATGATCTAGACTGTAGCAGTGTAGGCAATCCCACGTTTTGGAGTGAATTTGGACGAGTAGCTGCCTCCACACTTTTCCCAGGGTTAGCAGCAGCAAAAGCGCTCACCTTAGCAAAACAACTAGGTTGCTGGGCTCGTGACGAGATAAACTTAACATCCAGCATTCTAGATGAATTAACGAAAGATGTAGAAAGTGTCAATCATGCAGTATTGCAAAACAGAGCAGCGATTGACTATTTGCTTTTAGCCCATGGGCATGGTTGCGAAGAGATCGAAGGAATGTGTTGTATGAATTTAACAGGTCCAGGAGAGTCAGTGCATAGAAAACTTAAACAACTAAAGGACAAACTACATGCCTTGAAAGAGGTAGATGGCATCGATGGATGGTTGACTTCCTGGGGAATAGATGGTTGGGTGAGAGATCTCATCAAAACGTGCTTGGGGCCTCTTTTGTTGTTAGGCTTTCTCTTGCTTTTTGGACCATGCTTAATGCAATGTATGACCCAACGCTTGTCAGCTATAGCGCACGCCGTTTTTGAAAAAAGAGGGGGAGATGTTGCAGCCCAAGTGTTAACAGTAAGGAATGTGTATCAGCGAATATAAAAAGAACACTGTCCTTGAGATAAGAAGGTAGGTTGAAGCTGTGAAAAACACACTGTCCCTGGGAAAAAAACAAGAAGGATGAAACTATGAAAAACAAGATTCTGAGCAAAACATACTAACTGCAAAAATATTAAAATATTGTAACAAATATAGAAATCTGTATCCAATCACAGTGTGTATCATACTCGTGCTTGTCGCGTGAACAGTAGTGCTAGACCAATTAGCTTGCTAAGTACAGCGCATGAAAGCGTGCACAGAACCGAGCTATGCTATAAAAAGAGCAGTATCACAGAATAAAGCTGAAGCCTTTTTACTCATCATATTGATGCGTCTTGCTTCCCCGTCTTCGGCCGCAACAGTTCTGAATGCTAGTTTGATCTTCTCACTTTTCTTTAAGGCACGCAAAACTACCACTCAGTTAAACTACAACAAATAGATTAAATATATTTGTCTGAATAACAACTAGCTCTAGAAACAAAAATCAAATTAACAAAACCTTTAAACCCTTTATACAATAGAGTCAATTGTTTGTACAACAATATTTTTAAGTCAATACTATTTACACTTAATCAAGATCAGACAACATCATATTATTCATACTGGTTTCATCTCTCAGTATATGGCAGCATTGTTGTTGCTGTATTTGGAGGAAAGTACTGCAAATAATACAGATGAATATACAAGATTGCCTACCAAGACTTCCAAGCAAATGGATATAAGCTGGAACATAGGAGGTTCCGCTTAAACATGAGGACAAACTTCTTCCCAGTAAGGGTAACAGAACACTGGAACAGGCTGCCCAGAGAGGCTGTGGAGTCTCCTTCTCTGGAGATGTTCAAAACCTGCCTGGACGCGTTCTTGTGTGATCTGATCTAGGTGGTCCTGCTGCGGCAGGGGGATTGGACTAGATGATCCTTTGAGGTCCCTTCCAATCCCTAACATTCTGTGATTCTGTGATTCTGTGATTCCATTTTATTAAAGGGATTTGTCACATTTTGCCCTCAAGTATTTCTGTAACTGAGTTTTTTTTCTTTTGTAAAATAACCAGTCTTTTGTTATTCCTAAGTATGTAAATTAAAATATGCCAGCAATGTTAAAGGTTTTGCTACAAATTTTCTTCCCTTATTCTAGCAGTCTAATGAAATAAATGTACTGTTGTGCATATTTATCTAAGATGATAAAATGATTGAAAGGACAAAGAAAAAGCTGGCTCATCCACTAGAGATATTAGCCTCATTTCAAGTCTGAAGTTCCCTTGATAATATCCCATTTTGTACCAGTCAGGGCATTGTAACAGAGAAGATATTAGAAATAATTATAAGAGGGAAAATATGAGAGATCACTGCTTATGATAATCGCAGAATTTATGAGATCATTGCTATGAGCAAAGGTATCCTTGACAGATCAGTTTCCCAGCAAAGGATGGTAATCATACCTCTGAATCCAGATATATTTGACCAAAACATACCAAAGATTTAGACTGCAAAAAGAAGGAAGAAGCATTGTCTCTTAACTGTCTTAATATCACATAATTTCTCAGATAATTGCTCACATTTCTATTCAAGGTTATTTTCAAAACAATTCATTTTTCTGTTCTGTTTCTTTCTTCCTTTCTTTCCTGAATTTTTAAAATATCCTTAAAACACTCTTAAGCTTTTTAGAGAGTAGGTAGCTATGGAGCTGCTGTTCTATATGATCAATGTACATGATACAATACAACCTTTAACTCAATGCTGTTCTCCATATACTTCTTTCTGGAGAAGTTTTGCATTATTTCTGTGATTCACTAAGGATTTTTCCCAAATCTATAATTTCATTCAATCTTGGATGGTAACTTTATGAGTTGATAACATTTCTAGACTGTATTTTATTTTCCTTACATATTCTACTCTGTGTTTTAAAGATATGCTGTATATCTAGGGCCTGCATTTTGCCCTTCTTGATAGTTTTACCAATACGTATATATGCACGTCACACAGGACTGTTACACAGGTGCTGGCAAGCACTCTGTGAGTTGAGTTAAAAAAGCTACAGCTACCAGAAGTTATTTTCAGTATTATTATTACAGTAAAGCTGTAGCAGCAGTATCAATCAGCAATGCCAGGGAATCTGGATTTTAAGGAAATAATTTCTCCTTGGGTAAAATTTCTTTGGATTCATTTGCAGTCACTTTTTATGATTCCTATTTCCAGCCTTACACTGCCTTTCTGTATTTTTTTAAACTCCTTCAGAAACTATGTAAAAGACCACTGCAGATCACCAGGCATATAACACAGCAACAAAACTGAGAGCTTTTCTTACATAGTCAGGGGGCATGCGGCTACCTCAAATATTTAATTTTGCTTGCCCTTGCAAAGCAGAACTCATTTTGCTGCCACTGCTAAGAACGATCAACTAACAATAGCTTCCCTCCCACAGACGACTTAATGCCTTTTTCCTGTAACATCTGTGTGTGGTTTTGTTCTTGGGTCTTCTACACTATTCCCCTCATATTGTGTGCCACTTTCTTTTCCCTGCATGTGTTTCATCTGTTCTAGCACTAACAGCATTCTCATTTTACAATCTGTTCCATGGCAGCTCTCCTCAACCCTTTCAGGAAAATCTAATGTTCGTGAATTTTTAATGAAACTATGGATGATTTTTGCTAACTTGTATTTGAAATCGCACAGATAAATTCAGAATCTGGTCTTCCCCCCCCGCCCTCCCCCCAAACTGATTAAACCTATAGCAAAATACTGAGGAGGTAATACTGTGGAACCTGTTCAAGGACCATAATCCTTTCAAGGTCCATATATAACATGCATTACTTCCTCTAACTGTTTTGAGAATATTATTATTGAAAATGAGTATTAGAAAATTCTGTATTTTATATTAATATGTATTTTACAATTTGTTCAACATTGCATACTATCTAAAGATAACTGCATATACTATACGCATGTGAAGATAATGTTTCTACACACTTTTACACAAAACTGTCACTCCCATTTGAGACAGTGAAACTGCTTCATTCTTTTGCTGAGCACTTTCTTTTAATTAGAAGAACCATAATTATTTTCAGGATAAATTAAAACAAAATCAAGACAGTAATTTTGTGTTGAAAAAAAAGCAACATTTCATCTGCTGCATTCACCCCATTTAAATGGCTAACCAGTTTACTGATTCAACAAAAAGAAAACATATAATATCTAATTTTTCTCTACTACAGTCTTTCACTTGTGAATTTGTTGGATTCCAACTGCCAACACTGTGCCCTTTCAAGTTAAGATTATGAAAATTATTCAGTTTGCCTCTTTTGATAAAAGTCCCATTAACCAAGTAAGTGTATCATTTCATTACCTTCTCACATTTCTCTACTAAATTATATTGATAATTAACATGACAGGTTTTTGCTATTATCATTAACAGCTATTAGCAATATTATATCATATATTAGATGGGAATCATTTGTTAGATTCATTATCATTAGCTTCATAATTTTAGCAAGGTAAAAAATTGCTAGTTATTCTAGGTCATCTAAGTAAAATTACCAAACCTTGACATTGTTGTCATATTGGAAATTTTATGCCTGTAAGAACAAGAGGATAAATAGAGACCAAAAAGGTACTGCTATCGAAAAGATTAATCCTTGCACCCTACATCTTCTTTTTATTAATATTGACTCAGCTGGAAAAAATGCTGGATAAAATTTTAGTTTTCGATACGTTTGAAGAAAGTGAAGACAATTGTTTTGAAGTGAACAGTACTGCAAACAAGACCAAGATTTCACTTCATACATACTTAACGGTTTGGGCTTAATGACATACTGCAGCAATACCTTCCTCTCTCCCTCTTCCAGCAACAGATGTAGAAATTTTCCTCTCAGTAATGCCTATGCCAGCCTAAGAAAAAGAGGTGGTCCAACTCTTTTCTAGATTAAAAACTGTGGAATTTAAAAGTTGACTCAGCAGTTAATCTCCAGCCTGTAGAACCTGCAACTATTAAACAAAGCTGTCTATAAAGCTCTTCTTGCTTGAATTCACTTTTTCTCCTCACCCAATCCCTGTCCCTTAGCAGTTCTTCTGCCATTTCTTCTGCCACAGAAACTGTCAAGGGAGAGGCTGTAGCCTGACCTTTGGTTACCTATCCTGTGTATTTTCTCAGCCTCAGGGTGGAGGTTACTGGTCATGTCAGGCTTCCAACAACTGTGTTCTGTGAGAGGAGGAGGAGGAAAGGAGAGAAAAAAGTTTTAAAAGTTCTTTTTAGCCCAGAGGGGAAAATCATGGCACCTACTGCCTTGGACAACCCTGTTGGCCTATTCCTCTTCTGAAGAAATGCTGAATGGAGAATAGCTCTCTTTTTTTCAAAAAGTGGTGATAGAGGAAGTCACAGCAGCAGTGCCTCTTCATCACTGCTAGAGGTTACTGGGCTAGAGGTTAAAGCTCCTGCATTCTGATTCCTGGATCCTCCTCAGCTTAATCATAGGGTCATACAATCATTTAGGTTGGAAAAGACCTTTAAGATCATCAAATCCAACCATAAACCTAACACTGTTAAGTGTACCACTAAACCACGTCCCCATATCTATACAACTTCTAAATATCTCCAGGGATGGTGACTCAACAACTTCCCCGGGCAGCCTGTTCCAGTGCTTGATAACCCTTTTGGTGAAGAAATTTTTCCCAATATCCAATACCCAAACCATGACACCAATCAAAACCTCACCTGACGCAACTTGAGGCCATTTCCTTTGGCAACCTTCCCAGAGGTTTCCTTCCTCTACAACCTCCTTTGAGGTATTTGTAGAGACTGATAAAGTCTCCCCTGAGCTTCCCTTTCTCCAGACTAAAAAACCTCTGTTCATCAGCCACTCCTCATAAGACTTATGCTCCAGACCCTTCACCAGCTTCATTGCTCTTCTTTGGATGCACTCCAGCACCTCAATATGTTCCCTGTAGTGAGGGGCCCAAAACTGAACACAGTATTTGAGGTGCAGCCTCACCAGTACCCAGTACAGGGGGACAATCACTCCCCTAGTCCTGCTGGCCACACTATTTCTGATACAAGTCAGGATTCTATTGGCCTTCTTGGCCACCTGGGCACACTGCTGGCTCATATTCAGTCGGCTGTAAACCAACACCCTCAGATGGTTTTCCACCGGGCAACCTTCCAGTCATGCTTCCTCAAGCCTGTTATCATTGCATGGGGTTTTGGTGACCAAAGTATGGGACTCAATATTTAGCCTTGTTGAACCTTATATATCTGGCCTCAGCCCGTTGATCCAGCTCGTCCAGATCTCTCTGTAGGGCCTTCCAACCCTCAAGTAGATCGACATTCCCACCCAACTCGATGTCATCTGCAAACTTACTGAGGGTGCACTCGATCCCCTTGTCCAGATCTTTGATAATGATATTAAACCGTACTGGTCCCAATACTGAGCCCTGGGGAACACCACTTGTGACTGGCTGCCAACTGGATTCAACTCCATTCACAACTCTCTGGGCCTGGCCATCCAGCCAGTTTTTTACCCAGAAAAGAGCATGCCTTTTTAATACAGCAGCCACAAGTTTCTCCAGGAGAATGCTGTGGGAAATGGTGTCAAAAGCTTTTCTAAAGTCTAGGTAGACAAAATCCACAGACTTTCCCTCATCCACTAAGCAGGTCACCTTGTCATAGAAGGAGACTGGATTAGTCAAGCAGGACCTGCCTTTCATAAACCCATGTTGACTGGGCCTGATCACCTGGTTGTCCTGTAGCTGCACCATGTGATGGCACTCAGGATGATCAGCTCCATAACCTTCTCTGGCACCGAGGTCAGACTGACAGGATTATAACTCCCCACATCCTCCTCTCAGCTCTTCTTGCAGATGGGTGTCACATTTGCTAACTTGCAACAGAGACCTCCCTGGTTAGCCAGGACTGCTGATAAATGATGGAAAGTGGCTTGGTGAGCACTTCCACCAGCTGCCTCAGTACCCTTGGGTGGATCCCATCTGGCCCCATAGACTTGCATGTGTCTAAGCAGTGTAGCAGGACCATTTTCCCCTGGATTATAGGGGCTTCATTCTGCTCCCTGTTCCTGTCTTCCAGTGCAGGGGGCTGGGTACCTCAAGAACAACTGGTCATACTATTAAAAACTGAGGCAAAAGAGACATTAACTACCTAAGCCTGTTCCTCATCCTTTGTCACTATGTTTCCCTCTGTATCCAATAAAGGATGGAGATTCTCCTTAGCCCTCCGTTTCTCATGTATTTATAGAAACATTTTTTATTGTCTTTTATGGCAGTAATCAGATTAATTTCTAGTAGTTCTAGCCCTTCTGATTTTCTCCCTGCATAACCACACAAGACCTTTGTAGTCCTCCTGAGTGGCCCGCTCCTTCTTCCAAAGATGATAAACTCTCCTTTTTTTCCTTTTCTTTGTTCAGCCGGGCTGATCTTCTTCCCTGCCGGCTTGTCTTTCTCGGCACATGGGGACAATCTGCTCCTGCACCTTTAAGATTTCCTTCTTGAAGAATGGCCAACCTTCCTGGACTCCTTTGTCCTTCAGGACTGCCTCTTGAGGGACTCTGTCAACCAGGCTCCTAAACAGGCCAAAGTCTGCCCTCTGGAAGTCCAAGGTAGGTAAGGTTGTTTGAATCCCACACACTAGACATAAGCAGAGGATGAACAGAAATGTAAAGCCCAACTGTTGAGGCCAGATTATTGTGCAGCCAGGAAAAATCAAGGAAAAAAAGACTTGCTTGCATAGAAGTGTCATTCCAGACTTCTGATTCAGGCATTCATTTTATAATACAATATTACTGCATTACACCACATACAAACCCCTCTGGGTGATCACAAATCAGCCTTTTCTCCTCCCAGCAAGAGTGTCGTAACAGCTGAACTAGAACTAGTTTCTCTTTGTCATTTGCTCTCTTCTGAATCTCAACCAAATTTCAACCAGCTCTTTCAATCCTCGGCTCAACTCCTAGAGGTGAGTACGGGGACATGAAGTCACCATGAACATGCTTACAGCTTGGTGATTATGACATTCTACAACAATAAGAAAGAGTGGGGTCAAATGCCACTCAGACTTTACAAGATGCTAGTTGTGCTCTTGATTGCATGTAATTTGGTGTCTAGGCATTGTCTGCTAAACTGTCTGGCACTTCTGTCCACATGTAGCTGCTTATAATAAGGTAAAAGGGAACAGATGGAGTACCAGACCTCTGTCTGGGACAAAAGTAGGACTGATGGCAACAAGTCTGCTTTTAGCTGAGATTCAGATGGTCTGGATTTTACTGAGTCCATGGAGCCTGAAACAGGGCTCTGTACTACACAAATGAAAGTACTATTGAAGCACCAGACATCTATGTTAACATTCAGTGCAAACTAACCAGTCCTTCCAAGACTGACAACATACTTGCTCATTGATGTAAAAGGGTTTTTCAAAGCATTTTTTTTTTAAGTTATCTACTCTGCAAAGACTCTAGAACAATTTACTCAGGACTGAGAAAAAGTAAGACCCATGACTCTATAGAGCTTATTTAATAAACAGTGAAGAGAGATTCTGCAGATTTTCTCATGTCAGAATGGTATTTGCAACTGCTAAAAGAAGTTTTAACACATCACAAAGAACAATACCTTATCTGGTTTTTTTTTTGAACCTTGTAAAAAGATCAGCATTGTGAATTGCTGTCTCAGTTAAAATCAGATTCTTGTAGACCTGTGACGGCTAAAAACGTCTAGCAATATCTCTGCCTGGCTCCAACTGTAAGAAATAATTCCCCACCTACACACCTCTCACACAGAAGCTAATTGTTATACCTTCTTTATTGCTTAGCACCAACTAAAGGTATTAAAATTTCCTAATCTGCTTTAGGAAGCATATATAAAATGTGGAACCTTAACTTTATAAGTGCTTTCAAGATGCTGGGTTTTTTAAATTATGGAAAGGAGAGAGTTGTTTTTCTCCGTACAATGGAAGCTGGAAACTTTACACGTTTCCTTCTATTGTTTGTCAGAAAAACAATATGACAATATGAAAAGATGTCTTTTATTACTTTTCCTTTAAAAGAGCATTTTCTTTTTTAAAGGATAATACTATCAAAAAGATAACTGAGAAGTATGAAAGTAAGCCATAAAAATATTAACTCTGTATTAACAAATAACTGCATATTTTTATCATACAAGTTATGATTATGAGTTCTAAAACTCCCAAATATTTCAATTGTTTTCTCTCAAATATGAAACAAGATTTATTTAATAGTACTGAAGATGTCTTAGAAATAATGATACTTTCTGCTGAGAAAAAATCTGAAATAACTAATGTAAAATCAAGGAAAAAGTTTCACAGAATAAACTTTATAAAAGTAATGTGACACTGGCTGTAATTTGAGAAATATAATGGAAACCAAGAACAATAAGAAATTTCACATAACATTCATAACAAGCTTTCCTGAAATTTCAAAAATAGACTAAATGCAAGAAACAAGTGGGTTGTTGTGGGTTTTTCTTCCTCAATCTTCTTCTACTGCAACAACAGCTGTTTTCATAAAAGCTTGGTTGGGCTTTAGACTTGCCTGATTTTAACCTGAAAAACTTGCTCCAAAAAATCTAAAAAACAACAGGTTTAATATGGCTTCTATTAAAAGAGATGAGCATATACATGTAGATCAGACTGCAGAAGAAACCTGCTTTTGAACTGGTGATGCTCTTTCAGACTGAACTTTGAAATCACAGTTTTGCAAGACTCTTCATCCTTTGAGGTTTCCTATTCCTTGTATAGATACAATGAAATTCAACCTTGATTTCTATATCAACCTTATTTTAAAGGATATTTATATTCATGGAAAGTAAAGTGATCTATAATGCCACCTGCAATTGCCAACAAATATTTTTTTGAAAGAAATTTCCAGGTGTGATTTTTTTTACCATTATCAATGTTTAACATAGTACAAATTACTATGACTGGAATGCCTTGAAACATGGTGAAAGTAGTGCAAATCAATATACAAATGAAAAACAAAATATAATAAACTAGTTGTAATATAGACTTCTCTGAAGTAGCATTTAAATAATTCCAAAACAAACTTTCAACAGAAAACATATGTCCCTTTCAGGAGCCTTTATCATGGAACACTTCTCAAAAACTGCATTTTGGTTTGTAAAATAATTCAGTTATTTTTTTCCTGACCAGACCAATAAAATCATGTGATTGGAGGGAGGTTTCATTCTTATTTTTATTGGGAAACATCCAGTGAAAGTTATAGATTACTTTTACAAAATATGAAGTGTTTAGCATCTTCTCCAACACAGTTAAGTTATTGATTTTTTTAAAAAAAATATCCTGAACTGCATGTTGCAAGAAAATATAAGTAACAAGGAATGGGTTACTGCTTGTCTATAATAAACATGAGCTAAAAACATGTAATTGTGTCTGGACTAAATATCCCAAAGCAATGCACTTAGTTTTCATCCATCCTGTCTTCAGCACACTGTGCTACCTGACACAGATTCCTGTGTCCCTGCTGACACTTTACAGTGCCTGAGGTTCTCACTGAAAATGCCCACAGAACAGATGGCAGACTGACCTTGATTGCCTGAACATCTTACCTACCCTTGGATAGGGAGCCTCCAAACCTCCCAAGAAGGATCCCACTAGTACATATCAATAAGCCAAAGTCAGATAATAACAACTATCTGGGTCCCAGTATACCTACCTTGCTCAAAGTGCATGTAGATGTGTACCTGGGTCCACCTGGGGAGCAGTGAGGCATCCGACTTTCTTTCTCTATTGTCTCCAAAACTGACTGCAGTGTCAACACTCCAGTTAGTTTTGGTCTAGAATAAAAACGTATGACCTTCCACAAATTGAAGTGTTGAAGGATTCATGCATTCAAGAATTCTCCAGGTTCAATTCGCAGTGTGTCTATTCAAGACATTTTGTTTAAAAGTTCAAGCAAGGCAAGGTGAATAAAAGAGAAGTTTTGCTTGAAATGAAAGTCTGTCAATTTATTTGTGTCTGATACACACTGCTCCAAAGAGACCCTTGAAATAATTTCAATAACTGAATAAAAAGACTGAAATAATACCAGTAACTTTGTTTTTTGAACTTTAAGAAGAGGTATCTCTAAGCATTTTTTAATAACTAAAGTCGCAGGTGTTTAATTCCATGATTTCTTCACAATTCTAATTAAACTTATTAAATAAATGATGTTGGTGCCTTTATGCCTCACAGTGCAAGCAAAGAATGTAGAGATCATAGCACACAACAGCTGGTTTTAATTTCTAGCCAACTGTCTAAACATTAATGCAAGATTCAGGTGTTTCCTCCTATTTTTAATCTTAGCTGAAACAGAAAAATGAGAGAGAAAAAATCTTTTTCATATTTTGAGATATTATAACTTAAATACATGTTTATTCAGAGGGGTAGCATAGCCACCTTCAGTGATCTATGTGCTGGATAATTTTTCTAATATTTCCTTCCACTGAAGAAAATTCTTGTGCTACAATCCTGTAAAGCACTCAGTAAGTCAGTAATCAGCCAGAGTGACTAGTGATTTTTGTCCCTTGCTGCAACTGTATGATTACTTTAGGGTGAAAAAATGTGATAAGCATGAATGAAACAAATATTCAAGTATTTTTATTCTTAAAATGAGACATTTTCTAGGAGTTTTCGACAAAGAATGATTATTACTGAAATAAACAATTACAATTTGAAGTAAGCATCACGTAAACTCTTTTCATGATATTAGATTTGTATCTAAAATTAGATACTAATATTTATTGGTGTCTAAGTTTAAGATAACACTACAGTATATACAAAAAGCACACTCGTCATCAATCTTTTATGAAGAGTATAAGAAATGCCTTATTTCTGGGTCTGAGCAGTCCATGTAGTCCTATAGTCTGTCTCCAAACAATTGCAAAAGCAGACAGCGGCCAGGAAAAGCATATCAGCCTGGCTACTCTCCATGAGCATCAAGATTTACTGTACCAGAGATTGTTTCATTGTACATAATTGTCTACTTCTTTTAGTATCCATTTATTGATCTGTTATCCATGAATTTGTCTAATCCATTTTCGAACCTGCTAATACTGTCTGCCTTCACAGTCTCCTGGGGCAACAAATTCCCGAAGTTCACTATCTGCTGTGTAAAGAAGTACTTTCTTTTGTCTGTTATAGACCAGTCTCCCACCAGTCTCATCAAGTGTCTCAGCTTCTGTATTGTGGGATTCGGTGAACAATTCAGCTCACGTACTGCCTTCACGATTTTGTAAACCTAAGGTATTTCTCCCCTCAGCCTCTGCAAACTGAAGATTTCTTGTATTTTCAGTTGCCCATGTCAGGCAACTGCTCCGTCAACATTGGTTTTGTTGTTTTTCTCTTTAACCTCTATGTTCATCTTTAAAATCATATCTCAAGAAGAAAGAATTGATAGTATCCTTTAGGGGTTTTATACTCTCAGCCTATTAAGGCAGACCTATATTTCCTGAATATTTTGTTAGTTTTTCAGCTTTGGTATTACAATTTAGATTAACAGTGGAAACCTAATAAACAGAAATCTTTAATTTAGGAATAGTCTAATACTTTTCAGAGCAGCCTACAATTTGCCACATAAGCCCATCTTTAAACATTTTTTTCTGAAAGAGCTCAATTACACATAGTCCAGTATTGAACAATAGTAAAGAAGTGCTTCATGGAGCCTAAAAAGATTTAGAAAGCTGATCTTTGCTCTTAGGAGTAGACATCGATAATAGCTTCTTTTTTTCTCACAACACTGGAATTTCATATTGTTTTGTTAAAAGGAAAATCCTGCAAAGCAGTCAAAATTTCAAACTAAAGATCCTCAAAGAAATAATCTGAATCACCTACAAAAGGAAAGGGCATTGTCCTCATTAATACTTCTAAAGCATTTGGTAACCTCGCAGCCTTGAGTCAATTGATGCCTCATTAAACGTGTATTTCTCCCAGTCTCCTTCACCCCAAGTATGGTTTTTTCATTTAATGTTACTAAACCAAGAAAATGTTCATTCAATAACAACTCTTGAAAAAACCTTCAGAATTATTCTTTGACTATTTTAAACACCAACAGAGAACCTAATCCTGTGTCTGGTCATAGCAGCGACTTCCTTGTTGCCTTGCATGTTAGCAGGAACACAAGTATGTTGAATGCTTTATTGAGTCTTGTATCGTTAAGAAATACTTGGCAAGTAGGGGAATTTTTGTATTTCTTTTTTTGGGCCACAAAGTGCTACAAAGGATGTATTTCTGATTTTGCTTTACATAATCTTGCAATATGAGAGTAGGAAAAAATAGATATATTTTTATATAACAACAGAGAATCCCAGCATGCTGATATTTCTGGAAAGAAAAATGCTATCAGCATGATCAGATGGTTCTAAAGAAGGAAGAGTACACTGACAGAAAGCCACAGAAAACACTTCTAATCATAATAGCCTGAGACAGACAGAAAACTGAATTCTTATTTACAAACCACAGAAAAGAAGAAAAAAAAATCAATCCAAATCAAAACTGTTTCTACTTATAATGGTCAGAAGAAATGCATAATTTAGAATCAAAATGCAACAAAGTACATGTTCCTAAACATGTTTTGAAATGATGGATATCAGGCTCTGCCTGCTTTAGTAAAGTGTAAACAGTCAGTCATCATCAAGAGCTGAATCTGAGGTACATGAAAGAAGAAAAATAGATCAACATGGAATGTATCACTCCTTGAACATTACTTAGAACATTGGCATTACCTTTTGTTAATATAAATTCTAAAATTGAAATTTTATAGGCATCCTGTAAAGCTAAAACATCAAGAATTAGACTTCTAGTCTAAGGACTTGTATAATTTACCCATTTTAGATTATTAACATCAGATTCCATAGGTTGCTGACTCAACCCAGTGGAAAATGTTTTCATATCCCCACTGAAAGTTTACTATTTCAATTGCCTTTCCATTTGCATAAGCATGAAACGTCTTTCGGCACTCTGAGAAGAATGTTAGCCATGAATAACATTCATAATTAAAATTTTGCAGAAATCAATACATATTTTTAACAGCAAATCATTTAGAAAGTCTGCACTTTATTATTAAAAAAAATAAAAGCCAAAACTAGCTTGAGTATTCCCAGTGACTTAGAGGAGGAAAAGATTGGAGATACAGTCAGTCTGAATAGTCTGTACTTCAAACGGATTTTGTTGAATAAAAAGATTATCTGGGATAAGAAAAAATATTTTTCCCCAGAAAGGTTTCTAGGATCATTCAAGAAAAGACTTTGAAACCCTTATTTTGGGCTAGCACTGTGTCAATCAACCATGAAAAAATGACATAGTGCGGTGGTAGACACGCTGGAGGGAAGGGATGCCATCCAGAGGGACCTTGACAGGCTTGAGAGGTGGGCCTATGCAAACCTCTAAAAGTTCAACAAGGCCAAGAGCAAGGTCCTGTATGTGGGTTGGGGCAATCACAAGCACAAGTACAGGCTGGGCGGAGAACGGATTTAGAGCAGACCTGAGGAGAAGGACTTGGGAGTATTGGTTGTGAAGAAGCTCAACATGAGCCAGTAATGTGTGCTCACAGCCCAGAAAGCCAACCGTATCCTGGACTGCATCAAAAGAAGTGTGGCCAGCAGCTCTTCTGAGACCCCACTTGGAATACTGTGTTCAGCTCTGGGGTCCCCAACATAAGAAGGACATGTACCTACTGGAGTGAGTCTAGAGGAGGGCCACGAAGATGATCCGAGGGCTGGAGCACCTCTCCTATGAAGACAGGCTGAGAGAGTTGGGGCTGTTCAGCCTGGAGAAGAAAAGGCTCCAGGGAGATCCTAATAGCAGCCTTCCAGTACTTCAAGCGGACCTACAAGAAAGCTGGAAAGGAACTTTTTACAAGGGTGTGTAGTGATAGGACAAGAGGCAATGGCTTTGAATTGAAAGAGGGCAGATTTAGATTAGATCTAAGGAAGAAATTCTTACTGTGAGGATGGTGAGGCACTGGAACATGTTGCCCGGAGAAGTTGTGGATGCCGTATCCCTGGAGGTGTTCAAGGCCAGGTTGGATGAGGCTTTCAGCAACGTGATCTAGTGGAAGGCATCCCTGCTCATGGCAGAGGAGTTGCAACTAGATGATGTTTTAGGTCCCTTGCAACGCAAACCATTCTATGACTCTATGACATTACAAAAAGGACTCAGATGACCTGAACCAGTTCTTGGGTTCAGAGAAAATTTCCATCAATCACAAACACCTACCAGGTTAACGTCACAGACAAGAATAAACATATTAGCTATAAAGGGAGATGGCTAAAACTAGTACTGATAAAGCAGTGAGCTCAGTAAGCCACAAGTGCCCTGGCATTTTTCTTGGGAAGCATTTGAATGGGCTTTGATGTGAAATCGGAAAATCACTTGGAAATTTGGCTTATTCATTTTGCTCTGCATGCGGCAAGAATGATAACACTTATTCACTTTACAGAGTAAAATGGTCCTAACCAAAATGAGGGCCCTTGTATGCTTGTCATTTTCTTCTGGAAACAATATAATTTAATATAATATAACTTCTGCGTAGAAGAAACTGTTATCCATATGGAGAAACTGGCAAAAGTTAGGGAAGAATGAGCACTATTATCCACATTTAATAGACTGATCTGAAACAAAGAATGATTGGTTTGTGCAAGGCTGTTCAACAAAACTCAGATTTCCTAAGTGCCAGACAAGACTGTGTCCTCCTTATTTGAATACTCATATAGCTTTATTTATTAGGATAGTTTTAAACTGTAATTTTTCTCTTGAGTTTTTCCATCAGTAGCTGTCACTATAATACATTAAGAGAAAACAATTTGTATACACTGTTCTAATAACTTAGCTTACAATACCCAGTCCCATCTGTTCATGTTTGTTCTTCAACGCTGGAAGAAATCAATTTTGTCAGAATCAGGGGCAATGGACTACAAACAGAAAAACAGAAATACTAATATTATTATTAATATTAACATATTTCCACAGGCTTCTTTCTTCAAGGCAGGGGTTTCTCCCACAAGAATGAAGGTACATCACAGCAGAACAGGAGATAGGAGAATAATAATGTGGTTTTGGTGCTACTCACACCGAGTCAGTCACAAGTATCAGCAGCAAGAGCTTCTGTCTTGGATGTTGGCCCTTGCTCTCCTCTTCATTGCCCAGACAGAGATGCATTATGGCCACTGGGAATGTATCTGCATTAAGGACAAAGTACTGGCGTATACCAGAGGAGCAATCAAGGGTCTGCATATGCTCCTGGAGGGTAGGGCTGGGATGGGGAGACTCCTATCCCAGTTGCCATTTAACAATCACATACCTCTACTCCCCAGCAGTGCAAGGGGAGCCAAGGGAGCGAATCTTCCCTGCCTTTCTTTCAGAGGAGCTGCTCTAGCACAACTCCCTATCAGTCATAATCTGTCGCTTCCCCTGAGCATTAAGACTGTAATTAATTCCTCATGCCTAGCTACGCAAGGAAGTGGCACTGTACGATCCCCAGTGAGTCGTTCTCCCTGTCACAGCAAAGAATCTTTTCAAGACAAAAAGAAATAATCTGGCAGACATGTGACAGCTCAAAAAACCCTGCAAACATTTGCTACACAGTAGAAAAATGCACGTGAGTTTCTTCAGAGGACAACTTTAGAGCTCCATTATATTGTGGCCTTTGAGAGAGAGCAAATCGGAAAATGTTGCATAGGAAAGTGAAACAGAGTTGCCACCACGTAATTGCCAGTTCTTCCTCCTATTCAATGAATTAGTTAATGTCTATTTTAGGAGAGGGGCAATCATGCTTTGCCATCTTCCACTGGGAAAATTCCTAAGACATAAGAGCACGTTATGCGTTTTTCTCCTGCAGTGCATACCCAGTTCATTCTTCAGCTTCTCACTCGATGAACTGCAACAAGCACCTCACCATAGAAAGTCAGTAGAAAGCAATAACCAGCAATACAGATGGTATGTCTGAAATAATCCACACGTCTAAAAAGCTACCTGCTATATCACTGTGGAAATACTACAGCACTTGCTGTATTAAGAAGGAAACTATTAGCAATATCAAAAGTATCGAATAGGGAAGTTACTGAGAAGGAAGAAGGAAACAATATTTCTATGCCAGCATTTTGCACTGCTAGTGCAAAGGGACTTCCCAGTCATACCAATAACAGCTTAAAAACAGCTATTGGGAAACCCAGAAATAAAACAGATTAAATTCACAGCAGTCAAAACAGTCATTTCTATTTCAGACTTTCGTTGCTTTTCAAGAATGCTTTAGTTCTTTTTTCTTTCCCTTCTTTTTTTTTTTTTTTTACCTACAGACCTTTATACTTCCTTTCAGACACTTCTCTCCTTCCTTTATACTTTCTTAAGGGAGAGGCTAATAAATGTTAGACCTGTTCCACAATAGCTTTTAGATTTCTCAACAATCCTAAGAAATACTTTTAGAGACAGCATGCACCTAATAAGGGTTGAGTGGAGTCAGTCCAATAAATTCTTAATGCCCATTCAGATCAAACAGACCACAAAACCTTGAGCGCTGTTTCGCTGTGATATAACCCTTCTGTAGAACCATACTGTTAAGCTCCATGTCGTCTCTTCTCTCTTCATAGGATGTCATTTATTCACAACAGCCAGTAAAAGATTCCTCCATTCCTCAGAGATGCATCCATTCCATACTTTGAGTTGCAAAGACTTGCTTTCTGAAAAGCACATTAAAGCATGTTCTCTAACTGCAAATTCCTCTGCCAACACAGCTCTCTGCTTCTGCACATATCTGCTTCTCTAGAATGATAGCCTTGCACATCGTAAACATAGTGGCAGTGATAGAAAATTAGTAGAGTCACTAACAGATAAAGGCAGGTGATAAGCCATTAAATCAGGAAGAGTATTGGATTTTTCAGGCTAAAGATATTAGGAAAATGAATTATTTTTTTTCAAGCATGAAGATACAACTCCAGACTTGCTCGCCATTTCAGTGGTCAGAGACTATTAGGAAACAATATATACACAATGCATGATACACATCCCATAAATAGACTTAAAGTGCAAAGAAATGGATGGCAGCTTTTGAACACAGTGAAAAAAAAAATGCTAACATTATTAAAAGACTGGAATGGGTAATTCATGGCATAAGCTACCAGTAAGGGAACATTTCCTTCATCCATAACATTAGCATTAGCATTTATTACCACTACTATATTGCCAAAAAAAAAAAAAAGTAAGTACAAAACCTAAGGAAGACAGAAGCAGCAAAGAAAACCAAATACCTCAGAGTGAACTTTCTAGCTCTAGATGAATTGTAAAAGACACGACATTTTACAGACTGATCAGTAATAGGAATGGACAAATACATAATGCTCTGATGCTGAGAATATTTGTATTCAGCTGATACTTAGATGACACATAAAGTACAACTAAAATACTTAGTTTTCTGTAGATTTCCATGTCATCAAGTTTTCTTAATATAACGAACCACTTCAGTCTCATTTTTCAATTTAAATCATTTATGAAAGCAGTTACAAGACTCAGCACTCAGTCTGTGAGTCTGAGTGCTGGAGGTTTTGAAGATGGATCAGACAAAAGTCTTCAGTCCCTATTCAGAAAACACATCATATGGAATAAAGACTATACATTGCCTTAGCTTTGCAAAAAATATGGAACTTAAAGAACAGGAAAATAATTTATAACAACCAAGAAGTATTTGGCAACTATTTACCTTTATTCCTTACAAACCAGCAAGCAAACAAGCAAACTATGCTCTGCTGTACACTGCTGCTACTGGTAAGAGTCCCAATAGATGCATTCCTATGAACCATGGTGTTGTTACAGCTATCCCTTTATGCTTTAAATTTGGAGTTCAAGAATACCAAATTTAGTGAGAAGTTTTCCTCTCTTATCAAATGTCGCAAATGACAGTGTTTCCCATACATTTTGAAAGTCCAGAAAAGGGTACTTCAGGACTTGATTGGACCTACTAACCTGCTAGAAGCAGGAGCAGCAGAGCTAAAGAAGAATTTCTCATTAGTCCTTGTGTGTTTTCTGCACAGATAATACTTCACTGAAAAAAACATCAGACAAATATTTGACTAGTCTAATTATTGACAGCTAATACATCTTCAGCGAGAAAACCTCAAGAAGTCTTCTTTTCATACGTCATCACCCTTTGTATCAGCTCTACATTTTTATGCCTGTTTGATGCATATTATTAATCAAAGGGTTATAAGAGAGAAATGACAGGAAAAACTAAAAAGATAAACTGAAGAAATACCAAGAATATAAACAGGACACTCACTTGTTCAACTAGATGTTATATTTATTCTCAGTATTGTCAGTACATGCTCAGCAACGTACAAATATGAAGACAATATCTTTACCGCAACAGGCTTAAATCTTATAAAATAATATAACTTCCTTGCAAAGCTGGATGGCTCAGAATAGAGAATCTTCTCATTTTAAATCACTGGTTCAAATTTCTCCTGGCTTTATAGATTTAAATTTGGCCTACTACTGGTCAGAAAATATTTTTGGATATTTTTTTCTCCTCAAAATAGTCACTACCATGAGATGCACTCTTATCAAAACTCTTATCAGCTACCAAAACCTGAATAAGCGTAAAGCATAAAACATCCTTCAGATTATTATCTTATCTTCAGGGCACTAATAATCATGAGATACGGGATATAAAAAGTAAAAAACATAGTGATTACTCAACTTGAAGAAACATGCTTAAAAAATACTTGAGCTTTTAAATAAAGAAATTCAAAGGTATGGACCACATAGCTCCTTGTTCTCACTCATTACATATTGAATACTTTTTTATTACACTACATACTTTTAAAGAATTGACTCCTTATTAGAAATGTGCAATGTGGCACAGATCGTTGCTATGGGAACTATAATATTAAACTTTCTGATTTATGTACACACTTTCTCAGATATAATGTTGCTTTCATGTAATATTTTGTAATAAATTTTCTCTTTCTCCACCAGCCTTCGATGGACTGCTTCCTCACAAGAAGGAGATCGCTCCCCTTGGGTCAACTTTTGCCTGTTTTTAAGTCAATGGGAGTTATACTGTCAGCTTCAGTGAGGGCCATCATTTCATCCCAGACCTCTGCATCAAATGTTGTTGCTTAGGAACATGCCCTGAAGATCTGATTCTGATCTCACTTATGCTGAACAGAAAAGGGGAGAGAGATAAACAGAGAAAGCATGAATGTAAGAAAGCAAGACAAAGTAAGAAAGCAAGAGAAAGTCACAAAGCCAGAAATCAAGAAATCAAGTAAGTCTTCTGTTCCATTTCAGATTTATATGCTTTACATGATTTCTTTGGTGATTTTTCCATCATTCAGCTTAACAATATAAATCCAAATGTAATATAATCAGGATAGTTTTTATGTCTTGAGAACAAACTGGCCTGGTTTCTGTCAATGACCCCTTGTCTGCTCTTTTTAAAAATTATGTCAGCCATTTATTAAAGCTCTAAACACAAGTTCAGATGTGTTGTGATAGCTGGGCATATCTAGAGGAAATAGTGTCCAAAGAGAGAGCATTAATGGCAAACATCTTGACATTAAAATTTATGGGTCTGTCTGCTTTACTTTGCCATTTACAGACTCTGACACGAAATTTCTCTACTTCAACTGAGCATTTTAAGGGGCTTAGTCACCTTCCAATTATCTGTGAGTGCTATACAAATGGAGATTCACTCAAGCTTCATGAAGACCTGCTCAGCTCTGACAGACATTCTCTGTTTAGCCCTATAAATGTGTATGCACACATATACTTCTATATATGCATTCCTGTGTGACGTACAAGAATTCTATATTCCTTAGCTATTCCAGTCCCAAATAAACCCAATAGATAGCTCCCTACACAGTAAGTAAGAAGACAGAGGTCTCAGAATTTGGTATGTTTTTTTAACACAAACGACTATTAGATTTGTAAACTTCTGTGAGCAACTCTCAGAAGACTTGACTATGCACATTTCACAGTCATCAAGAGCTCTAGATACTCAACACATATGAAAACTGAAGACTATGTCAATCTCCAAATTTCAGCCTTCTTTTTCACATATCTGCTTTTATATATATTTTAAGAGGAGGAAGATGAATGTTGGCGTTAAAGTAATGGATAAATGAGAATGACAAAACTCTGACTCTCTCAACCTTATCTGACATACATAAGAAATAGCCTTTCAGTAAACATTCTCCTGGAAGACTGGTGTGCCTGCAAAACACACAGTAGAGCAGATGACCTTAGGTGGTAAGTTCTTTGGTGAACCCTTCAGTTGTATATTTGAGCAGTATCTGGTAAAAGAGGTATTTTTTATATTCCTGGAACAATCAGTAAAATGCATACAATAAAGGAATAAAAATAAAACTGGAATGGTTTCAAGGTTTCAATGGTTTCATTTATACATGAAATTGAGTTTATTCTTCCGTAATGTTTCTAATGCATAAAGTCTTTAGAAAACAAAATATAGATTAGAAATACTGAAAAGTTAAAAAATAACCCTGTTGTAAAATCTATAATGAAAGTAAAATTTTTTAACTCTGGGCCTCCTGACAATAATACAAATCTTTCAACCTTCAAATATCCACTCCTTTTACCCATAACTCACTAACATTTAAACTGCTTAAAAAGAACAGACAAAACACATGAAAGGTTCAAAAAGCTGGCGAGACTACATTATCTAATATATGTCATACTTACTGGTATTTTAAAATCTCAGCATCTGTAGTTTTCTATTGTACAATAGACTGGTCAAATACAGCTCTTAGCAGCTCTTAGTTCCAACTGACTGCTTTGTTAGATCATGCTACTTTTCCTTTCTGGATAAACCCAGATGATTCTTTATTAAAATTCTTTAAAATTTACTTTTAAAACAAATATTTTAACTGTGGCCTTTTTTTTGTTATTCATGTAAATGTTTACTCCTGATGTAAAGTAATGGATCCTTTCCTTATTTGCCTGACCTCTCACATAAACGAACTTTGGTATCCGCTGTCTGAAATTAAATGTCCATATTATATGGTTTTCTTTTGATAGTATGCATATGATATTTAACACATCTCTAGGTCAACATTCTAAAACTAATTAATATATAGTATACAACAGTGAGATGTACTTACGTGTAAGCAAATTACAACATACCAACATCTCACTGTCCTGATGTTCTGATACATTAAATTAATTCTCACCATTACTTGCCATAACCATCAAGTGTTAGATTGTTCTTTCCTTTTTTTTTGTGTATGAGTTTGGGCCTCCTGCTTTGCCTAATCAACATTACAGACACATATATATACAACTTCCTCAGATTCAAACTCTACCTTATTACACAATCTGCTCTTTACCCATCCATACCACAAAAGTCCTTGTATTTTATGCATCAGCAAAGTAAATGCAGAGCTGCCTCATGCCAGCCAGCATCACAGAGCCTGTCCTGAACCTCTTTGGTGAGCTTTGACTCTGCTCCTGTGTTGTGGGTTAGGCTGAACCTCCCCACACAGCCAGTCACTCCCCCTCCCCCACCCCCAGGAATGAGGGAGAGAATTAAAGGATAAACGGGAAACCCATGGGTTGAGATAAGAACAATTTAATACAGATGATTTAATACACAGTGTAGATGCTCACCACCCCCTCGTATGCGAAGCCCATCTCATCCCGAAGCTGCAATCCCGGACGAACGCGAGGCGCCAAAATAGAGAGGGGCAGAGAGAGAGAGAGAGAGTACTCCGAGAGTGGGAGTACTGGGAGAGAGAGAAAAAAGAAAAACAATAGAGCAAAAGCGCAGCAAGCGCAAAAGAGCCAAAGTGCAAAAGCCCTTCTGTCCGGCTGCCCCTCACTATTTTATACTGGGCATGACACTGCATGATATGGAATACTAATTGGCCAGTTTGGCCCTCAATCTTAAGTCCCACCACAAATCACAAGGGGAATCGTGTCCCCCTTGTCCCAACTATGCTCCCCCCTTTTCCCACCGTGCTTCTGCACTCCGGCACACTGAAAAGTCCTTGGAGTTTCACGTCCAACCACAAACATCAACTTGCTATCAGCATTCTTCTCAGAGCGAGCCTCTGAGTAAAACCAAAACACGGAGCTCTTCTAGCTGCTAAAAAGAAGAGCTAACCCGGTCCCAGCTAAAACTGGGACATCCTGTTTTGTTCCTCTAGGCTCCAAGTCCGCCGGTCAGATAGTAAGACAAAAGAGAACAGACAAAAGTTTTTTAATGGTGCTTCTTGAGTCACTTTCAGCCACCCAGACGACACTCCGTGTACTCCAAGTCCCTCTCTAGGATAATCTGAACTTCTCCTCCCTCTGCTGGAAGGCAGGCTGGGCTCTGCAGCAGGGAGAACTGGGTTGGTTCTTAAATCCGGTTTATGAGCTCTGGCATTGAGGCCCACAGTACAGCTTTCAGTAGGAATATATTTTTGCATTATTTGTGCCTGAATTAGAAAGTCATAATAAATAGAAAGTCAATGTTTAATTGTGTAACACTGTTTAGATGTTTGTATACAACCCTTAGAAATTCTGCAGGTATCCAGACTATTTTCTGCATACCACTAAAGTTTGCTGTAAAAAAGTGCACTGGTGATATCTGTCTTCGTTCAAGGTCTTTTAAAATAGTTTATATTTTGTCCTGGAAATCTGGGAGATATAGGCTGGCTGCAGGTGTACGCCTCCACTGATACAATTTATTCTCTTAACAGTTCAACTCATCTTGTCACATTGCACCAGTATCTCTGATTTTTGCAGCACATGGCTGGCTCTTTCTCAGACATTATCGCGCTTCATATGCCAGAAAATTTTGTAACAACTGACTGAAAGGTGAATAGTATATATTTGGCATATACAAAATATATGTTAAAATATTTATTTTTAATGAAACCATGGTGTTGACATGCATTTCACTTAATCAAAATCCACAATTATTATTATTTTAAAATTTGTTCAGTATTTTGTTAGGGTTATTTCCTTCATTATGTTAAGAGTATTACAAGTAGCATCAAGCGCTAGCTCAAAGATCAAATACTAACAGAATCTGTTCCCATCAGTGTGTATTTGATATTTACAAGGATTATAGCCTTATAACACACTTTAAAACTTTTAATATTTTTTAAAGGCTTATGCAAATATTCTCTCCCAAAACCCATTATTATTGCACAGATTATTATTAGGTAACATCTTACAGGAAGGGTCATCACCCTCACAATGATTAGATTCCACTATGATTAGTTTAAACTCATTGTCTTATGAAATTAAATAAGGCTATATTTTAAATATGCATGAAAGAGAATTTTTCATTCTAAGATTATAAATGGTGATATCTTTTACCAATTATCTGTTCTGACCCACAACCGATGACCCCTAAACCCAAGATTTTCTATCCACTATATGTTAAAAATAAAATTTATGCATTTTACATTTCTTGTTCTGCAAGATGTTAAAAGCAGCAATCAAGATTGGAGTCCCATTGTTAGATATCATATAAGCCCATTAACTGGGATTCCACTTAGCTAAGTTTAAAGGTTACAAACCTATTCTAAACTCATTACTATCAAAGGAGACTCATTCAGATGAATTATCATTCATTGCATCTATCTTACAACCTATTTTATGCAATATAATTTTACATATCAAAAGTAGGAGGTGAACTTGTGATTTTCAGAAACAACTCTTGATAGGAAGGGTAATTGGAATAAAAGTTTTAACTCCTCAACCAATGGTTGTGACAGGAATAGGGCATCTCACACACATTCTACCAAAGTCTCAGAATATATTTTTTGTTGCATAAAAGAAATTAGGAAGGGGGTACAACACTATTCATTTAATTCTGCCTTGTAAGGAGCAACTCATGGTAAAATTGAAAATGAAATTTGTCTCTATGAAAGTTTCTATGTTTAGCCTGTATCTGGGGCTAATAGACATAAATAATTCATTACCAAACACTTAATTAAAGGAATTTTAATGATTTGCTAGGATGGCAAACCAGAATACAAAGAAAACATGTTATATAAGACATAGACTCTGGATGTATGCAAGAAGGTAATTTAGAACTAAATTTCCTTAGACTTACTAAGCCCATGAAACAATAGTGATTATCTTCATGACATCATGCAGGGCAGAAGAGGTCTCAGAAGCTGAGTAAAAGTAAGCACACCACCTATGTGGTGGCTATCCTTTTATCAGCTAAAAAGGAGGATCTAGCAATTATGGAGCAGTTGGTTTAATTTCTGCAGCCAAAACAATGCCAAAGGAAATTATGATAGATTCAATTTGAAAACATCTAAACAATGATGAAACGATAAACATCCAGACAGGATTTTAAAGAGCAAATTGTGTTAAATTGATCCAATTTTTTTTTTTTTTTTTTTTTGACAGAACACCTGACCTACGAGACATGGGAAAAGCAACAGAAGTGTTATATCTTAATTTTACTGAGGATTTTGATGCACTCCCAAAAGCAGTCTCATAATGCTTAACTAGGAAATACAGTCTACATCAATGGTGTCTGATTGACATTCCATAAGCAAGATGCGTTCTCCCAAAGCAATATATCCATTCAGAGGAGGGTTTCTAAAGAACGTGTGACTTTTGGGTTTTGGGGTGTGGTTTTTTTGCAGACATGGGAATAAATCTGCCACGTGTAGCAGGAATGCAGCAGTGCTGACTGTGAAGCACAATGCTAAGGGTAGGGGTAGGTCACAGATTATTACAGTGTGCAATATCATGTCATACCCTTTCCTAGATTCTGTAAGGGGAAGGAAAAATGAGGCTGCATTGAGATTACTAACCCTTCCAGAGCACCAAAGAGCACAGTTTATATTCTCTGCAGTGGCTCTGCAGAAATTAGCTTCCACTGGAGAGGCTTAGTACCAACTGGATGATCAATAAACTGTAGGCACACCCAGAGATATTATGCAATTGAATAAAACTCTCTAATTCATTCCATAGTATCTGGATTATCTCTTTTTCCAGTACCTTTAATATTTTAGCTAATGAAAAGTACTCTTTGGAGTTATGCTCATCCCATAGAAAAACTAGATGGGTAAAAGACTGTAAGTGCAGGCTTAGTTCTTCTTCCATTTTTAGTATGGAAACAGGAGATGGAATCGAGAGTACTGTAATGATATCCACTGAGGAAACAAAATTGTGATGGGTTGCAAACACTTTGAAGAGAAGTATCAGAATTTTAAATTATTCTATTACATTTTAAGGATGGTCTAAAAAACACCATGATACTGGCTGAAGATGTAAAAAACAATGTCTTTAGGAAGAAATAACTGAATAGCATTTCTGCAACCATTTTGCAGTAGAGATTTTGGTCATTTATAGTTGATCGCAAACAATATGAGATGATGTTGATAGCAAAAAAAAGACAAGTGTATTTGAGAGATGTCATAGAGAGATGTATTAAGAGATGTGTTGCACATTAAACATGAGGGAAATGAACAATTCATTTATTTTTCTATCAGTTGCTGAGATCCCAGACTCAGTACCACACCTGAGTACCACATCAAACTTAAGAAAAAGAGGAATCTATTGGAGAGAATCAAGGAAAGAACAAACAAGTAATACTAGGTTTCAAAAACAGATGCAGGTCTCAGTGCAGGTAAAGCAATGCACTACTTTCGGAGAGGAAAAAAAACCCAAAACTGTCCTAATTTTATGAACATGGGCATGGGCTCTGATTTAATGGTTATCACATAGTAAAGTTATAATTTGGAAAATTATTGATAGTTTGAACAAAAGTCAGCTCAATGTCTATTAGCAGTCAAATCCAATGTCACTCATAGTAAGGAAAAGAGGAGAAAAAACAGAAATAGTCATTCTTTTATTAAATAAAACCGTGGTGTATCTCCTCTTGAACACTGAGTGCAGTTTTAATATAGATGCCTAATACGACAGATCTTGATAGAGACTGAAAATAGTACAGTAAAATTGGTAAAGGTTTAGAGAAAAACAATACATTTGTTATGCAAACATGGATTATTAACCCCACCTCGAATACTGCGTCCAGTTCTGGTGTCCCCACCATAAGAGAGACATAGATTTGTTGGAGCATGTTCAGAGGCGGGCCACAAAGATGACCCAGGGGCTGGAGCACCTCTGCTACGAGGACAGGTTGCGGGAGCTGGGATTGTTCAGCCTTGAAAAGAGAAGACTTTGGGGCGACCTAATAGCTGCCTTCCAATACCTGAAGGGAACCTACAGGAAGGCTGGGGAGGGACTTTTTACAAGAATGTCCAGTGATAGGACAAGGGGAAATGGGTTTAAGTTGAACGAGAACAGATTTAGATTAGATTTTAGGAAGAAATTCTTCAGTACGAGGGTGGTAAGACTTTGGAATAGATTGCCCAGAGAGGTTGTGGATGCCCCCTTCCTGGATGTGTTCAAGGCCAGGTTGGATGGAGCCTTGAGTAGCCTGATCTAGTTGAGAGGCGTCCCTGCCCATGACAGGGAGGTTGGATTAGATGATCTCCAAGGTCCCTTCCAGCCTATGCCATTCTATGATTCTATGATTATTCAACCTGGGAAACAGATAATTGGGCAGAAGAGTGATGAATAACTAAAAAAAACATGAACAGCACAGAGAAGGTAAATAGGGAACTACTTTTTCAATAGACAATGTAAGGAACATCAAATAATAAGTGACTGGTAAATTCAAAACTAACTGGTTCTTTAAATAGTGCATATGGAAGCTTCAGAACTGCTTGCACAGAGTGCTGTTGATCTACAAGTTTCAAAGCGTTTTAAAAGTCATTAAACTCATAGAAGAAAAGTCTAATGAAAAGTTTATTCAACGACATCATTGATGTCATTGCCTCAAGATGTTGCTCAAAGCTAGGAGAAAATTCTGTAGAAGTATCTCTATGCATCCTCTGTTGTGGAAGGGTAATCCAGTAGTGAATAAGATTTGATATTTCAGTGGTAAGAAAGTGGCTGGATGGTCGGACTCAAAGAGTTGCGGTCAAGGGCTCGATGTCCACATGGAGATCAGTGACGAGTGGTGTTCCTCAGGGGTCAGTACTGGGGCCAGTGCTATTTAACATCTTTGTCGGCGATGTGGACAGTGAGATCGAGTGCACCCTCAGCAAGTCTGCTGACAACACCAAAGTATGTGGTGTTGTGGACACGTTGGAGGGAGGGGATGCCATCCAGAGGGACCTTGACAGGCTGGAGAGATGGGCCTGTGAGAATCTCATGAAGTTCAACAAGGCCAAGTGCAAAGTCCTGCATGTGGGTCAGGGCAATCCCAAGCACAAGTACATGCTGGGTAGAGAATGGATTGAGAGCAGCCCTGAGGAAAAGGACTTGGGAGTGCTAGTTGATGAGAAGCTCAACATGAGCCAGCAATGTGCACTGGCAGCCCAGAAAGCCAACCATATCCTGGGCTGCATCCAAAGAAGCATGGCCAGCAGGTCGAGGGAGGTGATTCTGCCCCTCTACTCTGCTCTCATGAGACTCCATCTGGAATACTGCATTCAGCTCTGCAGTCCTCAACATCAGAAGGACATGGAGCTGCTGGAGCGAGTCCAGAGGAGGGTCACAAAGATGATCCGAGGGCTGAAGCACCTCTCTGATGAAGACAGGCTGAGAGAGTTGGGGCTGTTCAGCCTGGAGAAGAGAAAGCTCCGGGGTGATCTTATAGCAGGCTTTCAGTACCTAAAGGGGACCTACAGGAAAGCTGGAGAAGGAGTTTTCACAAGGGTATGTAGTGATAGGACAAGGGGCAATGGGTTTAAACTGAAAGAGGGGAGATTTAGATTAGATATAAGGAATATATTATTCACTCAGAGGGTGGTGAGGCAGTGGAAAAGGTTGCCCAGAGAAGCTGTGGATGCTCCATCCTTGGAAGTGTTCAAGGCCAGGCTGGATGAGCCTCTGAGGAACCTGACATAGTGGAAGGTGTCCCTGCCCATGGCAGGGGGGTTGGAACTAGATGATCTTTGAGGTCCCTTCCAACCCTAACCATTCTATGATTCTGTGACTCTACGACAGGAAAAATAGAAGGCCCTTAGCTTTTTCAGTCTAGAAAAATTAGACTAAGTAAAAGAAACAGCACATAAAAACTGCAGCGCTCAATGAAGTTCTTTAGAAGGAACAATGATCAATCTTTCCAATAACTTTAGAAGCAACAGAAAATAATTGCGTAATTTTCACTAACAAAATTTACTATTACGAATTATTATGAAAAATATTCTGGCTACATAGATAGTAAAGCACTGGAATGGTCTTTCTAGGGAGATTGTAGGAAAGCTTTCAGCAAGATTTAGAAGAATAAGACAGACAAACATTTGTTAGAATATAGTTGATCTTCCTTCTTTGCAGGAAACTGATTAGATCATTCTCTCAGTTTCATTTCTATTTTATGACTACAATTTTCACCAGAGCACATGAAAAAACCGAGATGTTTCTCAATAAAAGCTGACCCCTTAACAAAAAAAAAAAACCCACACAAACCACTCTAAAAGTTAATTAAATTAAGTAAAGGTTTGAGACAAGACATATGGTGCTTCATTCTTTCAAAGGATATGATGAACAGAACTAAAGATTTTATAAAAAAAATGTTCTGACACATTTTTATCATTTAAAATCTATTAGATAGAAAGAGAAAGGAAACCTGAGTGATGGAAAATTACATATGAGCATAGAACTGAGCCTCAGTGGATCAGTATTAGTAGAAGGTCACCTCTCGAATAAAGGGAGAATAAGCCCATCCATAAACTCCTCTTCTCTTGTACAAAGTCAGTTTTGAGGATAAATATCACAGAATCACAGAATCACAGAATGTTAGGGATTTGAAGGGACCTCAAAGGATCATCTAGTCCAATCCCCCTGCCGGAGCAGGACCACCTAGATCAGATCACGCAAGAACGCATCCAGGCGGGTTTTGAACATCTCCAGAGAAGGAGACTCCACAACCTCTCTGGGCAGCCTGTTCTAGTGTTCTGTTATCCTTATTGGGAAGAAGTTCTTCCTCGTGTTTAAGTGGAACCTCCTATGTTCCAGCTAATATCCATTTCCCCTTGTCCTATCATTGGATGCCACTGACAAGAGCCTGGCTCCATCCTCATGACAGTCACCCTTTACATATTTATAAACATTAATGAGGTCCCCCCTCAGTCTCCTCTTCTCCAAGCTAAAGAGACCCAGCTCCCTCAGCCTTTCCTCATAAGGGAGATGCTCCACTCCCTGAATCATCTTTGTGGCCCTGCGCTGGACTCTCTCAAGCAGTTCCTTGTCCTTCTTGAACTGAGGGGCCCAGAACTGGACACAATATTCCACATGCGGCCTCACTAGGGCAGAGTAGAGGGGGAGAAGAACCTCTCTCGACCTACTAACCATACCCCTTCTAATACACCCCAGGATGCCATTGGCCTTCTTGGCCACAAGGGCACATTGCTGCTTATGGTCATCCTGCTGTCCACCAGGACTCCCAGGTCCCTTTCCCCTGTGCTGTTCCCCAACAGTTCAGTCCCCAACTTATACTGGTACATGGGGTTGTTCTTACCCAAATGCAAGACTCTACACTTGCTCTTGTTGTATTTCATTAAATTTCTCCCTGTCCAACTCTCCAGCGTGTCCAGGTCTCTCTGAATGGCAGCACAGCCTTCAGGTGTGTCAGACACTCCTCCCAGTTTAGTATCATCAGCAAACTTGCTGACTATGCACTCTATTCCCTCATCCAAGTCATTGATGAATATGTTGAACAATACTGGTCCCAGTACCAACCCTTGAGGGACTCCACTGGATACAGGCCTCCAACTGGACTCTGTCCCATTGACCACTACTCTCTGGCTTCTATCCTTCAGCCAGTTCACAATCCACCTCACTACCCAGATCATCCAGACCACACTTCCTCAGTTTAGCTGTGAGGATGCCGTGGGAGACTGTGTCAAACGCTTTACTGAAGTCAAGATAGACCACATATATATAAATATAGCATGCTTTGGACTCCAGGACTACCCAGGCAGTGCTTTTCAGTTGAAAAGAACTCCAAACACCACCAAAAAAATAAATGAGAAAGCATTTTTCAGCATTAATCAATTCAAATTTTTAATGAGAAAAACCAAAGAAATATCAGTTTTGTTCATCAAGATGCTAGGTTCAAAACCTTCCATTTTGTTTAGAATAAAGCTTTGAAACACAAGGCAATATGAGGTCCCGCCAAAGGAATTATTGTTTTCTTTTTAGAATGGGAATAGATGCACTTCCAACAATTTCCTCCTATCACCTGATTATTATCAGGTTTATCTATTAACTGAATCTCTCCTTATCTTCCCTCTTTATCTCACTTTGTCTTCTCTCTATGGCGTGTGATGAGGTATAAGGATCTGACTTCCTCTGGTTGCTGCTGTAGCAGACTACCGAAGCATGATGCCAGGATAGTTAAATCTCTACTTTTATGCTGTTTATCCTTGGATAACCATTTTCAAAAAGGATGCAGTGCAAAGGACAAAAATGTACAAAATGAACTTTTACAAAGAGTATCTCATCAGCACTGGGTTGGTCTCAGAGTTTCCAAATCACTAACTTAAAAGTAGAAATAAGCGAGAGATAAAACACATACAAACAGAAAAAGATAACTGCGTAGATTAATCTGTACACCAACGAAATCTAGGTCAGGTTTAATAACCTTCAAATTGCAGCTGACACAATGAATGTCCCAATCTCTGCTTCCCTTAAAAACCAGACAGAAGTCATGCTAGTGTTCTAACCATATTCCCTCTTCTCCTCCCCTAGGAATCATAGGAAAAGGAAATTATATTAAACAAAACAAAACCAACAAAAAAATCCACTGTTCAAAATGGATTAAAGCCTCATTAAGTAGCAACCAGGACTGATGTTTTCAGTCTGTATGATTTATGAATTTTGTTTGCTTTGTGCTGTACACCAGCAAACAAAAGAACTGCTCTGGAACCATTCCCTGGGGCAAAAAATGTATGCAGAACAAGTTCAATTTTGAGACTCTCAGACTGCAAAGTTATGTAAAAATATTAGTTAATTTTCATTGCATCTTAATTGAAATAGTATGATGTAATTATTCATACTTACTGAAGTATGTATGTTCTGCTCAACATTATCTTCACTAGTTTTCGGTATTTCACTATCTTCAACTATTTGAAAGCAAATTTTCAGAAAGCTTGTTAACTAAGAAAGTGTTTTCATTAAAAGACCTAGGTTTTACACACAGGAATCTGCATCACAACTATCTGGTGTCTACTATTCCAGCACTGTCTGTGAATTGATAAAGGTAATGCTAACTCTTTAAATATTTTTCTGCTTTTTATAGAGATGGTGTTCTTATGTCATCCATAGATCAACTTTAAAATCAAAATATTGTCTTCAGCTTGTCTCCTAAACGTAACACTCAAATAAACAGAATGTTAAACAAGTACTTGTCTTCATTTTAAAACAATGAAAATACTACCTACTGTACAAGGAATCAATATGCTGTATCTTAATAAATATAATTCACATATGTGCATATGCAACATCTTAAAATTGCATACTTTGACTTGAACACCACAAATATCTCCTATTAATGTGAACATAAGGAAGTAGTATTCTCTTTTGGAAGATCGATCAAAGAAATGGCTATCAAAAGGAGTACTCGTTACTTAGAATCCAATTAATCTGGCCATTAATGTACAAAAATTCTGCTTAAAAAAATCCTTGAAACTGTCTTTAATTCTGGTTGTTCCAACAACTCTGATATTCTTTACCAGAAATACAGTCCTTATGTCTTATAAGCCAACAATTAAATACAAAAAGAATTGTACTTCTATCATCTCATGCAAAATGTATCTAGCCGTTTGAAAAAGGTCTAAGAAACTGGTGACATGATTCATCTCATTCTACCTTTTGCAATTAGGCTGGATCTACATTATTTCTGAGAGATAATTGTCTATCCACTTTCACAAAAACCTCTAAGTATTCCTATTATGGGGAGGTTAAACTTCTTTTCTATAAATAATTACCTTGAAAGATTGTATGAGATTTTAACCAGGTTTAAACAGGTAGCTGAAAGAGTAATTATAAAGGCACTAACTAGATAGCTGCTAGGCATTATGTAAGGAAATAGTTTGAATTCTGTAGTTGATAGTGAGGAAAACTTTCTTTTTGTTAAGAAATGCTGCAATAATAATCAGATCTTCTGTACAGCATTTGATGGACAGCTTTTCTGTGAAGTAAAAGAATGTACCTTAAATTAATACAAAGATTTAATATTTTGCATATGTAAACATCACGATTATGTGTCTAATTAGGCATGTAACCATGCTTTTAAACTATAACAGGTGGTATCTAAAAGCAAGAGAATAGTTGCATACTTAAATAACAGCCTAGAGAGCTGGATGAGCCAGAGACACCAGCATCTATTTAAATATGCTATGCCATTTTCAACATAATTAGTTATCTAATTGCAAACCAAAAGTTATTCAATGCATTTGTACATGCAATTAATTACAGTTTGTTTAAAAGCACTTCATTTGTAGTGCTTTATTCATTTCCTGCAAACCACATTATCAAAGGATAGATTTGATTTTGAAAAACAACAGAGACAAATACATAAAATGAAGAAAGGCATTAAATAAAAGAAAGAACTATAGGGTAATATACCATCAGTGCTTTCTAGAATTTCAGAAACATACTTTCTTTTTTTTCTGAAACTATTTTAACTATTTCAAGCTGCAACAGATCTAAATTCTAACAGTTGTGTGTTAAAAGACTCTTTAAGCTTTCTATATAAACAGGGCATCAATTATATAGGTCAGATTCATGTTGTAAACTTCATGCAGGCAGGTAATTGTGACCAAATTAAGACCTTATTTATCGGTATTTGTTATTTGTGTCATACTAGCATCTAGAATCTCTACCAACAGATCTGGAATTGCTGTGACACCTTTTCTATCATTATGTACCAAGAGGTTTACAATCAAACTATAAAAGTTGCATTGGATGCAAATCAGTACACAGGCGTACAAAGAAACAAGACCACCACAAAGAGTAATACGAAAGTGTCTTCTATAAAGTTGCAAATATTATAACGATTATCACAAGCAGCTAAGCATATAAATTTACAGAGGTTTACCTTTTTTTTCTTTTTTTTTTTTTTTGTGGGAAACATCAAAGAATCAAAGAGACAAGACAGTATTTACTTGAATTATTAAATTAGTGGTCAGAGGAACTTCTTCCTTAGGCTGAGAATAGGCAGAAGCCAAGTTCTGTGTACTACAAAACAAGGTAGAAAATAATAAAGGACTGAAAATGAAGAAAGAACTGAGTCTTGAGAATGATGATTTGCAGCTTTTGCATGACAAGATGATTTATGGGTAGACCTAAAGAAACACAGGTGACAAGATAAACCTATGAGCAAGTCCCAAAGTCCCCTCTCTAACCCTCCTGCTCCCCTTAAAAAAATTGTGCATTTGCATTTGTAAAGACCAGAGAAGTCAGAGCTGCAGTAATCAAGTCTAAAGATACTCAGCATTTACTAGACCTTTACTTCTGAAGAGACACAGAACCCATACATACATTTCAGGGATATGAAATATTCTTTATGACTAGAGCCTAGAAGGCATAATTGCAGCCTGATATGAGGACTGAAAAAATCATGCAGTGGATTTTGGCATGTTGACCCAAGTGAGATGAAACACAAGCAGAGACAGTGTGATGCATACTGAGAAAGGAAACAGTGAGACCAGCCTGGATATAGGGCAAATAAGAGTCCTGGAACAGATGTCGAATGGGAGTTGCAGATTGCACATCCACAAGAATGTGTAAGGGAGGCAGAACAAGATTTTACTTTGTACAGTAGGAAGAAGATCTGGAGTAAAGATAACTCTGTCTTGCAGTTATACTAATGACCTCACCTAAGGAAAACTTAATGATGATGACAGCATAATACATACCCAGAACCCTGGACATATGTTCAAGAGAATAACTTACGCATAGTATCGAGTCACAACTTAAACTTGATTTAGTAATGGTGAAAATAATAACAAAATAAAAAAAAACCCTTGATTTTATACTAGACATAAGCTCTGAATGCAAGGAAGGAAATAAACTGTAGCTGATAGATGAAGGAAGATAAGAACAGAATAATGGTCTTGAAATTTATCCAGGAAGACTTTGGCGAGAAAAGTTTCAGGTGAATGGGCAAACCAAACTGCAGAATGCCTATGACACTGGCATAGAGTAGGCCTGGAACATGAGACACTGATCATAAAAAAAACAACACCAAAACCCACAAACTTTCAGTTATTTTATAGATAGAAAAAGGGATTAAGTGAAATGAGACATGTTAAAAAGACAATTGGGATGAAGGACAAGTTTCTTTAAGGCAGACAAGAATAATGAATCAGAGTGCGGGTAAAGAGCCAGATAAACAGGATTAAAAATTCAGCAGATTAAATAAAAGAGGATGAAGAATAAAAATTCATGGAAGAGTAGAGAAGACAGAAATAAATTTGACAGAAAAGTGTGACTAGAGGAAGGAGAGAAAGTTGAAGGAGAATAGGAGGTAATAAGAGGGGAAACGAGGGAACCAGGAATCACTTTCATCCCATGGAAATCACTGTATTTGCATAAAAAAACTGATAGAGTTGAGAGAAGATTCATATCCATGTATAGAATTTATAGAAATGCTTTATATTTTATTTGGTGAAATCTTTCATGACAGATAAATCTCAAAATGCAGTTGTCTTCTGACGGTTTATCATTGTCTCTTTTAAAAGTGGTGTAGAGACGAGGGGGAGTATAGAGCTGCTAGAAGTTACTAAGAGCACAAAAGAAGGAATGCTACTAGACACAGAGACGTGATGCAATTACATGCTCAATTAGGCCTTCTGTTCAATGCACAACGTGCCCTTTCCCATTAACACTATTACTTATTAAAATTATTATTGTCCAGAAGGAATCTTCCCTGGGCTCCTCCTCCAACAGCATTCAGGACAAAGGAAGAAAAGGGGCAGTGCCTGAGGAAACAACTGGCATGCAAAGTCTCTACGGAAACAGAGGGAAAGCAAGAGATAAGCAGGTTCAGAAAATGTTCAAATGGCTTAAATTTTTCTCTTCTCTTTCTTGCCTGGAGAAGTGCTTTTCATGTATGCATGCAAAAGCACTGAAACTCTTCTAAATAGCCGTGCTCCCTCCTCCTTTTCCTCCCAGGTAGGAAGAGAAAATAAAATTTATTGGCTGCAGCAGACTTTAATTCCATTCTATCTCATCATTTTGACTGTAGTAGTTGTTGCAGCTTTGTCTCCAATGAGACTGAACTCCTTTGGACTCTCCTTAAAATGGCAGTGATGGTAGTAGGGAGCCCTGTTATTCTAGCCATGGGTACCACCAGGCAATTGTGAACACAATTTTATGTACATATATACACATACCTATATGAAGTTATAGGTAATTATACACATATAAAAGCATATCTAATAATACAAAATATATTATATATTTTATACTTACTGAATATAGTCTCTGCATATACACATATACTTTTATATAACAAAATCTCCATAGGTTTTGAGGACAAAATAAACAACAGGAATTAGAAATTAACTTAGTAACTTGCTTCCCAAGATTATATCTAGACCCTCTTCAAAGGGCTATCTCTGCATTGCCAAATGCAATCATTGATAACTGATGAAAATTACTTAAAAAACATGACATTTTGAAAGTCTGTGATTGTGAAAAGAAATTAACTTATACTTGAGCCTTCTGTTTTCACTTTATTACCTTACTAGGGGAGCTTATAACTGATGCAGTTCTGTATCTCTAAGTTTCAGTTTCCTCTGTGGTACATAGTATTTTAAGTTCTGGGCTTCTAATTGGCCCATTAGTCTATTAAAACTAAGTGAGTCAGCCTATTGCCAAACTGTAGGTCTCAGGAATACTTGTCCATCCTAGTCCTATGCTAGTATAAGATCCACAAGTACATCCTATCATCTCCTTCCTATTTTCCCTTGGAAAGGAAAACCAAGTACACGGAGGCTAGAAAGGAAGTACAGTATGAGCTACGCAGAAGCAAAGACAAGGGGTGCATTATGGTACGTACATGCTATGTAGATTAGACACCATTTCTTTCCTAACTCTATACATTTCTGGAGCTCTGGCAATTTTATTGGAGTCATGAGTTTCCTCCTAGAGAAGAATTTTTAGGTCAAGTCATCTTGAAAATATAGTCACAAGCAACACATCCAAATTTTGTTTTCTCACCCAAAAATGACATAGGATGGGACTAATCTATCTACATTCAGTATCTACACTATGAGCATTCACACCTAATCTAACAAAAGTCTAAAAAAATTTAAACATCTCTTCAAAAGTTTGTTTGACTTGTTATTGCAATCTTCCAGTGGCAGAAATACAACTTTCTTGCATAAAACAATATGCAGTACACAACAATCCTCTAGTAATAAAATTATTTCCAATATTTAATGCATAACTCTTAACAGTTTAATCCAATCACTTCTAATCTTGTATGTCTTCTAAAGCTATGGGGAGTAGTTAATCATATTAATAACATCATAAACTTTTACATACTGAAAATTATTATCAGATCTTGTCGTGGTTTAAACCCAGCCGGCAACTAAGTACCCTGTAGCTGCTCACTCACTCTATTCCCACAATGAGATGGGGAGGAGAATTGAAAAAAAATTAAAATCTGTGGGTTGCAATAAAGACAGTTTAACAGGATAGGAAAGGAAGAGACAATAATAATAATAATAATAACAATAACAATAACAATAATAATAATAATAATAATAAAAAACAATAATAAAAGAATATACAAAACAAGTGATGCACAGTGCAATTACTCACCGCTTGCTGACCGATGCTCAGCCTGTCCCCGAGCAGTGATCCCATTCCCACCCTGGCCAACTCCCTCCAGTTTATATACTGAACATTACGTTATATGGTATTGGAATATCTCACTGGCCAGTTTGGGTCAGCTGTCCTGGCTATGATCCCTCCCAGCTTCTTGTGCACCTCCTCGCTCGCAGAGCATGGGAAGCTGAAAAGTCCTTGACTTAGTATAAGCACTGCTTAGCAAAAACTAAAACAGCAGGGTGTTATCAATGTTATTCTCACAATAAATCCAAAACACAGCATTATACCAGATACTAGGAAGAAAGTTAACGCTATCCCAGCTGAAACCAGGACAGATCTCCTCTATCAATCTTGTATTTTCTAAATGTTCCTTTTCCTTCAGCCTTCCCTCATCTACCAACTTTGTGTGCACCTTTTAGGTGCACTCAAAAATCAACCTGCTGTTCTTGCTGAGGCTTCTCCATGTCTGTACTGAACAGAATAATTATCTACTATGTCCTAAAATTATGTTTCTGTTAAATAATTAAATTTAGTTTCTGTAAAACTGTCATATTCCTGCTTCTATTCACTTTATGTTGCACAAATTCCCCCCACCCCAATCTCTTTTCTTTTACAACAACTCCTAGCCCATTATCTTATACCTTGCAATTTTCATGACAAATGTGATGACAAGAATGATACCGCTTTGTGAAGTAAAAAGCACATGACAAACTACCTTATCATCTCTGACAGACTACCTGTATTGATGCATCAGTACAGGAAAGACGTGGTCTACTCCGAATTTTTATTTCTTTATTTGTTTGTTTGTTTGAAGAGAAGCTGATTCTTTGGATATTTTTTAACAGAGGTTCCTTAGAGAAAAGATGTGCCCTATTCCATGCTATGGACTGGGGAAAAAAATTATATTCCTACTTTTTGTATTGTCAGATACTGTAATACTTTGTTTTGTTTTGAATACCACCTCATTGGGATTGTATTGAATTTAGCATCTCCACTTCCAAGAGGATTACTGATAACATATGCACTGCAAGGAAAAAAGCTCTAGCTTATACAGATGTCAGTGCCATACATTCATCAGGTTACTCACAAGAAGTCCTCTACTTTGGGGATCAAATCTTCTTAACGTTCCCAGTGCGAAATCTTGCATCTGGATATTTCATTTAGACAAACAATGCATGAAATCACATACAGATTGGTAGTTCCCTAATGAACTTACATCTGGCAACACTGATTTACATTGATTATACCAACAAATATATGGAACATATCAGAGTCATACAAAATAAGACTGATGATCTAGTGCTTAACAGGATACAGGTGGTTGAGAGACGTATGGAACTGAAAACTTCTCCAATACATTTGGTCAAGTATGTTCTTAAAGTTATTGCACAGGCTATAGCATATTAGACATTAGAAGACATTAATAATGACATCCATTCACTTCTAGAAGTCAGTAGATGCTGGTGGAAGAGCAATCTCAAACAGATACTACCACTAGCCTCCTACAGATGCATTTTATCTCCCAGTACAATGCAGTATAAAACTCAGAAAGAAACAGCTCTAAATTAAGTGAAATAAACATAAATTAACTACTTAACGTATACTTCCCCCAGGCTAGAAACTCTAGAACTCTTCAGTTTAATTTATTTTTGTGCAGTTCCACTGTAATGAAATATAAAAGGCATGTAAAAAAAATTACTTAAATTGAATATCATATCAAGGAAGAGTCACTGATGTATTTGCACATTTGCTACCGGGGTTTTCAAGATTACTGCTCAAAATTTTTTTAAAGCAATGACCACAGAAAATATAAAGTGTTAAAAGACAAGCTATGAATTATTTACAGCTATATTAACAGTCTATTACACAATCATATATTCAGTAACATATGAAAATCCTGAAACTACTGTTTCATAATATTTATATAAATCAAAATATGTTGTCAAGACTCAAGAGAAAATTGTATTTGCTGTTGCTTCTGCTACAGGCATTTCAGTAAAGGTGTAATACAGTCATTGTGGAGATGCTCCATACTGTGACAAATCTCCAGAGCCTCTTCCAAATAAGAGCAGAAAAATGACATCTGCACCTATTATTTTTAGTGAGTTGTGGAAATTTGTCAGGTTTTCAATCCCTCATACTGTCATTGTTTTTGAGCTTTTCCATTTTCACATGGACAAAATTACAAGTACTGTTTCTGGGAGCAGAGAAGAAACCGTGTTTGCAACAGGACTGAGACAACAACAGCACAGGTTTTTCACTTAGATTTTACAGACAAGATGTAGCACTTTCTTAAATTTTTGTGTCTCATAATAGCCTCTTGTCAGTATAATGTATGTCATCATTTCTAAGATAACTGGGCTGTAATTTTTAAAAGATAAAATTGAGATTTTTCAAACCCGTACTGACATGTCTTGATCAAATAACCTACGAAAGCTTGACCAATGACACCTCTCATTCAGGTAACTATTCAGTAAGTGCCATTCAGAAATTCTAGCACTCACCATAATACAGAAATCTGATCCACAATTCACTGAACACAATGGAAATACTTCCATTGATGTAAGTGATTTCAGAACAGTTTTCAGTTAGTATTTATATTAACAGCACAGAGAGATATCCTTGGAAATGTTATGCTCCTTGGCTTCCTGTGATCTCCTGTGAATAAACACATCTTTAATTTTGTAGAGATTCTTTTCAGAGAAGATATTGATGACAATGGCACTGAAGAGCTAGAAAGAGTTTTGTTAGGTGTTTTGTTTTCCAGAACTGACAAGTAAAAGGAAGAGTTAATTATTTCTTTGCTGAAATGAGGAGAAACTTTCTTCTGCAAAACCAGACAGCTTATTTGCTTTCATAACTTTGTGGATCAGAGTGCCTGTTATGACAGATCCTGACCAGGTGATTGGAAATCCACTGAAGGTTTTAAAATAAAAAAACAAAGCAACAACTACATCATGTGTTCATTAAATATCAGTGTGATTGTTACTATTAAAAATGCTTGGATAAAACTACAAAACATAAGCTTATTAATTTGGGGACTTTATAAGAGCTTTCCTAATTTTCTATTGTTCTCAGGAATTCTCATTAGCTTTAATGCGCATTAAATATTGCAACTTAACAATAATTTCCTGTTATTTATGCCTATATACATTTGGCTTTCTTTAATTTTTGATGATGGGTCTCTTTCTTCCTTTTGACAGTCTGAATGTCTGGGTTACAGCACAGCCAGACAGACATTCATGATAATGCAGTTCTTAACTGGATTTTGTGTGTCTGAAATCAGCTGGTTCTAAAGTTACCCAGGGCCTTGATCTGCTGTAGCCAATAATGTGATACTAATGAGATTCTGATATTATGCTGATGTGAGTGTGGGTTGGTGACTCATGCAGTCAAGACTTAAAGAAACTTTTAAAACAACATTAAAAGTAACTGATGGTGATTTGGTCAGAGATTGAGATTAATTTTATTTTAAATATCAAAAGATGAGTATAATCAGAACACAGGTGAGATGGAGTGGAGATACATCTATGTGAAACTGGATCTCCATTCTGCTTTGCAAAGATGATTTCTTTCGTGCAGCTCCAATTCGAACCACAGGTTTTATTTTGGAATTTAAGATTCAGGCTGTATTCCATCTCTTCCACTGGGGACTACAGACTCCATTCGGTAACAAGATCTTTATACCTAACTTAATTACAGTATCTGAAAAGCTGACAGGGAATAAACATGACTAATGATTCTGATTATCTCTCAACTACTGACCTATCCAACAATCTCTCTGCACAGAACCTTGCAGGGTGATCACAATTGATGATGTTTACATGTTTGACATTAGAAATAACTATTTTAGCAAATCACACTTGTATCTGTGCAATACTTTAAAATTGAGGTAAATACTGAAAATAAAATAACTATGTTCAATTTAATTTGAATTTCAGGGGCAATTTCTGGCAAATTTATCTTTTTCAGAACAAGTGAAACATTTCATTCTTTCTGCAGATCTACAGGGATGCAAATCCTGTTTTCAGAGATGTCCTGTTTATGACAATATCTTTGTTGTATACCTTTACCAAACAAAGCTCAACAAGAGGGAAAGTAAAACAATTTAAGTTCTTCAAATGAATTTGTTTTCAAATTTGCATTTATTGCCAGCCACTGTGACTATCAGACGGAGAGTTTTAGGTACTTTAGGACACCAGCTTAGCAATCTTTCCTTGTTTCAAAAGACATGAAGTTTATTCCTCCAATCTGGTTCTATTTAATCTAAGCAGAATTTGTCTCCAATGAGTAATGGACGTTTTGAATTTCTTGTAATTAAAGTCAGTGTGTTTAAGCATATATTATGCACTTAATTTATATTTAGACTAAAAGCTTCAGTTTCCTGTAAAGTGACAACACAGAATCTAGGTTTGAATAGCTGAATCATGATTCATTTTAATCTATTTTTCAGTTCTGTTCCCAGCAGACCTATCTTACACCTCTCAATTCTTGACAAATTTGGCAGGGTATTTTTCTAATTCATGTATACATCACGTATACATGTACGTTAATATACATTAATATAAGTAAAAATATGTTCATCTATGTATTCTATATCCAAACTGAAAATCCATATGCACTATATCAAATATTTAGAAGGGCTTATAAATTTAGCAAAAATAGGGCCTTGTCACTTTCTGCCTTTACTGTGGACTGTCACAGCCAATGCTCTATACAAATTTATTCTCAAGAAAAAATCAGCTCTCCCAGCATCATATGTTAAATAATGTCTACAAGACAATTACACTGGAAGCTGGTCACACACCTTAACATCAGAGATAGTCTTCTGTTATTGACCATTCTTCAAATATCAACCAGTGAGGATACTTGGGAGACAAGGAATCATTCAAATACAAATAGCTGCTGTTAAACGTGTACTCCTTACACTCCAAAGATGTACACCATCCTTAAGCTAACGTCACGTACATGTAAGAAAATTCAAAGAGCAATTTCTATGCAGTAAATGACTCAAAGATTTAAGCCCCCAAAGGTTGCTGGATGTTTGCCAAAACTTCAGCATGATATTTTTAATTGCTTCTCATGAACCATCTAATTTGTTATGAAGAGTGACTCGTATGCCTACACATAAGTGACTGGTGCTATTTTAGGTAGTCTACTGAGACATCCTCATGACAAGGACAGCTATAACACAATGTTCAAGAGAACTGTTCCATTCTGAAACTGTAGCTTATAAGACAAGACAGGATAACTAGGACATCGAAAATGACAATAGACAGGTATGTTTAAGCAACTGAATCTCACCTATAAAGCCTGTAAAACTTAAAGTTTTCATCTGGAAATTAAAGGTTGTGCAGAAATACTTTTTTAATTCATCACTCAAATATCAATGGTTTATTACTGAAGACCTTGGATTCAAAAATTTCAAATACAAATTACACGATTTTCTTTCATCACTGAATATACAACATTGAAAGTGGTCATAGCAGGACACACTTTATTTCAATCCCTAAAGAAGTAGCCACTAAGAGAAGGAAAAAACATCCTTCAGCAACATACGCTAATCTCTTGCCCTTGTCCTGGCAACAAGTCAGCATCTAACAGTCAAGTACAGCAGAACAGAATTGAGCAGCTAAAAGATTAAACTTGCCAGAAACTTCTTAAACCCTGGTAAAAGACAACTGCGAGCCAAAGCACAGATATCCAATGTATCTTGGCATGTTCAAAATGATGGTCACATGCTTGTGTACACAGATCTATACATATTTCTAAAAGACTCCTCAACACCTATTGTGTACATCAAAGAATACACAGGAACAGAACCCAATTACAAGCTCGTATAGACTGACATTAGCACTGGTACAAAGATATATCAAGGATACATGAGCACAGGGCGTGAGGGCAGGGAGGGAAGAACAGAAACATAATTTCCTAAAATGTCTCCTAAAAAGTAAAAGAAAAGAAGTGGAGTTATAGGATGAATTACACTATACTGCTAGCTGATCAACTGTTGCTGCAGGTATTTCTATTGTAAATGGTTAGTTCTGTCCATGCAGAATTTTTAAGTTTTCATATTAAATAATGAATCTCAAAGTACCTACAAAATGGCCTGGCTTTTCTTTTTCAGCATTGCCAAAAAAATTTACATTGTCGACAGCAAATTGAAAGGTACAGATGTTGCCCTGGGCTTTAAGGGTTATAACTTTAGGGGCTTTCCCTTTACAGCCCTGTAACCTTTCACTTGGAGCACTGAAGTCTGCTTTTGACTTTGTAGTCTTTCACTGACATATTCCAAGGCTGCTGTGGCAATACTTTTACCTTGTACTCCTAAAAGCTCTTGTCCTCAAGGGCTTCTATCATCGAATTGCAAGACTTTGATATGTCTCTGATGTTGGGCTTCTCATGGGAACAGATTATGACTGATGTTTAAGTCATCCTTTCTCTTCCTGCCCCTCTTTCACCTCTCACTTAATAGCTTTTGTTTTCTAACTTTATGGTCAGGAATATGTAGAGCTTAGTAGATAACATTAGTAGAAAAGTATTATTTAAATAGCCCAGAAACAATATCCAGAAATACACATGCACAGAACTTCATCACCTGTTAAATGAGTACAACATCTGCACCTGATCAGTGGGCTGCGCTCAGCACCATCACCTGAAGAACTAAAATCACCTGAATAAAACTTACAGAAATTAAAAATATTCTGGTACTGAAAAATTCCTTACGTCATTTTTGTCCTTTTCTTTTCATAAATTGGGCTCAAAGAGTTAATTGTGCTGAAATAACATTAGCATAATGCCTAAGGATACAATTTTTTACCTGGCTATGAAGTGTTGGCAGCATAGATGCTGAACCTAAACTGTAGAATAACTCACTAGGAAATATGCAATAGCTGCGGCAAGATTTACTACAAATATGCTTGAAGTGTTTTTAAAAATTAATATTATGCTGCTATGGTTGGCTTAATTAGGTTTCTTCTTCATTTACAAAGCATATCTGTCTGGTTTATGAACTTAGTCTCTATTCCCTATTCTTGAAAACCTGCTTAATTAAAGTTCTAACTACTGCATAAGCTTTAGAAACAGTAGAATAACTTTTATTACTAGAAATCTAAATCCTTCTTTTAAATATGATCATACGTACACATACTATATTGGAAATATGACAAGACATGCTCCATAATACTCTTGAATAGATACACGTTACTGCTACTTTTAATTATACATGCCATCCATTTCCACTATGTTGCATGTAGGCAATTTTGGTTATTTTTTTTCACAGAAAATAGCACTAGCAGTGGAACTCTGATTAATTTAGTCAATCACCAAGTCAGTCCCCTGAAATCCATTAAAGGTCACCTTTCTTTTTTAGGTATGTACCTATTTCTAATCTATTCATTGATTTCCTCATCCATTATTCTATTCTATCTCTTTTAGAGGTCCATCACTTATTAGACTCCCACTTCTACTAGTAGGGGACTATGCTTTGGTTTTCAATTATAGTGAATCCTATCACATTCTTTTTCAGCATTTATCACTTGCTTCCCTTCATGCTATAATAAATGATTAAATACTAATTTTTTTTTGCTATACATACAAAATTGAAACCTAGTCATTAGAAATGCTATCCCGGATATACCTGAAATTCTAGAAATACATGACATACAGTTTATCATAATATATTTTTGGCTGCATATTAAAAAGCTTGTGGCATAATGGTCAGCGAGCAGAAATTATTTGTGCAATCACTGCCAACAGACTACAGTAAAGCAGAAAATATTTTTGGCTATCCTATGCACAGATGCTGGAGACCCCACTTAATGACTTTTTACCCATTATACCCAAAATACACTACAGTTTCATCACACAATTTACTTCACAGAAGCAGAATGTCAACAATAGTCAGTTCTACAATAATGAAAAAAGATAATAGTCATTTTCCCTCCTATTCTCATTTGAATCTCATAACCACTGGGGTGATCAATTTCAAAACCTTATTAGTTCTGCTACCGTGAATTATTCAGACCTTCATTTCAAGATCAGTTTGCAGCACAAAACTATGGAGGCAATCTTTTTAAATGAACAATTTACAATTAATATTTCTGCCAACATATATTTGCAAGCTTTACATAATAGCAAACACAATAATTTCAAAATTTTCAAATTAAAATACGGGCAGTTATTGCATGTGGCTGACAGTGCTATAAATATGTACTGGCACTAAAAAACTTTGTCAGGCTGTAAATCTAATGAAGAAAAGCAAACAAATGGGAAACTTTACACTATTTTCTAAATTAAAAAAAAGAGATAAAGCATCATCAGTTCATTCTGTGTAGAATTCTGTATTCATTATTGCACTCAACAGAAAAATATGAAATGTACAAAATCAACTATAAATCTTTGAAGAGGTGACATTTTTTGTATTCTTTACATATGTTCTTAATCCCAAAAATATTTTCTTTACGTAAGTTCTTACAAAAAAAATATTTTAACCAGACTTTTACTTAGACCAAATTGGCTAATTTCCCTTAACAGTAACAGAGCTAAGATAGTTCATACCAGCTGAGACTCTGATCCTACGAGAGCATGTTCAGATGATCACAAACTGCAGTGTTGATGCATTTTAAGAAGTTACTGTGTTTCAGCTGGAGTCGGTAAGCAGACATATGGTCCCAGTCAGCTCATTGCAATGCCAAGTACATGTTGTTCACTTAAGCTGCCTTCAGCAGTTCCAAAAGGGAGCCCAGGTGAAAGCACTGGAAAGATGAGTATTGAGGAAGAACACTCTGGAGGAGAGCTATCTTATTTTTATATACGGCATCAAAAGTGATGCAACTGCTGTTGCTTCCCTACACATGGGTGGGGATGGAAATTAATCTTCTTCATTAGACTGGATTAGTATCTTGCACATGGTCAGCTTAAATGAATCACAGAAGGGCGCAGCATCTCCAGCTGTGCGGCACGGAAGGGAGGTGGGAAGAGTGGGTGTCTGTGTGTGTGTGGGGTGGATGTAGGAAGGGGGTGGGGGGGAGTGTGGGATGTGGTGGTGTGGGTGGGGGGGTGTTGGTGTGTTAGTGGGGGGTTGTGTGTGTGGAGGTGTGGGGGGGGGTAAGTGTGGTTGAGGGGAGGGTGTGTAGAAATGGAAGAGGAACAGAGAAAAGCAGTATCTTTTACAAATCAACAACTCAGTCACTTGCAGTTACCTGAACATTACTTGATTTGAAACGAACAGAAAGTCTGCTTAACTCTTCCTTCAAAGGAGACAAAGAAATTCAGACAAAACAAACAAAAAAAGTCATCATTTGGGACTCTGAAGCCAGAATAATGATACAGGTAATGAAACAAACCAAACCCATACTGAGCCTAGTTTGCAAGATAGTTTTCTACTCATTATTGGTAGGTGGATATAACTCTTTCACTGTGTCACTGGTTGAGTTCAGCACCCTCAATACATTCAAGTAAGATAGAAAGAGGAGGACTTTTGCACTGCTGTAAAATGAAATAACCAGTAAGATTTATGTACGTTATTCAGAGTAGACTCTTTTGTTTCAGCATATTCTCCTTCAATTTGCAAACATAACAATATCCCTGATCCTAATACTGCTCAGGCTAATAAAAATTGTCCTTTCAATTTACAGGAGGAAAGCTCACAGAATTACCAGATTCTGAACCTTGTTTGCCTTCTAGTATGTCTAGAAAAATAACTTATTGTTCATTTTCTGAGATGAGGAATCCGGGGAGTTCAGTTGATGGCTATCCCACACACTTCTTATATGAGCATAAGCCTACACCACTATCTTTTATCCCGACTTCCTCTTCTATAAAATGGGCTTAATACTATTTCCTTCCTCCTACCTCTATCTTTGTTCTTGTCAAACCGAGCTTTTAATGCTCTTTTTTTTTTTTAGATGAGCCTCAGCATTGACATGGAACTCAACTTCTATCCAGAAACTACTTAAGCAGCCGTCTAAACATTGAGAAGATAAGTCCTAAATTGTTCAGGACAAAGATGATTTTTACTAAACACATCCTTTATTCTAATGCCTAAGTATGGATTTCAGTGCCAAATTTCAGACCACCAATGACATTTATATCTGTACCTTAGAAGGCAAAAAGGAAATAATTTGTAAAAAATTAAAATACATGAAAGAATTTTATTAAATATTGGATTTTTAAATGTTAGTGCATTTTATTCACTTGCTGCTCACTTTTTGAAAAATCTTCATAAAGACAATCTATTGAGCTTCCCATTGAGATGATTATATTTGTATGCATGTCTGATAACTTGGCAGCAAATCAACTTTCAGTGAAATTGAAATCTAATGTGTTCTTTAAAGAAAAATGTCTACAAAAAACATTCTCTCTTAAACGAGATGAATACACTGCATTTGTTTAAGCTTCTAACAAAGATAAAATTCCTCTAAATATGGCATAATACATTTGAAAAGTAGTATCAGATACCATAGAATCATAGAATGGCATAGGCTGGAAGGGACCTTAGAGATCATCTAATCCAACCGCCCTGTCAGGGCAGGGACGCCTCTCAACTAGATCAGGCTACTCAAGGCTCTGTCCAACCTGGCCTTGAACACCTCCAGGGAGGGGGCATCCACAACGTCTCTGGGCAATTTATTCCAAAGTCTTACCACCCTCGTACTGAAAAATTGTTTCCTAAAATCTAATCTAAATCTGTTCTCCTTCAACTTAAACCCATTTCCCCTTGTCCTATCAGTGGACACTGTTGTAAAAGTCCCTCCTCAGCCTTCCTGTATTCATAGATTCATAGATTCATAGATTTCTAGGTTGGAAAAGACCTTAGAGATCATCGAGTCCAACCATCCCTAATCCCCATTAAACCATATCCTCAAGTAGCTCATCCACCCTATTCTTAAACACATCCAGGGATGGGGACTCAACCACCTCCCTGGGCAGCTTATTCCAGTGGCTGACAACCCTTTCAGAGAAGAAATACTTCCTAACATCCAACCTGAATCTCCCCTGACTAAGCTTATGCCCATTTCCTCTTGTTCTATCACTCATCACTAATGTAAAGAGCCCTTCCCCTACCTCCCCACCATCTTTTCTCAAGTATTTATAGGCCGTAATCAGGTCTCCCCTCAGCCTCCTCTTCTCCAGGCTAAACAGCTCCAACTCCCTCAGCCGCTCCTCATAAGTTTTATTTTCCAGCCCCTTGACCAGTTTGGTCGCCCTTCTTTGGACTCGCTCCAGGAGCTCAATATCTCTCTTAAAGCGAGGGGCCCAAAACTGGACACAATATTCCAGGTGCGGCCTCACCAGTGCCGAGTACAGGAGCAGGATCACTTCCCTGCTCCTGCTGGTCACACTATTCTTGATACACGCCAGTATCCCATTGGCCTTTTTGGCCACCTGGGCACACTGCTGGCTCATATCAAGCCGGTAGTCAACCAACACCCCCAGGTCCTTCTCCGCCAGGCAGCTCTCCAGCCACTCCTCCCTGAGCCTATAGCGATGCTTGGGGTTTTTATACCCCAAGTGAAGGACTCTGCACTTGGCCTTATTAAAGCTCATGCCATTGGCCTCAGCCCAACGATCCAGTCTGTTCAAATCCCTCTGAAGGGCCTCCCTACCCTCGAGCAGATCGACACAGCCTCCCAGCTTGGTGTCGTCCGCAAATTTACTGAGGGTACATTCAATCCCCTCATCCAGGTCATTGATAAAGATGTTAAACAGAACTGGACCCAGCACTGAGCCCTGGGGAACCCCACTGGTGACCGGCCTCCAGCCGGATTTAGCCCCATTTACCACCACTCTTTGGGCCCGGCCATCCAGCCAGTTTTTAACCCAAAGGAGGGTGTACCTATCCAGGCCAGCAGTTACCAGTTTCTCCACCAGAACACTATGAGAAACTGTATCAAAGGCTTTACTGAGGTCCAGGAAAACTACATCCACAGCCCTTCCCTCGTCAACCAGGCGAGGTATTGGAAGGCGGCTATTAGGTCCCCCCGAAGTCTTCTCTTTTCAAGGCTGAACAATCCCAGCTCCCGCAACCTCTCCTCGTAGCAGAGGAGCTCCAGCCCCTGGATCATCTTTGTGGCCCTCCTCTGAACATGCTCCAACAGATCTATGTCTCTCTTATGGTGGGGACACCAGAACTGGACGCAGTATTCGAGGTGAGGTCTCACAAGAGCAGAGTAAAGGGGGAGAATCACCTCTCTTGACCTGCTGACCACACTTCTCTTGATACATCCCAGGATGCGGTTGGCCTTCTGGGCCACATGAGCGCACTGCTGGCTCATGTTGAGCTTCTCATCTATAAACACCCCCAAATCCTTCTCTTCAGGATCATAGGATAGTTCAGATTGGAAGGGCCCTCAGGAGGTCTCTAGCCCATCCTCTTGCTCAAACCAGGGTTAGCTACATGATTAGGTGAGGTTGTTTAGAGCTTTATTCAGTCAGGTCTTGAACACCTCCAAGGATGGTGTGGGAAAATAACCGAAACTGGGGAAAATGGAGAAATACAGCTTTTCAAAGTTCAGCTCAAAGGCTGTAATATTAGAGCAGCTTTGAAGTGAGACACAGTTGCTGCTCCCAGGACTGACACGGCCTGCTGGTCGGATGGAATGAGCGATGTCCTTGAAGTGGGGATTAGAGTGGTACGGAGGTACCATGGCTCATCCCTGTTATCAGGGACAAAGAACATCTGGTGGAGATAATCATCTAATTGCCATCAAGGAAGACGGATCGCAACTGTTGCCTCAGCAATAATGGTAAAATCTTGTCCTTTAGTTGAACTTTGCTCATTATAATGTCATTATAATACCAAAACACACCTCCACCTCAAAAGCTACCTGCCTCCAGGCTGCGATCACCCCTCACTGAGCAGGCGCCCTGAATTTCTTCTTGCCTATACCTTTAAATCGAAGCGAGAAAAATTTACACCGATCCTAATAAAGGTATATATGACTAGAGTCACTCAAGCTCCACCTGAAAGTAAAGAAATAGTATAAAATGGCGAAAGACAAAGGGGATGTTAGGGAGAAGAGCCCCATCGAAATGTCTGGGATCAGTTGACGGGCTGAACCTCTCCTCTTCCCCCCTACTAGGGACGTCTGTTGTCTAAGATCTCTGTGTTATGCACGCTTACTTACTAACACCTTGCTAGATACTTAGTATTATCACTGCAATATTTTTATCAAAGTTGTTTTCGTAGTCCGTCACTATCACTGGCTATCTTCGAAACTATATCCTGTCACGAATAAAATTATATATACATGTTTCCAGAAACTTTTGAATTATTATAAGGAGTTTGGGCCATAGTACTACTGGTGTTAGCCTATAGGTGGGCGAATCACCCTCCGACTCGCTGAGGCTGCCAAGGAAAGGCAGGGGGAGTCGGACTCAAGGATCTCGTCGGACTTGGGAAAACCGGTATACTAGCCAAAATTATCTCCTGTTCGTCTATTAGTGATTGGGTCCCACGCTAAGGGTCTTGCCTGACTTGGGACACTGATAGACCGGTCTTTCTGACCTTAAAACGTGACAGATGGAGACCACAGCTTCTCTGCCTCACAATTTGACCATCCTTGTGGAGAAAATTCTTTTTCTATCCGGTGTCAACCTCACTTGTTTCAAGTTATGCCTGCTGCACCACTGTGACTTGGTCCACCTTCTTGCGAACCTTCCCGTAGGTACTGAGGGCTTGCTGTAGAAGCCTCATCTCACCTCAAAGCCTCATCTTTTTCAGGCTGAACAAGTCCCATTTCCTTAGCCCCTCCTGACAGGGCAAGTGCTGCAGCCTCTGACCAGCTTGAGGGCTTGGGGCCCTCTGCTGAACTTGTTCCAGATTATGAATATCTTTCCTGCCCAAAACTGGACACAGAAGTCTATGTGTGGTCTACGACAACAGTATTTTTCTTTTCCTTAAACAGCATTTGCATGCGTCACAGTCCTGTTCACAATGTTTGTGTTTAAAACCTATCAAAAGGCCTCAACATCCTAGAAAATAATTTCGTAGAAGATAAAGACCTGCCTATTAGTAGTATTACCCATTCTTACATTGGTCTCTATTCAGTGTCCAGCACATGGAAGCCAGTCAAGAGAAGTAAACTGGCAACCATAACTGCTGGATATTCGTAGTAGAGAGTGGGATGAAACAGCAGAAGTTATGTGCTCTCAGGTGCTGGTGTAAGCACAGTCCAGACAGGCCATGATACTTCCAATGGTACTTTTCCAAAATCCTCTCCCGGATTTCTGTTCTCCATTCTTCTAGTTTTCAATGATAAAGACATAAACTGCTTGTCTGCCTTTAATCTCTTAATTCTGTAATGCATATTAACACGAGATGGAATGGTACTTCACACAGCTACAGCAAATGCTGGCAGTAAGTGTCTGCAGTTACACTTCCTGCATATACTGGCGTATACTTCACAATAACCATGGGCTGCATAACTACAGGGATTTATTGAAAGCCATGAGAAGTGTTACTCCAGGATGCCTACAGAGCATTTAAAAAACTTTCCCACTGTTTATTACTCTGGCAGATTAAAATAGTCTTTGAACACCACTGAGACTTGTTATGCTCAGTGTTTACAGATATGCCATCTTAAAAGAGGTACTGCTTTTTGCATTTTAGAGTGCTGCTTCTCTAATTAAACAACAAAAAAAAAGCAGGAAAAAAAGAAAAAAAAGAAGAAAAAATTAAAACAAAAATTCTCCTTCTTTTAGATACAGCTGTCATTCGTGGCTTGGTTCACTTGCACACTAATAGAATGTAGCTGAGTACATACTGCAATTGCAATTGCATACTCAATTTTTAGTACTTTTGGATTTAGTCTGAATAGTAACTCTGTGAAAGCTATTGTTATTGATGGTATATCTTTTATTGTCTCTTAGTATTGTTCAAATCAAACCTCCTCACTTCAGAGGTAATAGGATATGTAGTTTGTTTTTTCTATAAGCCAACACTGCAAATTCTGTACAATCTCAGAAAATCCTATTATGCTGTCTTTTTTTCTTTAATATTAAGAGTTCCAGAGGTCACATTGGATCTACATTGTAACTCCATTGCTTTCTGTGAATTTTGACAAATGAAACCAATTGAAATATCAGAGAAATGGTATTGATACACACGATCTTTTAGCAGTCTTACTGCTGCTATCTGTACTCTTAAGAAGAAAATATGTCTTTAAAATGTTATGGGTATGAAAGGAATGAAGACCTTACTACATGGAGCAATGAGCAAACACTGCTGGAAAATGCAGGAAAAAAGTAAAACATTAATCTGGAAAACTATGTCTTTTCATTATTGAATTTTCATATTTTTTGCCTTTGTGAAAAATTGTTATGTGAAGACAAAAGATAGCACATTTGTACATTTATTCCTGAAAGACAACTTTCTGTTTTTAATCTTTCTGTACCTTCCTCAACTATTAGGCAACTAAAGTCTAATGCAAAGGAAAAACATTTCTCCATATTTTATAATGAGTATGAAGAATACCAAATTTTAGAAATTCAGCTTTGCAGACCTTCATTATTGGGCCTAAAGATCTATAGAACCTTAGAAATTCATTATGGATACAGAGAATCTTTATCCCAGGTTTGTCAGATAGATAGTTTTTTGTAGCTTAAAGACACTGTATCAATATATGTTTTCATCATTTGGATTTACAGAAATGGAATCCATCCATGCAAAGACTCTGCATATGGAAATGGAATCAAAATCAATGGAAACCCTATTTAGGAGACTTGCAAGGATACGATCAATGCTGAAGAGTCATGACAGAGCAGTATAGCTGGAACCTAATAAAAGCTTTCATTGGCTTAAAAAAATCATCAGTACCTAACAATAAGTAATGCAAAATAAACTGCATAAAACCTATGAGATGTGATTTCTGTGTACATGACTGCAAAGTAAAAATATTTTGGAAGGCAAAGAGTTTTTCATCTAAGGGGTAGTTTGACTACTACTACTTCTTTTAGGTACACAAAGTACAAAGAACAGTATGAAGACTGCAATTAGTTAGTCCAAAGGAAAGATGTTTCAAAATTCGTAATCTCTGAGGACACTGCTGTGCCTCTGTAGAGTACAATCAGTTCTCATTTCTGTCGATCCCACTAGCAGTCTTGTCAGCGTGGATCCTCACACTCACAGATCTATACTCACAACCCAAAGAGAGAGACAGTGGACTTCAAGGAAGAAGGGAACAGGGTACAGCCTGTGATAGCTTGATGTAAAGGGGTTCTGGTGGCAGGAGAGGGGATTTGCTCCCTGTGACCTCCCTGGTTTTGGACTTGGGTCAGACCCGGTTCTGGCCACCAGATCAGACTCCCATCCCCCTCAGGGCTGAGCCAATCGGCGCCTCTGCGAATTGCCCTATTTAAGTTGGGGACAAAGGAACTGGAAAAGGTGCTTTGCCCAGGATCGAGGAGAGAAGGGAGGAGGGCACTGTCCCCGCTCTCGGCTGGGCAGCTGCCTGCACTGGGCTGGCGCCACCCACTGAGGATGGCTGTGACAGAGCCACTTGGGGAACTCAGGGAGCTCCCCGCTCCCGGGGTGCCAGCTAGGCCGAGTTCAGCCAGAGAAGACTGAGATCTGAGAGAAACGGCCACACAGACACCGGGTCAGTGAAGATGGAGCGGGAGGAGGTGTGCCGGAGCTGAGTTTCCCCTGCAACCGGTGGCGAGATGGCATGCGGCCCCCCTGCAGCCAGAACAGACTCGCTGGAGCGGAGACCCACTCGCAGCCCGTGGAGAAGATGCTACCACGTTGGAGAAGAGATGCCTGAGCCTGAGGACGGTTGTGGAGCACATGACGGACGCATGACAAGGTAGAGAGGCATCTGGAGTCCGTGGGATGACCCACGCCGGAGTGAGTGGCAACAACCCCCTAAGAATCTGAGACTGTGGTAAAGCCCGCACTGGAGCAATTCGATGGGCAAGGATTGCATCCTGCGGGTAGGACTTACGCTGGAGAAGTCTGTGGATTTTTCCTTGTGAGTAGGGAATTCACTGGAGCAAGGGGAAAAAGGGTGTAAGGACTTCTCCTACTTTAAGAAAGGAGCGGCAGTAACAACATGGGATGAACTGACCTGCACTCCCCCATTCCCTGTCCCCCTGTGCCACTGGGGGAGGTGGTAGAGTCAGGAAGAAAAGGAAAGGAGGGGGGAGGTGTTGTTTTTAAGATCTGGCTTTGTTTCTTTTTATTCTCTCAAGTAACTAGTTTTGTTTCCCTTTGTCCTTTTAAGTAACTGTTAATAAATTGCTTTGCTTTGAGAAATCAGAGTCTGTTCTTCCCAGGACCATGGTTGGTGGGTGCTCCCTCTGTTCTTGTCTCGACCCTCAGTCCTTTTATTATATTTTTCTCCTCTCCACTTCACTGGGGAAGGAGTGAGAGAGCGGCTGTGTGGAGTTTAGTTGCCATATTGGCCTAAACCACGACAAGCCATAAACATCGCCTGTGTATCATGCTCAATGGTATCATTCTAGTCTTTTACTGTCTTTTACTGATATTCCATTTTGCTACTCTAACTTCGAGCCATTGCAAGTAGTACCTTACCACATCACCATCATACCTCAGAATAGTTACCAGAGGTCTTTGTGTATATGTTGGGGTGGTGGTGGGAGTGTAGAGGGAACAAGGAGATTCTTTCTATGGAACTAGCGAACATAAATTTACTTCTGTGTGATTAAATGGCAAAGGTCTAGAAGCAATTCCTGCCAGGTGGTTGTCCGGAAGATCTTACATATAGAGACATTCTTGTGCAATAACACTGGCAAAGTCTGAGTTTTCCTGAAAGCTGTTCTGTTTCCTAGAGGTAGGCAGTAACTTTCTGGTATAATCTAACACAAGTTGCTATCAAGTAGTAGAGCCTCTGCATGAAGACAGCTGTTTTGTTGGACAACCATCCTTGGTCTTCAGTGAAAACAAAAAGCAGCCACAACTGTCTGATGAAATTGAGCTGGTTCAGTGAAAAGAAAAAACAGTAAGAAAACTTGATTGCCTTTTTCATACTGAAGGGATATGGGACACCATCTACTCTCTGAGAAAAAAAAAAAAGCAAAAAGCAATCAAACTCCTGCATGGAGTAGTGAACATTTTCTTTGAAGCTGAAAGGGTTCTCCAACAAGTGGACAGAATAACCAGACTTTGGTTATATTTTAAGGCAGTATGGGATATGTCACTGGAAGAAACGTGATAACCTCTATGCGCTTGACAACAAAAGTACATGAAGTTATACTGTGATTGCTGCATTTAACAGCTGCTGATGGGCTTTATTCCTATTAACTCTCTACCCCTTTTTTTGAACCCCTTTATATCTGTGTCCATTCTATGGCAATAGTTTCTGCAATTTAAAGATGGACCTTGTAGTAAAAGTTGAAAAGTTACTGAAGCTTAGTTTAGACCTACAGCCCAATAATATAATGATCTCTCTCTGCATTATCATGCTTTGAGAAACTAAGAGTATTTCCTTACTCACATGTCCGGAGTAGTTTTGCAAGATGCAACACTTTAATGCAACATCATTTTGCTGAATCATTCCGTCCTCAGAACACTGTCTCCTAAAGAGCCTAACAATATCCTAGGACAATTTTTTTTTAAATTACTCTTCCTAGGGGCTCACAAATCATTCTTAAATCAGGTACAGTATAAAGAAGCAAACAATTAAGTGAAAGAAACAGAACTGGCACACCAAGCTCCTGCGGACCTGTGCAGCTGTGACAGACAGAAGGAAAACAAATTAGTTCAGCAAGTTAACGAACAGACTTAATTTTAAATGTTACTAGTTTAATCCCAATTTTAATATTGTTTGACTTCACATAAACCTTCATTTATTTGTTACTGAAAACATACCATAACTCATCTGTGATAGATTACTATAGATTTTTGAATTTCCACTACTGCATTTAAGATAAATGAGTTTTAATAAGTTTAATTTCAAGTTATTCAAAGTGTTTTACAATATCAACATTAATTTTTAACAAATTAGATTATACTGACTTTTAAAAGAAGGTCTCCTTTGGAAGAATTATCATTTGAACACTCTTCAGAGACCATTGTAATTATTTCCTACTTAAAGTTAATTCTCCTGTGAACCCATAGAAGACAAGAAAACCCCTGATCTATGGAAGCTACACTTAGTAATATTGTCTATATACAAGCTGACCTATAGATTCATTTTCAAGGGCTAAATGGTCATTTTCTGTCTATTCTTTAAATTCTTTTGAGGAGGAAGTTCTACTAGCTTATCCAAATTAAATTATCTGGTTTAGATTTGTGGCATGTACTACATTTGCCCTGGCAGCCAAGAGGGCAAACCACATCCTGGGGTGCATCAAACATGGTATAATCAGCTGGTCAAAAGAGGTGATTGTCCCGCTGTATTCAGTACTGGTGCAGCCTCGCCTTGAACACTGCGTGCAGTTCTGGGTCCTACAGTTTAAGAAGGATGAGAAGGTCCTTGAATATGTCCAGGAGGGCAACAAAGCCGGTGAAAGGGCTGGAAGAAATGTCCTATGAGGACTGGCTGAGGACTTTGGACCTGTCTAATTTGGAGAAAAAGAGGCCGAGGGGAGACTTCATTGCTCTCTACAGCTTCCTGAGGAGGGTAAGGGAAGAGGGAGGTGCTGATCTCTTCTCCCTGATATACAATGACAAGATGCGTAGGAATGGTTCAAAGCTGCATCAGAGAAGGTTTAGACTGAGCATTAGGAAGCATTTCTTTACCGAGGAGGTAGTCAAACACTGGAACAGGCTTCCTGGAGAGGTGGTCAATGCCCCAAGCCTGTCAGTGGTTGAGAGGCATTTGGACAATGCCCTTAACAACATGCTTTAATTTTGGTCAGCCCTGAATTGGTCAGGCAGTTAGACTAGATGATCATTGTAGGTCCTTTCCAACTGAAATTATTCTATTCTATTCTATTCTATTCTATTCTATTCTATTCTATTCTATTCTATTCTATTCTATTCTATTCTATTCCACACACTTCTGGGGATTTACAAGATGCTACCAAACTCACTTCACCTGAACTACAAACTAGACTGGAAAGAAGATAAAAAAATTGAAATGCCAGAATTTTTATTCAGTGAGTTTGTAGCATTTTTCAGTCCTTCAAAGCATATTTCAAAAGGTGAAGTACTATGTAGTCCCTAACATCTGACTACCTGAAAAATACAAAATGAAAGTTCAAAATGGACCTACTATAGATCTTTCACCTACATTTCAAAAAGTAGAACTCAGACATTATTATTTTCAAAACGTCACAATTTTTACCTTATTTAATGCTTTTAGACATGAAGAACTGAAAAACAAGATTTCTGGAGTCATAACATCAGAACTCAAGTACTAATGGCTCTATTTGATCTTCCATCACTTTCAGTAATTAACAAATAGTAAAATGCTAACTAACTTGTTTTAATTGATAACATGAGAAAACACAGCATTCTTATGACAAAGTATCCCTAATCATGCACCAAATACATTGAATAAATATAATGCATTCATCTATGAAAGCATAACTACAGACTCACAGACCATAGTGTCTATCACCTGTTTCATGGAGTGCTAAATGAAAATACCATCCAACTCAGAATTGTTTGCAAACTTTTCTTCATGATGAAAGACTGGAATACTTACTATTGAAAGTATGTATTAATTAATTCTCACACATGCAAAATTTGCAGAGCAACAGATAGACTTCATACATTTCACTGACCTTCCAGATAAAACGTCCAACAGAACATAACTCCCTATATAACCACCACCTCTCCACAAAACCATTATACCCACAAACAGCCCCATAAGTGCTAGAACTTCACCATATCTAACTGATGATTCTCAATTTTCTGTATTCCGGAACTGAAACTCACTGCTCTGCAGTGAGACTGGATGTTTCCTCAGCAAGAGGGAATTCTGATTGATCAATGGAGCAGCAAAAGGCTTAAAGAAGTGGGTTTTTTAGCATAAAGGCATATATACTCCACCTCAAAGACTTGACATTAAGAACGAGGATGTTCAAAAGTTCCTCTAAGGTCAGTATATATTAGTTGTGCATCACGTTTCACCCATACCAAAAAAAAGTCAGAACAATTTCATTCATTCTGAATTTCATTCAAGTATCATTTGATGCTGATCAGAAATAATTCAATATATAAAAACATATAGACATAATTTTTTTTTGATTTGTAATAAATACTGTCTTCAGGCATCAAAGAGGTGTTGAAATCTTACTATTTATGTTTTCTGTACATGCTTTCAGTTACCAGTTGCCTATTTAAGCCACAAATATCCCAGACACATACCTACTTGCAGTATCATTACAAAAATAATACATTTTCTAGAAAAATCTTGCCAGCTTTGCAATTTTATCTTCTTATCTAAGCTTTTATTTACCCTAGTGCTATGAAAAGTGGCAAGTATTGCTTACATTTCCCAGAATATACAATTAAGGGACAATGATACGTAATAAAAACCTAACAGGTTATAATAGTCCAATGATTTATTCTTTAGCTAAAATCTAGTTTCTACAGATAAAGCAAAAGGCTCTGGGACAATTTTCATGCATACAAATAGAAAGAATGCATATCTGAATTACTGAGATGAATATTTCTATCAATAACGTAATCTAACCTGACAAATTAGGATCATTGTACAGTCTTCTGTACTCATCCGTGATTTACTAACCTACAGGCTCATCAGTACTCTGCACACACTCTCACAGCTATTATGCCCCACACCTTTGTCCATTTGACCAAGAACACCCACAGAAGTTAATTAAAAGTTCGGAGTCTTAAGGCATTTGAATGTACAGCATATTTAATTTCCTACAGCTGGAATTTAAGTTATTAAATGTCTTTCATGCTATCAAAAACTACACTCAGTTTCAAAAATTCAGACAAATATGTTAATGACATAGAACAGTGAAAAGTAACACTGGAAGTTGCCTTATAGTGTTGTCTCTTTCTAACATTGCTACAGAAATGAATGAGGAATACCGAATCATGAATAACAGTCTTATCGCTTATATGAATTACAGCACTAATATCAACTACATCAAGGAATAAGTACCTTTTTAAGGACATAGGTCTATAACGAATGGATGAACAAGGAGCTCCTGGACCAACTCAGACACAAAAAGGCCTATAGAGGATGGAAGCAAGGACAGGCAGCCTGAGAAGAATACAGAGCAATTGTCCGAGCAACCAGAGATCAGGTTAGGAAAGCTAAAGCACTAATAGAGTTAAATCTGGCCAGGGACATCAAGGGCAACAAGAAAAACTTCTATAGATATGTCAGTGATAAAAAGAGATCTAGGGAAGACGTAGGCCCTCTCCAGAAGGAAACGGGGGACCTGGCTACCCGGGATATGGAGAAGGCTGAGGTTCTCAATGACTTTTCGCCTCAGTCTTCACTGGCAAGAGCTCCAGCTGCACAGCTCAAGCCACAGAAGGCAAAGGCAGGGACTGGGAGAATGAAGAACTGCCCACTGTAGGAGAAGATCAGGTTCAAGACCATCTAAAGACCTGAAGGTAGACAAGTCCATGGGACCTGATGAGGTGCATCCGCGGGTCCTTAGGGAACTGGCAGATCAAGTTGCTAAGCCACTATCCATCATATTTCATAAGTCTTGGCAGTCTGGTAAAGTTCCCACTGACTGGAAAAGGGCAAACATAGCCCTCATTTTTAAAAAGGGAAAAAAATAAGACCCAGAGAACTACAGGCCAGTCAGTCTCACCTCTGTGCCCGGCAAGATCACGGAGCAGATCCTCCTGGCGACTATGCTAAGGCACACAGAAAATAAGGAGGTGATTGGTGACAGCCAACATGGCTTCACTAAGGGCAAATCCTGCCTGACTAATTTGGTGGCCTTCTATGATGAGGCTATAGCATTGATGGATAGGGGAAGAGCAACTGACATCATCTACCTGGACTTATCCAAAGCATTTGACACTGTCCCACACGACATCCTTGTCTCTAAACTGGAAAGACATGGTTTTGATGGATGGACCACTCAGAGGATAACGAATTGGCTGGATGGTCGCACTCAAAGAGTTGTGGTCAACGGTTCAATGTCCACGTGGAGGCCAGTGATGAGTGGTGTTCCTCAGGGGTCAGTACTGGGGCCAGTGCTATTTAACATCTTTGTTGGAGACATGGACAGTGGGATTGAGTGCACCCTCAGCAAGTTTGCAGGTGACACCAAGTTGTGTGGTGTTGTGGACACGTTAGAGGGAAGGGATGCCATCCAGAGGGACCTTGACAGGCTGTGAGAACCTCATTAAGTTCAACAAGGCCAAGTGCAAAGTCCTGCACGTGGGCCGGGGCAATCCCAAGCACAAGTACAGGCTGGGCAGAGAATGGATTGAGAGCAGCCCTGAGGAAAAGGACTTGGGAGTGCTGGTGAATGAGAAGCTCAACATGAGCCAGCAATGTGCGTTGGCAGCCCAGAAAGCCAACCGTATCCTGGGCTGCATCCAAAGAAGCATGGCCAGCAGGTCAAGGGAGGTGATTCTGCCGCTCTACTCTGCTCTCATGAGACTCCACCTGGAATACTGTGTTCAGCTCTGGAGTCCCCAGCATAAGAAGGACATGTTGCTGCTGGAGCGGGTCCAGAGGAGGGCCACGAAGATGATCCGAGGGCTGGAACACCTCTATGATGAAGACAGACTGAGAGAGTTGGGGCTGTTCAGCCTGGAGAAGAGAAGGCTCCGGGGTGATCTTATAGCAGCTTTCCAGTACCTAAAGGGGGCCTACAGGAAAGCTGGAGAAGGACTTTTTACAAGGGCATGTAGTGATAGGACAAGGGGCAATGGCTTTAAATTGAAAGAGGGGAGATTTCGATTAGATATAAGGAAGACATTTTTCACTGTGAGGGTGATGAGGCACTGGAACAGGTTGCCCAGAGAAGCTGTGGATGCCCCATCCCTGGAAGTGTTCAAGGCCAGGTTGGATGAGGCTTTGGGCAACCTGTTGTAGTGGAGGGTGTCCCTGCCCATGGCAGGGGGGTTGGAACTCGATGATCTTTGAGGTCCCTTCCAACCCTAGCCATTCTATGATTCTATGATTCTGTGATTCTATAAAAGGCATCGCTTAGTATCACACACTATTCCTGTTTTCTTAGTTCTTTAAAGTGATAGCTAGCTTTAGCTGTAGATGTCCATAGGTTTTGGAAATCAAATTTTCTTCTCAGTGTCTGTTATTTCAGATATTTTGCTTTAACAGAAACATCAGAATCTATTTTCATTTCTCAAACAGAGATCATCAGGAATTTTTCAATAAAACAGAAATTATATTGACAGCAAGAGGAAAAACCTAAAAGACGGAGACATATTCTATATATTCTATAGTGCCCAACAGCCCACCAGTGCTGCTGTTAAGTAGGGCTCATTGAGATCACACTCAAATCCTTGATTTGAATTGCAGCTGCAAAGAACTTCCTAAGTATTCAATACACCAGAGCAAGAATCATTATCTAAATGAATTGGGTCTCAGTCTGCAATATTGTCTGACAGCTCTCACGGTCATTCATACCTTAGTGGGGGAAACTAGGGATTTACCCTCTCAGCTCTATGCCAATTCTATTCTGTACCTGGCAATAAGAAATCCTTTCAAACAAGCATTTTTATCAAAATAATACTGTTCCCACAAAAACTTTTGATTTACATCTACTAGTAATTTATTTCCAACCAGCCTCAGTAGGATGGTCTATCTATCAGAGTAAACAAAGTCTTGAAGTGCTCTAGAGTTTACTCTTGCAACAATTTTTCTTTTTCATAGAATAATTTACTCTAGTTCCACCATATTCCCTACAGATTCCTACACACTGCAGTGAAGGTAGTCATCTATGAGAGTTCTTTGTCTCAAAAATAAAATTAAATATATTAAACCCCCCCCCCCCAAATCAGAAATAAAAAACCTCTCAACCCCTAAAAAACTACGACTTTTACTTGCCAACCATGGTATGAAACAGCAGCTGGACTTTCTAAATGTTGTACAATTACCTGCCTTCATATGCGGTAGAGATATTATAAGAAACAAGCATTATTTGCACCCATGTACCTTTCATGAGAGAGTGAGCAGTTTTGTGTAGCATTTCTCCTCTCATTAAAAAGGAGACAAGTACAATGTTGACATCCCTGTTAAGAATAGATAGAAAGGAAATACTAGAAAGTTCTCGTTGTCTAGGATACTGATTTAAAATCCACTGAAAAGCTGCAGTATTCCTATAAAGACTCAGAGTCTAAGGCTTAAAATACTTACTTGATAATGTCTCCTTCAAGAGCAATCACTCGTTTAATGATCTTCTGTTCAGGGTTTCTAGGAGACCTGAGATAGGGGATAAGGTTATACAATCAGTAATGTTCCTGTTGTTTTAAGAAAATGAAAAGAAATTTCACAAAGAAATAGACACTCTTAAAGTCATTAGGACATTCCATGTTCTTCTTGACATAGCATCAATCATGATGTTCCACCCTGAAGTGAAGCTACTGTATTATTTCTCATTGCAAACCATCATTGAAAAGCAGATACTGATAAATGACCTGTTTACAAACATCACAATAATCATGAAAAATTTTATCATGAAAAAAACACTCCACAATATTAGAAGTAGAATGTCCCACTACCAATGAAGACAGTACCTTTGCGAATAGATTAATATATTAAAACCTGAATTCCCCATCAAATGTTAACATCATATTGTATTTAAACATTCATGTCATTCACTCACTTTGGGGAAAAAAGCTCCCTATGTTAAATTAATATTTATCACTAATTTAGGTAAACCTTGTCTAAGGAATTGTGGAAGTTTAAAGAGAGTTGTAAAATTTTCTGAAAGTTTCAGCTTTATTCAAAGCTTCTTAATGCAATACCATGTTTTCACTTCAAGTTATTTTCCTACAAGCATGTTTTATTGAGTGGACTGTGATCATGCGTTACAGAGTATTATGAGAAAGCAAAGCTGAACTTGCATGTCCAGCCTGAATACTCCAACTTCCTGGATGTATATTAATAGACAAGACTATTAAAAGTGTTATTCTACCATAGTTCTGACAGGTTAATGTAGACACAGGTACTATAAAATTTATTTCTTTTCTCTATACTTTACCTCTTTTTTTTTCCACTTTTCACTTTTAATTGTTTAACTATGAAAAGTTAGTAGTGTGTTTTCATGTTATTTAAAATCCTTTTTATTTACTGCTTGTATATAAGAAAGTCAGTAAAGGAACAAACGTTTTTGATTTTCTGCTGATGCTTGGGTTCTATATATTAAACTCAAAGTACAGCCTGCTAGACATGCAATTGCTAGAGCTTTATATTACAGTTTTCATGCCTAAAAATATTCGCCATCCTCGCAACAGACCAGTAACTTTGAGCTCATCTCTGGTCAACTGGTAGCACACTAAGATTACATTTCCTTAAAAAGCAAAGCTGAGATGAATCTGGATGAAAAACTTGTCTGCACTGCTGCATGACTGAAGGTATTTGCAGTTCACCTTCAGTTCCAGAAGTTAAAAAGAAAAATAGTTTCAGGCTTATTAATTTTTTTTAATATGAAGCCAAAAAAGTATTCCAAACATTTTAAAAGTGGTTTGAGGTATTTTGTGTGTGTGTCAATATACTTGAAATATATTTATACTTCAGTGTAATGAAACAAAATTCAAGAAGTATAACTTTGAATTTCAAAATATCAAACAGTTTTGCTTTACAGTTCACCAAGCCTGAAAACCATATTTTCACAAAGCAGTGTGGAGCCGTGAATATGAATAAGGACCATACTTTTGTTCCCTAGTCATTACTGGAATTTTCAAATCATGATGTCATTTACAGTACTATTTTATTTAGCATTAAGTTTACCCAACAAGTCACGTATTCCAGTTCAGTCTTCTTTCGTGTTCTTTATCAGAATGAGAATACACAATTTTAATAATATTTTTACATGTCAGTCTTGAGAGGAATTAATCAAATTTTAGATGCTGATATGATTCAAATATCCGGAGTATTCACAGCACTTTCTAATGCTACTCTCTAGCAGACATCAATGCACACTCATTCAAGCATTGACCACCTCCCATTATAAATCAGAGCACAATCTAAATAAAAACTACACACTTTTATTATTACAAGTTATTATAAATTTAAAAATATTTGCAAAAGTTACTTTACTACTAAAATTTTTGAATTAATTTATGCTTAGATTGTAATGTTTTAATATAAAATTTAAGTAATGGAAATAAAAATACATAATATATGTGATTAACTGTGAATTTCTTAAAGACTGAATGAAAACAAATTTTAAGTTTGCTCTTTCAAAATTCTGTTCTGGTTTAACACCTTACTTTCAAAGGTTCTTTGAAACTCCCCATGTAAGCATTTTCACTCGATTAGTATATCTATATTGTCATGAAATTACTGACCTCTCCCTTAATTTGCCTTCCTTGTGCAAAAAAATTGTAATGACCTTGAATAAACATCACTCTAAATCTAAGAGTGCTTACTTTTCTGCCAGTAATGACATATTTAACCAAACCACATAATTTATCAGAAAGATTTTGAGGAATTCCCTGTAGATAGTTATTTACATCAGGAACATTTTTAATATTTGAAGCCAGAATAGTTCAAAAATACATTTCGTACTAATATTCTGATTATAATTAATGAAAATGGCAAAGGACTAGTAAGAGAGGAAGCAGTGGGCTCAAACTGGCCAATAACATGAGCACTTTTAAACCAAGTATTTTCAAGAGGCAATCAGAATGTTTTGTTCAAGAGCCGCAATGATTGAACAGGAGGTAAGAGAGACTAGTTCTGAAGTGATGAATATTGATGCCTTCCTGAAAGATGTTTAGTGTAACACTGGGATTTCATTGATTATGGAAATCACAAAACCGCACAGATAAATACAATTTCTGTCTTTGAAATTTCACAGCTGGTATAGAACAAATTCCAAAATGAAGGAGAAAAAAAAGCCCCAAATATTGTAACCACTAATTATTTAGTACTTCTCCGTCACTGATATCAAGGTGAGGTAACAAACCACAACCTTAGAAAATGGGTTTTGTTCAAAACAGAAGGAAATAGAAAAACAAAAGAAACTGTTGATTTATCTGTTTGAACCTCTCCTAAATTACACAGTGTTTTTTCATTCTCCTTATATGAGAGATCATATTCAGATATGCTCCTTTTAAGTGATATGTGCAGGAAAAAATGAGTTTTCTTACATACAATGAATGTATTTTGTCTCCCAAAGATGATATTCAGAAGATATAAATATCATTAATATGAGTTAATAACAACCAGCCACACATTTACCAGCTAGATCCATATCTATCCTATGCCTATCTGTCTGAAATACCATTTGATAATGGGACATTTCACTCTGCCTTAGCAACAAATCCTAATTTGTTCCAAAATTTAAGCTTATGCACAGTGCAATGTAGAAATCCCAGCCTCATGCACAAAGACATGAATCATGACATCAAAATCCAGATTCAGAGTTTTAAGATGAACAATTTACCAAGGGATATTAGACATTTGATAAGTATTCGTTTGTGCTTTTCCAGATGCAGTCTTAGTAACTCAGCGTAAGCAACCTGCCACAGTTAGTTGCTTCTGGTAATAATCCTAGCTCCTTCTCCTAATCCTATATGTTTGTCTAAGTCTGTATTGTCTTTCATCTGTATAGTCCTCATCCACACCCAGCTTTCATCAAAAGCTAATGTGCAATTCCATAGTAAAAGGATAGTAAAATTTACCACAGTAAAAGGAGAAAAACAAATGCCCATGACATCAGTGCATCATTAACTTTAGATTAAAGCCTCTCATATTTGGCCATTTGTTTGAAAAGGAATTGAGAGGCGTAGGTTAAGTAGAGGTGAAGGTGGGTCACCTACCAGTCTGTCAATGACTAGGGCTGGGGCAGATTCAAATTCCTTATCCATCCCCAGTAAGTACTTCAAGATACAATATTCTAACTGACAGCCTACGCATTATACTGGAGCAGGTCTCCCTTTACATATTCGATTGATACTGCTTGAAAAAAAAAAAAGCAGAATACATGGGAAGCCCCCTCTCCTTACACACACATTTAGTTCTAAAGTTAAAAGATATGCTTTAGCAGAAGAGCTGTAAAGAGTTCAAATTCCTTTTTACAAAAAAAAAAAAAAAAAATCTTTTCAGAGCTAGAAACTGCACACTGCATGTCGTCACGGAGAGAAAATGTTGAGAGGCTGAAGATCGGTCAGATAGCTTCAGTCAGGTTTTATCAGTGATGCATCCTCAAAACTGAAGTCTCAAATAAACTAATAATTGTCAAGTTCATAAGAAGAGGAAATTTCTTGAGGGAGATAGAATAACAGTTGACTCTATTAGAAAGTGACACTTTTTTCTGTTTCAGGAAAGCAATGACAACCTTTCCTAGTTATTACCTCAATACTTCTTCTGCTATAAAAACGAAACATTTATTTATGGTTTATTTTTAATTATTGGCTCCTACAAAACCCATACATATATATATGCACACATATTTTTATACACACACATAAATTTATACAAGCATGCATTCTTCTATGTTCAACCCTGTACTGAGCAATATGAGACTACAGTACTACAAAACATGTTTACCAGGAAAGACAGAAGGAACGACACACTCAGCAGGAAAATCCACTGTTTAGCAAGCGATTGTCAGATGAAAACGCTGACAATTCCCTGCAGGCTTTCTCCTTTCCTGATTGAACAACTGAGTACTTCAGCCACAATATTCCTCCTAAACTTTCCCTTTCCATCATTTGGATTATTTATTTACTCTAATGGACACTGCTTAGCACAGTTTTAAATAACTGATCCATAAGCTAATAATCATTTGATCAATCAAGATTTTTTCATAGTATTTCCACTTATTTGATTCTTCTTTCATTCTTTCAGTTGTCTAACTATTTTCTTCTCAAGAATGCCCACAGCAAATCATGCTTAAGAGCTTGAAACTGAAGTTTCTACAGGCTTTACTAGAGAGAGAGAGTGCTTTTTAGGCTACATCCTAAGACCCGAGCAAGATAAATGAAGGAGGACAATTGATTCCTTTTCTACTCTCCAAAGGGATGTATCCCAAATGTGGGATTTGTATTAACATGTATCCCAAATGTTATGTGATATTCCCTGCTGAACATGCAGACGATAATAAATAAAATAAGTAACCTACCAATCCTAGATACTGATCAAACACAATGTTTGATGCTCAAACACACCACAGACACACCAAAAGCAATTACATTTTTCAACAGATATTAGCACAATAGCTATCACAAAAAGTAGAAAGAAATTAGACCTGAGTAACAGTAAAGTCCAACTAAATAAATGCTACAACGTACACTTTTTTTTTTTTTTTTCCCTTGAATACGCACTCAGATTTTCTGGGTCCATACATTATAAAAAGAAGATAAGACCTTATACTGTGAACTCATAATCAAGATGCAGTGAATATGTTTAAAACAGATAGCTTGAATGAGATGCTTTGACAATCTACAGATGTTTAATGTTATCCATCCACTACACTAGTCAACCTGCCTGGGTTTTGTGCTCACTTTTGAAAATTATTGGAATTTTGATACTAACTGAGCATTTTCTAGAATAGGGCAAATAACAGGCATTTATTGAAAAGTTGCAGTGAAAAATGTCTGAAGTTTGCACTGTTTATATCTATGTATATGCATATATATGTATATTACTGTTAGCATATGGCTTTACTTTTATGACATAGAAGCTAGATCTTTAGGCAGCAGCTGGAAGTTTGCTTTCAGGTTATTCTCAGTGTATTTCATATTGAGATTTACGTGATTTAATTACCATTTACACGGAGGAACTGAAACAACAAACAACGTGTTGTTATAGCATGAACAGACTGAAATAATGAAGGTCATCTTCTTCACAAACATTATTTCTGCTTTTATTCATGTTTATAATGCCACAAAACAGGATAAGGGGGGAGTTTTTGAGATCTTAGTCTAACACTGTAATCCAAAGCTATTCACTCAGTGACCTCTTCATTTCTCAAAACTAACTCCTGTCTGATCAAAAATTCTAGCGTAGTTACGGTTTACACTTCTGGGAATTTCCAGAATTGCTGCAGGATAAAAAATTAATTGTATATCTCCTTCTTGAGTTTTTTGGGGATCCAGAAAATAGCCAGACCAGTAACTAAAATGTAGATGGAGCTCAGAATAAATGGCATTAATATTCTTACAAAATTGGGAATCTCAAAGTACAGCTTTGATGGCTTTACTTTTATAACATGCTTGGAGGAAGAGGAAATCCCAGAAACAGTTCCAGAAAGAAAAAAAAAAACAAAAAACAAACAAAGAAAATTCCAGATGGATACCAAAAAAAAATTCACACTGCATGTGTTTAAGCAGTGGTGCAGGTTGCCCCAAGAGGCTGGGAATCATGCTGGTACTCAGAGCTCAACTGAAGAAGCCTCTGAGCAGCCTGACCCAACTTCAGAGTTGAACCTGTCTTGAGAGGTTGGTAGGACTCACTAATCACCAGGCATGCCTTACTACATACATTATTTTGCACTTCTTAACTATACGCAGTCTAAATATGTCTTATTCAAATATACAAAGAATCATGATGCTGATACCTTTAAAAACCACATATTTTGTCTAGGATGCAGGCTGTGATGTCAGAAAAGACTGTACTGATCACCTTAATTAACTGCTGTAGTCTATAGATATTTTTTTTCTTTTCTGTCTATTTGGATAGTACCTAATTCTATTATAAAGCATTTTTAGAGAAGGTTACGATATCTTGTCTCAAACATTCTAAGTGACAATGAGACTAACATCCAGAGAAATTACTCCAAAGTTTAATTATCCTTGCTATTAGGAAATTGCATCTGCATTCAAAATTGAATTTATCCAACTTCAATTTCAATTTCATGCCTTCTCCTCCAAGGCAGAAAAACCCTCAACATCTTATTTCTTCTTCATGCAGAAAGATTTAGGCACAACAGTTCTTCTTAAATTTCTCTTGGATTCATCACCTAGAACTCTTTAAACTTCTTATCATACAGTTAGTTTTTCAGTTCCAGGACAACTTTTGTGACCACGCTTCAAATTTCCTTCAACATTTCCATTTTCTTCTTGGAACACAAACATGAGAAGCTAGTGTTATTCAGCTTGGATTATTACTATATCTAATAAGAAATTGAGTAACCTGGTTTTATTATGGCTCAATGCAAAACCTCTTTCCTATTTCTTAATATTCCATTTATTTTGTATAATCAGGCAAAAAGCTCACCCTTTTCATCCTAGGATCTGATGTCAAAATGATACAAAAAGTGACATCCAAACCCTTCACTGAGTAAACTCCTTGCTAAAACAGTTAAACACTAAAGTTTTGATTACTACTTGCACTTCACATCTGTAAGGCATGTTTTTGGGCAGTAATCATGTGATTCAGGTCATGCTGTAATGACACGGTTGCCTTATTATTTACTGCCCTGTCTATCTCTGTATTGTTTGCAAGCTTAGCCAATGATTATCAAGACAATTGACAAAACCAGTACTTAGCTTGGGATCACAAAGCAAACTGCTGGAAATATTACTATTCACAGATATCTCTCCAACCATATCTTCATCTTCACAGTTGAACTGAACCTGTTCATAATCTGTCTAATGTGGCTCACATTAATTCCATGAAAGGCAAGTTTCTAGATCAGGATATTATGCAGCTGTAAAAAGAATTATTGAAGAAACCAAATATACTATATTATGGCCTTTATGAAAATTATATTTATCTAGTTGGTTTGTAGTTTTATTGATAAAATATACCAGGTTAGCCTGACAAAACCTATTTCTGAATTGATTGACCTTAACCACATTTTAGCTTCTATTGGTAGAATGAGAAATAAACCATGCGATCATTTTGCTCAGATAAGATGTTCCTAAGGTCCTTCTTTTGTTTTAAATACTGGAAAATTACTGCAAGTCTTGAAGTCATTTGCATTTTCTCCTTTGTCTTGTCCAAATGGTATTCCACACTACAAAAACTGTTTGAGGCCATGCTCGCCTGTAAGTAGCAATGTTTGAACCAGTTTTGACCTTAAACAGTGTTATAACTTTAAAGGAACTGAAAGAGATTAGAAATATTATGCAGAAATCGTATGTAATTTTGACAATGTTAGCAGATAATGAAAGCAATGAGAAACATTCTTCAATTGCTCCTGGGTTCTCTCTGGGCTAAATGAGGAAGCAGGCCCCAGTCCTAATAAATACTGGCTTAGTCAACCATTTTGAACATTCACCATTTTTCAACCATAATTTACAAAATAAGTTCTTCAACTGCTGTTGCACCAACTGGTTAGGCATAAGTTCCAGTGATGCTTGATTTGCTCAGTGGCTCCAGTGGAAAATATGTACAAAGATATAATAAAAAATGTAAGGAAAACTCTATTTTGAATAACATTCTGTAATTCTTAATTTAACTCTACATTCCATTACATTAGCATTTCTTAGTCAAATTTCTGTTAAAAAGCAAAATCACTCACTGCCAAAAAACTATTTTGCTTTTACTGAAACTAATGTTTTATAATAATTACAGATTGCAAGCACGGCCTGTTGGAAAGGTAGTATTTTATTTTTATGAAATTTTAAACTGTTTTCAATGCTTCCTTGAAACTTCATGGGGAATTCCAAGCAAACTCTAAACAAAAATAACAATCTGAATATATCACCTGCATAACGCCTCAGTAAAGGAATCATACAACTTGCTGTATAGCCATGCAATAATTAGAGCATCTAAGCAATTCTCTCAAGCTCTGCAATTCTTGGATATTCACACTTGCTCCTACTCTCCCTTTCTCGCTGGCCCCCATTCCTTAGCTCCTCTCTACATTCTGATTTAGTCTTCAGTTTTCAAACAGAGCAGGAAAGTATCTCTCCGAGGACAGTACATTCAGAAAAATAATAGCTTCTATGGTAAACGCCCACCCATAATATATCTCCTGGTATCAGATGCTATTTAGCAGAGATCTCCTCACTAAGAGATGAAGAAGGAGTTGGAGGGAAAAGAATAAAGATCTGCATTCTTTCAAAGAAACTGAGCTTTCCCTGGTGCATCTACAGCATGCTGTGTAGCTGACACCTCATTGTTAGATGAGACATCACTAGTGGCACATTTTCAGCATTCTTCATAGATGTTGAAAGGTTATCAGAAATAATCTGGATATTTGTCAATGAGTAACTATGGACTCTTCCCAGCATAGAGTAGATATATAATTCCTACATAATAAAATCAAGCAAGCCTTTCTACACTTTGGATCTAGTAATCAAAATTGTGCATCTGAAAAACTTTCAGAATTACATACAAGCCAAAGTAAAGAAAAAGACAGAAATAAAAAAATCAAATACATCTCCATTAGAAAATACCATTTTAACCTTTCAGTCAGATAGCTAAAGTGAGGCAAGGAAAAAATAATAATTATTTTTTTTTTTTTAAAAAGGAGGAAAATTGAAAACTCTAATTAAAATGTTTCACTGCGGTAAAACTAATTGGTACTGCAAAACTGTATGACGAGTCACTCTGAAAAACCTCAAAATACTATAGTAACTCAGAAGCACAGCTACTATTTTGAAGTAATATCTCATTTAATTGGTTGTCAGCCTTCCAACCTAAGCACTTTGAGGTTAAACCACTCAGCCGCTTGTAATGCAGACTGTGTAATCACAATAGTTATGTGCACTTGACCTTCTTCCTGTTAACAGAGAGACTCAATTAATTACTTGCTGGTTTAACCGGCCATTTCACCTTATCTTCACCTTTTCCAAAAGGGTTGAAAAACTCTATACCTTAACCTTTGACTTTGAAAGCATACATAGAAATATTTATCTACCAAATAGGAAGTTAGCACAATCTAGGAATGAGAGTATCTAGGCTTCTATGCTTAAGTCAACAACAGTAACATATTCACTGTTTCATTAACCATTATGCTGTAGCGTAGGAACCATATTTCTTCTTTACTATAGCTGCCCAAATATTCTACTCTGTAATGGAAATAAAATATGACTGACTTCTGTTGCAACAGACAACAGAGGGAAAGGCACAGAAAACCGCAAAATGTAATCAAATGCTTGAAAATCATTCTCAGGTTGTCATATGGGACACTAGATAGAAATAATCTAGTTAATCTATATGTAATCTATTAGTATGATTCTTAAAATTATGCTTATTTTTAAAGAATCTTACATGCTACAAAATGCACGTCCATGCCTTCTTTGATTCTGGAACTAGACATGTGTGCAGTGGTAATTCTAAGCATACAAAATTAAATAATCAATTGCTGTGCTAAGATGCTAATTGTGACTACACACTACACATTGTGCAGCAATTTTCAATCATTATTCCTTTCTGATGGGGTTTCAGAAAACTTTTTCAGTTATGTAACTCCACAATTACTGAAAAAAGTACAGGATGCATATTTAGATGTTAAAAATATCAGTGACTTAGGAACCCAAATATTATCTCAAAAGAAATTTAACAGTTAAGAAGACTAGTTCCCACGTTGTTTCTACTGGCGATCAAGTTTAGCATCTCAGATAGGATTAACACAGTATTTAGGAAACAAAAATGTGATTCTGAAGAATCCAAAGTTTTTGTCTAACTTTGAAATCACTTAAACTCCATAAGCACATTGCTTTTTAAATTTTTCTAAATGCTACTTCAAGCACCTGTGGAGAAAAATCTTGATATTTCTGAGTAGCTTGATACTTTCTCGAATTTAACCTCTACTATGGTCAAGAAACTAAGCCTATTGGATGAGTTAAGTCTGTTATTGTCAGTGTACAGAAGGCAACAGACAATTAAAGTTGGATGAATCACCTTTTGGAGGAGAATCTCTCTCCTTGTTGACTACAAAGGAAGCCAGACAGCAGTCTAGCCATACAAGAAAGCAAGTAAAGTACTAACAGTGAGGTAAAGGGAAGAGCAATAACAATATAATGTATACTTCTAAAATAGTTGTAATACATCTTTTTAGTAAAAAATCTTTTAAAATTAGAGATATTATGCCAATGTAAATTCACAGAAAAACAAACAATTTAAAAGATCTCTATAGAGGCCAATAGAAGTCTTGGCTTCGGGATTACTTTTAGTTGTTTTTGTAAAATAGTGTCACATGCAATATAAACACTTTTCCTGTATTCATGACATAGAAAATGAAAATCAATTGTCTTCCAACTAAGAAAAGATAAAGACAGAGACTTAGCTAAGAAGCAATTTTGCATCTCTATTCATGGCTATTTAAATAACTGTCCATAGGACATAATCCTAAATATTTCTATGCACTCAGTAAGCACACAAAGAAATAAATTATTCCCAGACTGTATAACATTAAATTCACTGGAACTTGTATACAGTTTTATGATAAAATAACATTTCAGAAATAGACAGTGATGCTGAGGATAACTTATTTATTCAACTAAGTTGAAAACTTAGTATTTGTTAAAGTTAGAATACAGAAAAAAATTGGAAACATTAGCAAAACAAAAAATGGGAAAGTTATGTACATATTTTAAACTTACAAAATGCCATTTGCAAAAGTTAAAAGATATGCTTAAAAAAAAAAAAAGAACAGTAATAAGACAATTGGACACAGCTAAAAATGCTCACAATGAAAAGGAATCAATCCAAGTGTTTTTCTTCACAACTTCTGCTTTGAACTTACATAGTATTTGGGGGGAAAATGCCCAAATTAACTGCAAGGGTCCACCCTGCAGATGTAGTCAGGCTGAATTAACGATAAATTGACTACTGTGACAGCAATCCTTGTAGTAATGGGAGTTATGACCTGCTTATGACGATTTGGCAAAGAGCAACAACAGGAAATTTAATAGACAGTATTTTTCCACATGATATTCTTTCTCAAAACCTGATCTTCTATGTCAGCAGGTCATCAAGTATTGTATCCATTTGATACTAATTTCATTATCCTCTACTTGTGTGCTTTCACAGATAGCAGAAGGAACCCTGCAAAATAACTGAGGATATTGCTCTAAGAGACTTTGATCACTTGAGCAGGCATGAAAGAACTTTGAGGAGTTGACTCAAGAATAAAATGGTGTCTCATGTTGGTTTTGCCATGAAATTTTTAGGATTCTGAGCGGCAAGACACTTTCTTTCTTGTATGATGACAAATATATTTGTATTAAAAATTAAAAAGGGATGATGAAATAAACCAGAAGTGTCACCAACAGTGAACAGCATGAACGAGTAAAATATCTATACTTACCGATTATTTTCCCTTCACACAAAGCAGTTTACAAGGTTTTTAGATAGTGTTCTCCTTCTCTGTGAAGGCCAATCTGCTCTCTCCCCAACTGTACACACAGCCTCAGGGTTTGGTCTGCACACTTGCTTCCTGGCTCTTCCCACGCTACAGTCCGCTCTGGTTATTCCACTCAAAATGAATTCTTCAGTCCCAGGCAGCAGCAAAACCAGCCCTAGCCCCATCCAGCCTGTCAAACCCAATCCTGTGTGACAGTTTTCCGCAGAAGGTCCCTGTCACCTTTTTCTCCAAGTAAATGATATGCTGCTCAGAATATTGCTAGAAAAGGGAGAGACTGGCAGAAGAAGCAAGAAGGGAGGAGGAAGGGATGAATTAAACTTTACAGACACTTTTCACACACTCTGATGATGCATTCCCCTCTCTTCTCCGTCTATCTATGAGGCAAAAGTTCAAACAAGTTATTTATAATTTTTATATCTTTATTATTTTTTTTTTAGAGTGGATTCATGTTAGAACAAGGTGGGATTCATGTTAGAACAAGGTGAATTCTAGGTTTACTAAATCTCAAAATGTTTATACCAGTCTTGTGTTTCTTTTAACCCACAGATCCATTGTTTTAATTTAAAAAGCTTTCTTTTTTTCTGAATTTTTTCTAGAAAGAAAGAAGAAAGTCCTCTCACAGAAAACAGTCAGAAGGATATCAAAAGGAAAATTAAGTCAGAAGGACTGATTATACAGGCTTGTGTCAGAAACTAATACAAACTGGAAATGTTTGCAGTATTAGCAGCATGAAAAGCTGGAAGAAATGGAAGATATGGTGGAGATTAACAACACTTTTCAGAAATTCTACTGGCTCTGCTATAGAATCTTTTAAATATGTAGTTCACATATTATTCTGTATATTTTGGACAGTACTGACAAATTCTGAAATGTGTTGATACTCACTGTATGTATAGAGCCTTGTTGACACAGAACATCAATTAGAAGAACAAAAAGAATAATTCAGCTAATTCAAACTTGGCATTATTGTCTTTGCCATTCTAAACTTAAACCTTTATATTTTGATGAGAATTGCATATCTAAAACAGGTTTGAAATGCAAATTTTAATGCAGCAGGGCTTAAGGGAAGCCCTTCACACCCTTGCCTTAAGAAAGCAAGAACAACATTGCAAATTACTGGGGTTAGAGAGACACATACGAAGAATAAAAATTGTGGGAAATCATACAGATCTTTGCAACACTGGCGCCTACTGCATCACAAATTTAATCATTAAAACAACCTAACATTTTCATTTTTATTTTCTTAGTCATATTCTACTATCCATTCCTGACAGGTATTTGTTTCAAAAATCATACAATAAATACTGGAATATATTTTAAATGTATGATGTGCTGTTTTGAGAAACTAACTGCATGCTTCTGGCTCAAAATCTAAAGGCAGATTTTGCATCTATGCTCCAAATGACACACCACTGCAGAAACAGTTACTAACACAGTTCCTTGAAACTCATGCTGGCAATATGTTTAGCAAGCGGTATAGTAGTAGGGCTATTGGAGCCGTGATGGTTCAAGTATAACCTTACTTCTCTGAAGGAAATCATAAAGATGTCTATGAGTTTTGGTAAAAGGATTGTATAATTCAGAAACTTCAAGATTAGGCTGTCATTCTCTTTAGCTGAGAAACAGCAATACTAAGACTCAGCGCTTATGTAACTCCCTGTACATTCAAAGCACAGAGTGACAATACTACTAACATTTGTGATTTATAGTGTTTGATAAAAAGCAACCAGCGCAGTCATCTCTGCTCTTCAAGTCTGCTGTGCAGACAGTATGTGATGGGACTAGTCTTTACAAATGGATAATTGGAACATAATCAAAATGTTATTTTAAAAAAAATAGTTGTCACATTCGGAACAGAAGATATTTCCCTGCTTTAAATCGTGATCAGTTCAAGTTGGCAAGATGAGTCTCCAGCATCAAAACAACTAGAGACAGGCAAAGAGTGTTCAGCAGTCAAGGATGTCTGTGATATAAATCTGTCATATAGGAAAAATGTAGGAATTCAAATTCAAGTTCAAACCTCAAATTCCTGCCTGTTTATCAGCTCCTAAGAGGAGAAAAACAAAAGCTATTCTTCCTTTAGATTTTCACAAGCGTTGTTTTTGCTAGGATTAGGCAGTATTAACTCTTTGAATGCAGGGAATAGTAAGTACCCTTGACCCCTAACCCCCTGCAAGAGGCATCCCAATTCATTCACAGGAGTGAGGAATGTCTAAACTGCTGGTAAACTCACAGATGTCTGTCCACAAAGGGCAAAACCTGCTACATCCACAGTTGAGTTAGTCCAGCCAACACATTCACTATCTGAAATAATAAATATTTTTTTTAATTTTCTTTTTTATACTTTTGTTTCATAAAGAAAGTATGGGGAATTATACATAAAATAGTATGTTTGGTAATGCACCTGTAGGCCTGAGACTTCAGTTCATAACATTTTCACTCATTTAACTTAATATTGTGCCTAATAACTTGTGTTTGATAAAAACACTACACGGCATAGTACCTTCATTTGAAGATTCTAATGAATGGTTGCTTTCAGATGCGTTTTTTTTTCTGCCAATTAATCACAATTACCCTTAAAGTGTGAACATTATTTTCACGTTTGAAGTTGTCCAACACCCTTGAAATTTTTCCTGAAAACCAAGTTTGATGTACAGAATAAGCTCAAATGGAAAAACTTCCACTGCCCAAGTTTACACATGACAAATTGTGGGTATAACTATGCAAGAGCTTCCCTCTGTCACGACGTGGATGACAAACACTTAAATTGATTTTACATCCTGGGAGTCGTTAGCCAATCCAAAGACAGATGTAAGATCTTTTTTCTTTTGTGCACTTACATATTGCCATCACCATAACTACTTTCTGAATAATTTAATGCTGTCTGTCACAAAAAAATTAAAAACGGGAAAAAAGCCTTGCATTCTCCTCATATCATCTCCAGTAGTCATTCTCCATTTCTTTAAACTTTCTCCCCTCTTCTGCTCCACTAGCTTACATTTGCTGGCCTAAACTCTTGGTAAACTGGAAGAAGTGGTTGTTTCAGCCAGAGGAAAACTTGACTTTAAAATGAAAAAGAAAGTGTAAAAAAAATCACAGTGTAACCTAAAGAAGTGGTGTAACTATCATTTCTGCTAGTGAGAGTGTGAAATTAGGAAGCTAACAACACATTTCTCTCTTACTGACGTTCTTGTTTTGATGCATTGAAATGGTTAACAAAGGAGCATAAGGAGAAAATTTTAAAAAGGTCAGATAGACTAGCAGGAAGCCTATTTAACAATAGTATATGACCCAAATAAACAATAAAGTTTATAAATTAAAAAAGCATAAACCAAAACTATGAATTCATTTGAACAGTCACAAGAAAGGAAACACATAAAAAAGTTTTCAGACACATAATAGCTCAGCTTTAATCCATCCATCTGAGTAAATAAATTTTTACAACAACCTTGGTTGGCAGATCTCAGATCACATTTGTTCTTTTGAATATATTGTTAACTTTGACAAGATGGTCTGTGGTCCAGTTTTTGCAAAACTCAAGAGTTGTAACCATACTCATGAAAGTAAAAAATATTTCACAGCTTATGGAAAATCCCAACCTACCTTCATAAAATACTAAATATAAATAAGTACAAAGTATATGGATTATGTTAAACAATACTTGCAACAGTGTTCAATCAAGAACAATTTTGTAAGCTACAGTAACAGCTCATAATCATATTATGAACACAAATGTATTTTTTTATTTTTTTAAAATATTAAAGACATCAATAAGGTGGAAAGAGAGAATAAGAAGTTGTATAAACTAGAATTTTTACTGCCAAGTTGATTCGTGAATAAATGAGTTTTAGATTGCTGGAAGCAGTTCAACGAGACACCACGTACCTTCCAGAAAAATTTTAGACTGAAAGTATCTTAATGAGAAAGATGCAGTCTTCTCCACAACTGCTGAATCACAATTTCATCATTCATGCAGTGGAGCAGAAAATGTAAGAATGAAATTAGAAAGACCTCCTCTATTTCAATACAACAAACCCTAAAAAGCGTAATAAATTTTGGAAAGAAAATTACCTATATAAACACTAGTGCGTACTGTGTATTTAATGTCTTTGATTATGTGTGGAAATGCAACACTATACTCAACTGATCAGTTTATAATAATACATAATTTAGAAAGTACTAATATAGTGCGAATGAAATTTTATAAAATGAGCAGTGATACTGGATGCCCAACTCAAGACATCTGAGGGCCTCATTATTTCCTTGGTTAAAAGCTCCTTTTCTACTTAGTTCAGAGTACAAAAGTCATTAAGTATATAGAAAAAATTTGAGCTTGTCAACTGATATCTGTCTGGAGGAGTCTTAACAGTGAGCTGCACATAAGCTGTAGGTGCTTTTATCACTCAGTCTTGCTTTTGTGAATTGACATGATCTGTGAATGTGTGCATGTGCATTCAACAGCAAAGACAAGGATGAGATTATTATTAAATCTCTGATTAGTCAGAGATATTGTCTCCTTTGCCCTCAGGAAATGCTATGGGATCTTTCTGGAATGCTTTATAGCAAAGACATTATTTTCTTTCTTACAGGATGTTGGTAGTCCTGACCCACAAATTTGAATCCCTGGCCTGACCTTGTACCCGCCTCACCCCTGGAGACTTGTCTGGCAAACCGGACTCTCAGCTGCCCCAAGCATGTTCCTGGCCTGATCCTACACTGCTTTTCACAGAATCACAGAATATCACGAGTTGGAAAGGAGACATAAGGATCATGGAGTCCAACTCCCTGCTTCTCGCAGGATTACCTAAAATCAAATCACATGACTAAGAGCATTGTCCAGATGCTCCTTGAACTCTGCCAGGCTTGGTGCCATGATCGCTTCCGTGGGGAGCCTTTTCCATTGACTGACCACCCTCTCAGTGAAGAACCTTTTCCTAATGTCCAATCTGAACTTCTCCTGATGCAGCTTCATTCCATTTCCTCGTGTCCTGTCACTGGTCACCAGAGAGAGGAAATCAGCACTTCGCCCTCTGCTGCCCATCTTGAGGAAGCTATAGACTGCGGTGAGGTCAACCCTCAGCCTTCTCTTCTCCAAGCTGAACAAGCCTTGCCCTCAAGACCTTTCACCATCTTGGTCACCCTCTTCTGGATACACTCTGATAAGTTGATGTCCTTCTTATATTGAGGCACCCAAAACTGCACGCAGTACTCGAGGTGGGGCTGCACCAGTGCAGTGTAGAGTGGGACAATCACCTCTCTCAATCGGCCATCTATGCTGTGCTTGATGCAATCCAGGACATGGTAGGCTTTTCGGGCTGCCAAGGCAGAGTGTTGACTCATATTCAACTTGCCATCAAACAAAACCCCCAGATCTCTTTCCGTGGGGCTGCTCTCCAGCCTCTTGTCCCCTAATTTCTACATATAACCAGGATCACCCTGTCTCAGGTGGAGATTCCAGTGCTTGCACTTGTTAAATCTCATATAGTAGGTGACTGCTCAGCTCTCTGGTCTATCCAGATCTCTCTGCAAGGTCTCTCTACCCTCAAGGGTATCCACAGCTCCTCCATGTTGCAGCACTACATATTCCTATAACATGTACATTTGAGGGGACAGAGCAGGGCCTCACATATTCTTTTAAAAGGACTATTTATGACACAAAATATTATTTTCCAGGGGCTGTAGGCCTGTCCCTCAGGGGGTGAGGGGCTGCCCTGCCACCCCTCTGTCCCCTGCTCCCTCCTCTTCTCCCCTGCTCCCACTACTCCCTGAGGGTTTTCAGTTTCGACTCCCTAAGCAGTCAGGCCACTCACTAAGCCAGAATGCCTTTGTCCTAATTCATACAGCACTAAAACACTACAAGGACCTGATTAGCATTGACAAAGTGGCTTCAACATAACAAAAATAAATTTTTAATTACTTTAATTAAACAAATGCAAATTCCCAAATGTAGATGAGTTTAAACCAGTTTAACAAAGCTCTTGTTCATTTCCATGCATGTTCTTGATTCTTCTCTGTGTCACAGAAACAGGTATCCCTTGAGGATGGCAAACAAATGAAAGCTTCTGGGTGTTGAGTAAAACAATTGCATCTGCCAGCTGGTAAGATCATTCCAAAAACTAGATGAGTGTTGCTCACCAGCCTGGGCTGCGGCACCAGGGACGCTGTTGCATCTTCCGCAGCCAGGAGGAAATGGCCTGCCTCTTGTAGGCAGGGTCGGTACCTTGAGTAGTTAATTAGTAGTTCACTATCTCAACTCAGTCCAGCAGGATAAGAACGATTAGTGCCATAATTCCCCCTTTTTGTTTTAGTATTTTTTGTTTTCACAAAGGCTTTAAGGGTGAGCAGAGACCCGGCCCATTCATCCAACTCCAGCACGCTTCCCTTCCGCGAATACCACGTCGGGGCTTTCGGCTTTACCTTCTTCTCCGAAGGACTCTCGCTTGAGCTCCCGGCTCCGGCTCTGGCTCTTTTGGCTCGGGCTCCTTTGCAGCCAGGGCTCTCGGCTCGGCAAGGGAGTCGGGGCTTCCCAGGGCTTCCCAGGGTCTCATCGATGTATCACGTCGGGGTCACCAGTTGTTGCTCACCAGCCTGGGCTGCGGCACCAGAGACGCTGTTGCATCTTCCGCAGCCAGGAGGAAATGGCCTGCCTCTTGTAGGCAGAGTCGGTACCTTGAGTTGAGTAGTTAATTAGTAGTTCACTATCTCAACTCAGTCCAGCTGGATAAGAATGATTAGTGCCATAGATGAGCAGCTCAGGGCAAGAAAGGAAATTGTTATTTTGGGCAGGAAAGAGAAAGTTTCAGAGATTTTGACACCTGTGCCAGCCAATGAGCAACCACATGCTAAAAGCTGTACAATCTAGCCCCTCGGTGGGCAGGGGACTAAGCCTCTCTAAATTGGGGGATGGAACCGATGGATGAACAGAAGGACTAAAGGACTGAAATCATTTTATCTTGCAGAAGCTGGCAATGCTGGCATTGCTGGACACTTACACATGGAATGTTTTAAGAAGTCACCAAACTTCAGGGAGAATCTACCAGCTTTGGTTGGAAGGCAGTAATTAACGGCATTCACAAACTCAGTCACAAAAACATTGGTAGAGGGTTTTTTTTGCTTTGTTTTGGGCTTCTTTTTATTAATTGCCACTGAGAGCAGCAACTTCTGTAGAGTGATAGTAACATCTTTAACTGCTATAACTCAGTCGTAACTTCTTGATTGCACTCAGACAAACATAGTCCTTAGTTAAAACAGTTCAAGTAAATTCGAGGTTTGGTTTACTCTAGTTGGTATACAAAGTTAAAAGTGAACAACTTTACTAAAAACCAGAACCTATTATCTACTAAGTGTAGTTTCCTATTTGGCCATCACGAGGCACAATGATTGTGGTAACAGCAAGGGAAGGAATGGGTCCCGATAGCCTACTGCATCAATGCCTCTGTGTACATCATCATTTGTGTAGAGCTTAACAACACCCTGTCTCAGATCACCAACTCACTCATCCAGCTACATTCCTGCTATTTTTAAGTACTCTGCTTCATTAAACCTTAAAAGGACTCTGATGGCAGGCCAAAGCTGGGAAGTGGTTATGCACTTTTTACCTCTCTGTAATTAACACAAGTCTTTAGAGTCTTACTCTCTGTCCTGGTGTTGGCTGGGGTAGAGTTAATTTTCTTCGAGAAGAAACTATGGGCTATGTTTTGGATTTGTGCTGGGAACAGTGTTGATAACACAGAGATGTTTTTGTTATTGCTGAGCAGTGCTTACACAGCATCAAGGCCTTTTCTGCTCCTCACACCACCCCACCAGCGAGTAGGCTGGGAGTGTACAAGTTGGGAGGGGACACAGCTGGGACAGCTGACCTCAGCTGACCCAAGGGATACTCCATACCATATGATGTCATGGTCAGCATAGAAACCTGGGGAAAGAAGGAAGGGGGGAACATTTTGAGTGATGGTGTTTGTCTTCCCAAGTAAATGTTACGTGTGATGGAGCCCTGCTTTCCTGGAGATGGCTGAACACCTGCCTGCCCATGGGAAGTAGTGAAGGAATTCCTTGGTTTGCTTTGCTTGCGGGTGTGACTTTTGCTTTACCTATTAAACTGTCTTTATCTCAACCCATGAGTTTTCTCACTTTTACTCTTCCAATTCTCTCTCCCATCCCTCCAGAGGGGGAGATGAGTGCGCGGCTGAGTTGCCGGCTGGGGTTAAACCACAACACTCTCACACTTCCAAAGTAGCTTCATTTTAGTTTATTTTTTTCTACAAGGGAGGGCAATTCTTGGTTTCTCAAACTTGGGTAGATATTTGGTCTGAGAGTTCTCTCTGCCCTTAAATGCACTTTTGTAATATCTACTGTAGCAATAAATGACCAGAGTGGTCAATGGTGATTTAGCAGATTATATAAGGCAACAAGACAGTTCTAAATAGATTTTCTCACTTTGAATAATCCTTGTTGAAGTCAAATCCTGTAGGAATAAACAGACTTGACAGATAATGTATATACAATTTCCTACTACACAAACCTATTGTTTACACACATAACTGCATACTGGATTTTCTGACAGTTAAAAAACCACATACTTACTGTTTTCAAGGTTTTGTAAAATGGAGAATATCAAGCTACATTTAAATACTTAAAGAAACAAAGTAATCACATCATTAAATTTTTTTAATAAATTACCTAGTAAAAGTGAGGGCCAGCACATACCACCTCCAAAGATCGGCAAAAAGTAGGGAGGATGCTAGCAAGAGCTATATTTTCTCTTCATCAAGTAGAAGCTCATATACATGCAATATGACCAAATATTTTATATCTTCTAAAATAAAAACAGTGGAAGAAGGTTTCTATTCTCTCTTGTTTTATTTTATTCCTGACAAAAGGTACTATTTAAAAGCTATCTACTTATTTACCCATAGGGTTTTCTGATACTAATATCTGCTGACTACTATCTCCAAAAAAATTCAATTGTGATTCCTTTCAGAAGCCTCTGTCAGCTACTTCTTGCATCATCTTCTCCAGGACTCCAAGACATTCGGTAACATTTGATATCAAGCATTTTAGTAAGAGCCCCACAAAAACTAATTGCAACTGAAAATGGACATGTGATTTCTAAATAAAATTCTTGTTAAAAAATAACAGCTTGACTGCATTTAGTAAAGGGATTAGACGTGAAAATACTGAATTCCTACCAGGTAAGTCTTTAAAGTGAAAGGGTGAAATAATGATGTCTCAAAAGAAGTCATAATACCTAACCTTCCTTGAATCATTTAAGACTGTTCTTTCTCACTGGGGTTTACTACAAAGTTTCTGATGAAAATATTTTCTTTTGCAATGTCATTTTTGCTTCCTTAGTTTCACTGCAATAAATACCTTTTTTTCACATACCAGCAACTGCCTGTACTTTTCCCTCTTCCAAAGCTGCTACATATTGAGAACTTGCACTTAAATCAGCTTGTTTCTAATTTTGAGGTACAGTGGGATTCTGCTAGGTAGCATGAGAAACAGAAGGACATGTCAGAAATCAACAAACACCAAAAAAATATTTTCGTAATACTTAAAATATTTCAAATCAAATTCGCAACTTGAAATTATTTCCAACAGTGTATGAGATCACCAGAAAGCACAGAAAAAACCTAATTAGCAAAGAAAAACAAGCAAATCTTTTGTTTTGTTAATTATAATGGGATCGAAAAGGCTAATAATGGGAATTATACCTTTATTTCTGAGAAATTAGCTGCTTTTTAATAAAAATCAAACAACATGAAATTACCCAGGACTATTACACATGTGAACTTTGGCTCCTCAATTCCAAACAAGCAGGTTTCTACTGTTAATGCTAAAAGTCAAGGCCAATTTGCTTACACCTACAAAAAAAATCAAACCAACATGGTATATTCTTTTCTAGGATGTATCAAGTTATTACAAACTAAGTTATAGTATTCCATTTAGCTTCCATAGAAAGAAATGGTAAAAAAAATTTCTCTGATGAAGCTAAGCCAGACCAAGCCTGTAATTCTCACTTGAAATACAACTAGAACAAGGAAACCTGTAAATAACTATTGAACTGTAACCTATAACCTTTTCTTCAAATACAGCTTGAGATCCAAAGTTTCACCAACCAACTCATGAATTGTAAAGAGTATGGTATAGCTGTTTTTTTTCCTAGGATATTTACCTTTGCATTCAGAAACTGGAAGGTGATTTTCAAGACAACCTTTGATGAAAAAAATCATATGAGTCCTGAAGTAGACTTCTTTGAAAGGAAATAAAGATACTTTTAATTGCTGCCTTTTCCAAAGAAGAGAGTTTTAGACCTTCTAGGGATCTACCTGAACAATCCACAGACAAGCAAATGACACTTGATTAATTTTGGCAACAGAACCGGAATAAAGCAATATGTTACAGCATTTGAAACTACAGACTTGCTGGTTAGTAAAAAACAGGGGAATTATTCCTTCACTATTATTTTAAGTATGATACAGATGCTTTATTGTCATCCAAAAACATATCACAGCAAAGCATCTTTAAGGCAACCAGCCATCACCAATGCCTTTAAAAATGAAATTTGAATAAAAGAAATATATTCTTTTTATGTGACAATAACTTCTGTCATTACACCTTTATTTTAGTTAATTGCATTTCTAAATGTCTTGGCAAGAATTTCATAGTATACAGCAGATTCATTAGGCAGCTTTAATAAGATCATTCAAGCATTTGTTCATATGAAAAGCTCATCCAAAAGCATCACAATTCTAAGCCAATATCAAGATATTCATGATTAAGGCATACATTCAGGCATACTACTACTTTTTATATTTATTCAGATTGCCAACTTCACAGTGAATATATTAGTGTTGTCCTTGTATGTCACTTGCATTTAATCCCTGGAGTTAAACTAATTTGGCTAACATACAGCTACAAATCACTTAGTTTAAATTATCATTCCCTTGGTGAATATTCATTGGATCAGAAAGGAAATATAAAATGAAAGATGATTATAAGCAACTTGTCACTACTTGAGCTTTAACCTAACCTTATCGTTATCCACAAGTGACTGGCTATTCTCTATTCATGAGCAATAATCTCTGCACTATTAGTAATTAATATATAAATAAACATTATACGCAAACCAAATGACTACTGAATTATACTTTGCAGGCCACACCCACTAATAGCTATGAGTGAATTTTCAAAATTAAGTGAAAATTCATTGAATAAATTTTAAAAACAATCAAAAAAAGCAGAAAATACTGTGACTAGCAAGAAGAAAGTGAGGAGGAAGTAACAGTCTCTCATAAAACTCTCAAGGAAAACAAAAAGTTCTTAGCAAATACTTTTTCCAATTAAATGTGTAATCTATGTAATAGCTGCTGAAAAAAACAACAATAAGCTCTGTTAGCCTACTCTGTCCTTAATTCAAATTGCCTTCATGTCTCAACTTACTAAATCATATCTTCTGTTTTGCTCAAAAAGGACAAATATTAGTGACATTCAGGCAGGGAAGTACAAGAAATTTAGCTTCGTATTTGTCCTTTAGATGCCCCTGAGAGTGGGTACATTGCAGAGGCAACATGCTAGAATTCTGAATACAAGAATGTCAAATATACTGTATATTTCAAATAAAATAGCATGAAGGGTGGGATGGAATACCACCACCAATCAAGACATTTGATTCTTTCAACATATTATGTGAGGCTTCTTTGGATCCAGCCCTAAAACCATCTCCTATACAATACATCCCAATGAAGGAGACTGTCATAATTTTTTTTTTTACAATTTTAGCTATATTTGAATTTCTTAAACAAAGTGTTAAGAAATTATTTTTATCCTGAAAGAAACCTGTTCACTTTAATATGCAGCACTGTTCTGGTGAAAGATGTTTAAGGACTGCTATGAATAATAGCTATAACTAAGAAACAGAACCAGTGTACATTTCACCAACTTTAAGAGATCATTTTTAGCACACAAAAACTCTACAGATATTCCTTTATAGGTTATAGTTACTATTGGTAGGTTTTTTGTTGCATTGGGTTTTTTTACTTTTTAATAGCAGTGTATATTTCTGAAGGATAGAGGAAAATATATGGCTTCTTTTCTTCAGTTTACACATCTAATTTCTGATAAAGAATTTAATGTAGGTCCCTGTACTGATCATACCAGTGATTTTGGATTAAAGACTTAGAGGTAACAAATAAAGAAAAAGAATTCTAAATCTTTCACCACAGGGTGGATAATATTTCTGGATAAGTTTTCAAAGGCTTATATTTAATGCAGTGTAAATAGGTGAACAATATGAAATGGTAGTATCTACGCACAGCACCAACATCTTCATCAAAACAAGCCAGTGATGACTCAAGGATTAACTCCCACACAATTTAAATTAATTTTATCAAGTAATTACATCTATTCTTCCCCTTCTCTTTCTCAGCATCTCCGTCTTTTTTCCTTGCAAAAGAAGAGGAAAATATTAAGTCTTAAATATCAGCTCCGTAAGTATTGTGAGCTATTAAAAAGGGTAGCAAAACATGTGGAAAACAATTAGCATGACAGTGAATTCAGATCTTTGCCAAAGGAAGTTTTTATATGGGTTACAAAGGTGATAAGGATAAAACAAATCTGTTGAAGTTAACAAAGCTAAAATTCTACGGCTTTTGCAGAATCCGGTTAATATATAGATTAAATCTCACAGTTTTGAACTTTTTTGCCTTTCTTGCAAGCCATTATTGGATTCAGATATTGTGGATGGGACATTATTAAGTGCTACACAAGTAAATGCTTGCAAGTAGAAACTTGATATATACTGAAAAAATTCCTAAAAGCATTAGATTTGTCATTTCAAAACACTAACATTTTAATTAGAAAATCAGAAAGCCCATAATTGTAATATTGTGATGTTCAAATGAACAAATATGTTCATAGAACCAAGGAAGCATAGAATGGTTTGGGTTGGAAGTGATCTTAAAGATCATTTAGTTCCAACCCCTCTGCCACAGGCAGGGACACCTTCCACTAGACAAGCTTACTCAAAGCCTCATCCAGCCTCGCCTTGAACACCTCCAGGGATGGGGCATCCACAACTTCTCTGGGCAATCTGTCCTAGTGCCTCACCACCCTCAGAGTGAAGAATTTCTTCCTTAGATCTATCCTCTTTCAGTTTAAAGCCATTGCCCCTTGTCTTATCAGTACACACCCTTGTAAAAAGTCCCTCTCCAGCTTTCCTGTAGGCCCCCTTTAAGTACTGGAAGGCTGCAATAAGATCACCCCAGAGCCTTCTCTTCTCCAGGCTTGTTGTGTTGTCCAACTCATTCTGTAATAGGCACTTCTAACAATAAAAATCTACTTGGCTTGAGACTCACTATTTATCATTATTATAGTTTTGTAAAGGAAGAATTATTGTGACTCTTTTCATCTTGCTTTCCTCATTTATTACTTTTTGTTCCATTTGTGATTCTTTAGTGATTTTCATCATTAATACCATCCTTCCATATTAGCCATTACAATGTCATTTATTAACTGAACTGCTCACCACAGTAAGTAAATACATCATTTCACAATGGCAGCATTTACCTATTCCAATTCTGATATACACTTATCATTTAATACCACACATTTGATACAACAGAACTGTCAAATCACAGGGCATTCAGAAGTGGAAATCATACAGTTTACAAAGGGATTCTAGTAGTATTATTTAGGCTGTAGTCAAATGTACTAAAATATATCTAATGATTTTTTGGTTTTAACATTTGGTAAGTATAACTCTGACTGTCATTTAGAGATGATTACAGGTTTAAATATATTTTTGTTAATTTCTCTGATGGTTAATTAAAGAAATGGAGTTGGTCACACCTCATTTGGGTTCAATCAGTTTGGCTTCACGTGTTACTGAGTCTTCAGTCTATTGATTTACATAGAAATTCCATTTTATTCCAGTATCTAAAATCTCCTTGTCTCACTCTTTCATTCTAACTTTTTATGTGAATGAAGAGCATTCTCATGTGGATACAGTCAACTGTCTTTTTCATGCCACCTGCAGGGCTAGGAGCCAGCCTGAGTGCTCATTTGAATCTCTGTCAGAGGTTGGCCAGAAGTTAGATTATACTGATTTATAACCCAAAAAGATAACATTTGTTTACGTAGTTCCAAGGAAATCTCACATTCTACTTAAATACCTGTCTTCTGGTTGATCAGAATTAAATTATTCTGCTTGCACTGCTAACAAAAATATGATGGAGCAGAATCTTCCATCTTATTCTCCACCACACCTTGATTGCTACATATTTCTCAGGATATATATTTTTTAAAAGGATGAAAATTGTAAGATGGTGGCATTCATAAATACTTCGACACACAATCATGTTATAGGCCTCGTTCTTGCAGGGTTTTGCAAAGGTATCATGAATGAATATAAAAGAAGAACACTTAATACTGACCAAAGGTGAAATGTAATTATACAACCAGGAATATGAATGTAGGTTTGCCTATAATGAAGCAAACACTATACTTGATTTTCAATTTTGAAAAACTTTACTCAGAAGGACTTGACTTCTTAATAAATTTGCCCAAACTAGTTTGAAGTTAATATCTACTGTCTTTAGCAAAACCAGCTTATTTCCAGGGCTCAAAATAAAGGCAGTGTTTATTGCATTTTAAGAGTTTTCATAGGGCAATGGAAAAGGCTGACATAATTAAAACCAGTCAATGCATAGCTCTCAACCTACATGTTTTTCATACCTTACATTATTATGTTCAATGATGTATGAAAATGTGATGAAACATCACTGATTTCTGGAAAATTCTAAATATCTACAAGTTTATTGGTAAACAACAGAAAAGATAACCACCCAGCAATAGCATTCATCACACTTTCTTGCTGAGGCTCACTTGCCCTCATTTTCTCCTTTATACTCTCCTTTCTTTCCCCTCACCTTATTTCTCCCTAAAATACCTTCACATGTCTACAGTTTCCACCACTTTTTCTAATGCTCTTCGTCCTTATCCATTCTCTTAATATTCTTTCAGAACATGGCTACATCTCTTATTCTCCTTCAAACGCCAGTAATATCTGCTCCAAACATGCCTTTCTGCTCCAAACATTTTCCTGATAAGTGTACTTTTGACAATACCTCTGTTGCGGTTGTGCCAGCTGACAGCTATCCAAAGCCTCTGTATACCTCAGTTTTTTCAAAATCCTTGCCTATTCCAAAGACCTGGGTCTGTCAGTGCAATATAACCTCTTTACTTGCCTTAGCTCATACAGGGTTCCCTCCTGAATTTGGATTCTCCTCCAAATCAGTTCTTGCTTCCATTATCTCTTCTTCTGGAACTGTACAGCAAACAGTGACTTCCCTTCATTTCTTCTCTGCCATGTCCTTATGCTCAACTGTTCACTATCAGCTTCCTCTTGTTTTCAACTCTTCTTTCTACTTATTCAACTTCTCATGTCTTTGCTTTAATTTCTATATTAACGAATCACCTTCTCCCTAACATCCTCATGTATTTGTCATTTCCTTGCTGACCCACTTCAGCTCTTCTCCAAATCCCCCACTTCCCCGGAAAAATTTCAACAGACTTGATCTTCTCAAAATACTATTCTTTCTCTAGTTATTCTGCTGCTTTGCCCTGTTTGCTTGCTTCAACACAAGGTCATATGACCCTTACATTACCTCCTTCACCCCCAAATAGGATCAAGTTTGGGTCTCTCTCTTCCTCAAAAATCTTGTTCTTTTAAGAGATGTTTTTCCCCTCTTCTTTATTTCTATTATCTCTGGAAATTCACACATTTAAAACTCCCAACTGCACACTCAGTATCACATGTCTCATTTGCTGCAACATCAGTTTCTCTGCCCTTAGCAAATGCAATCTTGTTCCACTCATATCCGCTCAAAATGCTGCTACAAAAATGATTCTCCTTATTTGTCACTTAGATCATGTCAATCCTGCCCCTGCTGTATCGCAGCAAGCAAGCTATTGCTCTACATTTCATAGGTCTCCAGAACAGATACAAGAACTGTATGTTTTCAGTTTAGCATGTATGTACTATTAAAGGGCTACGGCAGGACAGCAGAGCAAAAAACCGCGGGGCATTGTGGTCCTGGTCACTGCACACAGACTCAATTTGAACTCCGTGGAAGGCGAATATTCTTCCTCCCTAAAAACAACTGAGTGTGCCAGGAGGGAGAAACTTCTGGAGTTCTGGATGGGGTCCTTCCTGCAACAGGTCTCTCTTACGCACAGACCTCAGACATGAAAAACAGCAGATGAAACCTTTTAAAGATACCGAAGGTACATGCAAGTCATTTGTGAAACCTTGGGGCTTAGTTGGGGCAGCAACAGGAGTAGGGGAACAGATGGGGAGCAGGAGAGGAGCGTGTGCTGCAGACTATTTTAAGGAGTCTGTGTGAGGTGATGCTGAAATGTAGGTCTATTTTCAATAGATCAGAAGCTCTATTCCAGGGTCTACACTTCATCAGAAAATTGTAAAAGGCTTTTAAATGTTAAAAAGCAGGAAATCAGTGAGCTAACCAACTGCAAGATGAGTGATATGGGTTCCAGGACATTTGTGACCAGGACACATCTCAGTGTCCTGGTTGCAGTTACTTAAGAACTAAAGAGGGTCCCTATGAACGTTAGAAGTTCAGTATCATTGTTCAATGCAAGTCAGGTAAACAGCAAAAATAACTTAAGGAAAATCTATTTACAAACATATAGGACTCTCAGTGCAAATTGAAAATTATATGGTTTGTGTGCAATGCAACAGTCACTGAAGAGAAATTAAAAATAAGTCCTCAACTTCATTCATGTACTGTGTCACTGCTTTAAGGCAACACTTATTTTTAAAAAATATTCCTTCACTTCCTTGGGAATTTAAGAAATAAAATCTCTATATCATTATGCCCTTTATTAAACCAACTTAGCCATAGGCTGACTGGCAATTTACCACTAATTGGACAGTTACAGATTTAACCATATCATTGTGTCTCTAGCTCCTGTAGATGAGTATTCAAGACGTTTTCCACAGACCTGAGTAGCAAAAAGAGAGAATAACTATTTTTTATGAAGGCTGGACTCAGTACAGCATAAAATATCTTAATTAATTTAAAAAAAAAAAGCCTACTACAAAATCTTACAATGACTGTTTCTTAGTTTATTAACAGCCTCTTTCAACAGAATTAAAAAATCCTACAGGTGTGCTCTTAAGGATTTTTCAATAGAAAAATTACTAATTTTAAAAGTCCACACTGTTAAAGAAGTTATCCTTAATAATATTACACAAGTCATAAAAATTATTGGGTTTAAAAACTCATCAGTAACCACCAGTTTGTTTGCACTGAAAGATGCAAAGGCTTTTTTATTACAGTTTATAAGTTACACATGTTTACAGTGTACAAAACACAGAAAAAAACTGAAATTCTTACTTTCACACCTATGCGGGATAAACATACACTCCATAAGTACAAAACAGTAAAAGAATAAAATGCAGCGTGATTATCTGTCAAGGTAACGACAAGGCATCGCCGTGATGCAGCTGTGAAAGAGACCTGTGTAATTTATTTGTGGTAAAAAACTGAAAGTATCACTTCGATACCACATACAGATCCAGCCATCCATTCCGAGGCAATTCAGAACACATGACACGGAGAGGTAATAGTGAGAGCAAAAGTCACACTCTATTTCACAGGAACGACTAACGGAATTCGGTTTGTCTGGCAAAGAAAGACGGAAGACTATGTGATATTTCTATATATATACTAGAGGGCAGAAATTGGAGCAAAAAGTGGAGAGAAGTGTTTGTTGCTCTTTATAAAAACCATGAGGACAGAAAATGCTGACACAGGATGAATGACCATAAAGTTACCATGAATAAATTTAGCCTGGGGTTAAACAAATGCTATAATCATTCCCAAAGAAGAGCCTCCAAACATGAAAAAGCAAAAAAAAAGACCAACCGTTTACAGGGTAAAACTTGAGACTTTTTTAAAGTGTATGATGTTGATGCAGGAGAGAACCGGAGACAGAATTTCATGAAGCAAAGGGTCTATTTTAGCCTCCTTTTCCCAAACGTATGGAAAGAGAACTTTGTACTATGGCCCTAGAAATACCAGTACATTACTGATCACCACACTTTGTGAGAGCACCAAATTGCATTCATTCTCGTCACTTCCTTGGAAATGCAGATACTATGTTATTTGATGAGCACAATTTCAGCTTCCCTAAATGCTCTATTCAGATAGGAACCTAAGGAAGAATATCCAGTTATTTCATCAAATAGTAGTTCATCTGCTGGATTCTCAGATAAGTGAAAATCAGCTGAAATATTCTCCATTCTAAAAAGTGGAAGCAAGTTTTATACAGCTGGCAGCTCACGTAGCAAACACACAAATAATGAACTAGATACAACTGTCACTCCTGAGTCACCACTGTACATTTCCCACATATTTTTAGACACCGTTGATTTACGATATGGTACACTAACATCCTGCAAGTCAGAGGTAGCTGTAGTATCTTCCTGTAATCTATTCACATTGGCAAACTGCAAAACCTCTATCAATGTTGATGAGCAATTATACTTGTCTGCCCAGGGAAATCAATCTCCCCTGAGAATGAACACTCACCAGTAGCATAAGCACTATACAGCTGAACGTAGCACTGCAACTACAGTACTAATCTCTCATGTGCTTTTGAGTAAAAAGCAATATAATGTAACTAATAATTTTCACCAAACTTTTCATGTTTTTTCCTCCTTTTTTTTTTTTTTTTTCAATTAACGTCAACTAAAGAAAAAATGAAAAACATATGAAAATATATGGTGTATGACAATGGTGGTGCTTTTCTGGTCATGACTTTGAGGTTAGAATTATTTTTTTGGGGGGGGGGAGTATATAATAATATATATCGTGAAAACAGATTGTTAACCCACTACTTTCATTATTTAACATTTCTTCTCCCAAGCAGTCATTTTTAAATATGTGAGAGCATCCCTGGGAGTTTACCAAGGGAAGTCATGATTCCTACTTGTTTCTTGGCAAGTAAGCATTTATTATTAATATGGCCCTACTAAAGCAAACCAACAGCATTGTTCAAAATAATGCTTTTTAGGAGCCTAACAGAGGTAATTTCTGCACAAAAATGACCTCGATGTTGACAGTTTGTTTTTACTGATACTATCTTCAGTGTGATTTGACTGGATATTGAAGCTGTTACTTTTCAATATTTATGCTGAAATGTCCATATTTCATCATCCGACATTTCAGTTTTCAATCTGAAGGAAATGGACATGAATTATACAAATGGAATATATGCAGGCATCAATCTCACAACATAGATTGTTCAGTTTAATCAATGTCACCTACTGATATGCCCACACTTGTCAGTGTGGCTTTTTTCACCAGCTTCAACCCTACTCTAGCCACATCTTGATTACATCCTTGCTCTTTTCCTAACAGTATATGCCCTGATTAACACCTAATCTTATTTCCAAGATTAGGAACAAGCAGCGTATCTTGTATGGGGCCATGAAAAAGAAATAACTGGTGCTATTAAAATTCAGTCTATCACAAGTGAATGTGACATGCAGGACTGACAGCAATTTTATTCCCCAACCGCAGTCACACAAGGGTTACAAAAGCTTAAATCCCATGACGACAGTGGGATGACACACAAACATGATGTCTGCTATTATGGCACTCTGACAAGTTATTGCTAACTGAAAGATGTCTATAGCATAAGGGAGAAAGTTGGTATCTATGCATACAGTTCCCCTACAAAAAGTTCATATAACAAAGCAGTATTTGGTGCTCTTTGCTCTACCAGAGAGGCTACCAATAAATTACTTGCAAAAACTAAACCACCCTCAAGGATGAACCCAACTGATCAAGGCCAACATACACATAATTCAGCATTAGTGATGCTGTGAACAGAGAAATACAGCCTCCAGTGAAGACAATATTCTTTTACAAATATCACATTTACACACACACATAAACTATGAAAAAAATAGATAGATACTTAAAGTGCACAATCTGAGTTACCTCTTTCAACTAGACTAATACAACAAATTGAAAGGCTAGAGCCAACCTCAACATATAAAAAGTGACTACAATTATTACAAGACTACTTTGCATCAGAATACAAATAACAGACAACCTTTCCCACTTACAGATTTAATTTATTTTTACACTGTCAGATCCAAGTTTGATCAAAATTGCTGCAACCAGAAGATTAGTAAATCCATGGTCCATTGGACAGTTTTTGAAATGTCAATTTATTTCACTTGCTTAGTTCTATTAATTATATTCACAATACTAATGCAGAACTCTAAGCTCTTTTCTTGGGATAACTATGTATTTCAAAGTGAATGCTTATGTAAGATAAAAAAATAAAATCACCTCATTTAATCTTATTTAAATTTTTCTAGATTTAAAGAAAGGTCAATAAAAAACTTGATGCATCCATATGTTAACTACTCTTCCCAAAGTTTTAGGGAATATGAATAAAGCATATTACCCTGTAGCATCATTATAGCAATACAATCATTTCAGTAGCTTCAAGTATTGAGGTAAAAATGACTTATTCCAGTGACAGCATTTGAGTTGTTTCCAGAGTGATTTCTCTATTTATAAATGTATCTTGTAGAGCACTTTCAGGACTTTTTATTTGACATGATAGATTCAATAGCTAACTATACTTAAATCTATGGTTCTCTGTCACATTCTCTTTTTCTCTAAACGTTCAGGAAGTCATGGATTCAACTAGCCCTCTGATATAAGAGGTCAACCTATTTGCTTTTATAACCTACAGGTATTTCTAAGTGGGCCTTTAGATGCCAACCAGCAAAAAAAGCAGCATGTTGGTGCTCTCTGGTCACCTCTTAACAGACTTCCTTTGCTAAGAGGAAGAGAGAAATGATACTGGTCTCATCTCTCTGGAAGATATCTCTGGCACAGGTGAATTCTGAGCTGCGTTCTTTGGGCAGCTTTAAGCTGCGCTGTGCAAAGCCACAGTGAGCTGAGACACATACCCCACTATTAGTAAAAGTGTTCAGTAAATGTGTGCATGCTGTATTACATGATCTTATATATATGCGTACATTACATTAATTTTAAGAAATACATAGATACAGAGATAATGGCTATAGCATTTCAGAGTTTCTGTGTGATTTCCTTGTAAGATGGTAAACATATGAAAGCAAAAGCTGCTCAGGCTCACGTAAAGTTTCTATTAAATCTTGAAGTATAAACAGAATAGCTTGCATGTAAAAGAAAATACATGATACTCTAAGCTTAAAGATGCTTTGAGAGTGTCACATGACAAGGCAAGGGGAAGGAAGAGAAAAAAGAAAAACAAAAAAAGGAACAAGGAAAAAGAGAAAAGAGGAAAGGGGAAAGAGGAAAGAAGAAAGAGGAAAGAGGAAAGAGGAAAGAGGAAAGAGGAAAGAGGAAAGAGGAAAGAGGAAAGAGGAAAGAGGAAAGAGAAGAGAAAAAAAGAAAAAAAAAAGAAAATTAGGAATTTGCTGCAGACATAAACAAACGACCAGCTGAAATGCTGATGATTCATGAAGACCAGCTCATGCAAGTGTTGAGCCAAACAAGAGATGACAACTAACTTCAAATCTCACAAGGCCAAAATTGGTGGGCTTTTTTCCTCTCATCTTTGTTATGAATAAGAGTTAAGTTTTAAAATCCTAAGAATAATTTATAAGAAAAGCATCATAGTTGGTGAATGAATGTTTTACTTGACTTTAATTGCAGTGTTCCTGAGACATATCAAAGACACTATAGAACTACAATACAAGGAATCTTATTCATCAGAGAGCTTGAAAATACATTATTAAGATTTGTTTTCTATCATTTCTGTGGTTTATAATTTTTCTACCTTTAAGCTATCTATATATTTTTACTTCTTTAGTATTATTCTAAAGAGAAAGTCATTTGACTCTATTCTGACACATCTTTTCTGTATTTTCTCTATTTGAATGACATACAGGCAACTAGCCACTCTTGTATTGCCTATGTAAAATTAAATTACCTCCACAATCCATTTGTTTATTTTCTATAATGTACAGTTAGTCCTTATTTGTGATTTTTTTCAATACTCTATAAACTGTTCAACACATAGAACAAAGGCTTTTCCTTGCTTGAAAGGCTTGTAGTCTCAGAAGAAACTAGGATAATTTGACTATGAAGACCATGAAAGGAAAAGTGAACAATGATAAATACCACCACCACCTCAGAACAGACACACACACACACATTTCTTGTGAACATTGCAAAACCAAATTTTTTAGTGCCACTGAATCAGAAAAAGGACACTGAGTCAAAAAAGGCCTTTTACTTAAGATCCTACTGGGAAAATGCTTTCTACCTCAGATGGCGTAGCTGCTCCTATTCCAATACAGGATTCCAGACAATGCTGGAAATAGGAATCGAGAGCATCTTTTAGCATATGACTCTTTTTACTTTTTTCCCGAAATCAGGCAGGGAAACTTCTGAGTTTATACTAAAGATGTAGATCCATATGTATCTTTCTTCTCTTCAGTATTTGGAGAGTTTACTATTATCTGGTTTATTATCAGACACAGAGACAGGCATATTTGGCATGCTCATTATGAGTTCTGGTATTCTGATCAAGACTGACAGGTCTTGACCACAAGGTCTAGACACGTAGATGTCCCCTCTGGCACAGGCACCCAGGTTTCATTTCCAGGAAAATTAGGACATGTCTAAAATAGAACAGGGATGTGGCTGGGGTGTACGCCTGTGTTTCACAGCTGGAGATAGTCCCCATGACTCTACTTTAAGAACAAGATTTGACTAAGCAGCACATCATACTGAAAGTAGAACAGATTGTGACTATGCAAATAGTAAGCTGTTGAGTCTTCAGCAAGAAATCAACGTTGAAGGATGATCTTGGCCCTGAGAAAAATTGTGCTTATTGGCATTAAGACTAGCATAGGACAGAAACCATGGCAAATGAAAGAGTAACAACATTTCACTAGGAAGAAGAAAATACATCCAAGCGGTGAAGGCTTGCACTGTAGTTTTGTGGGTTTCCTTGCATTGTAACCTTCAAGGCACCAAATGCATTTATTTTGAGACACTGAAAGAGCAATCTCAGACTATTACTATACTGTAGTAAAGTTGCATCCATACCATCCTCATCTGTGGCAGTTCTGATAATACACAGAAGTATGTTATCAACGCCTGGAAAACAGCAGGGAAGCAGATAGTCAAAATAAAGCCTATCAGTTCTGCAGTTTACATACAAATATGATTGAATTTCTTTTCCTATATTATTATAACTCTCTGCTATAGTAATTGCTCAGGTCTCATCATGACAACATGGGCAAGAAAGATGAAAATAAAATTAAATAAAAGCAAGTTGACCTGCTAACAAGAAACATAAACCTCCTTCTCCCTGTGACTAAAAGATGATATTTAATCAACAACTATGTGCTTCGAATTTGAGTCAGACTACCTCAAAAGGCTCTTGACCAAAGACAATTACATTCAGTGAAAGGCAGTTATTTTATGCAGTTTAGTATTTTCAAATTTGAATCACTCTTTTCTATTCACCTAGAGTCCAATAATTCTATATTAAAATATCATGCTAAGTACTCTGGTTTAAGGCCAGAGAAATTCAAGAATACGAAGTGTTACTGCTTCCTATTTACCTGACGCTTAAGTTTAAAGCTCTGTATTGTGCATACTATTCAGTTCAGATAACATTTTACAAGTGCACACTAAACTAACACTTGTGTTCTGAGTTTCCATTAAAATTCTCTACTATGAAGGGGTTCAAAATGCACTCATGAAAATATATTCCTGGGAGGCACTGGGTCACATCTCAAGAACAGATATCTTGACTTTTTCTCAGGAAGTATCTGAGGACAAATTTTAAAAATAATCTCTGAAAACACAGAGTGAACTAAGCATCAATTTGAAGAAGGTCAGTCTGACAAAGGAGCCTTCCGTGGGATGCAGAACCTTCACTCGCTCCAAGCACTTGCTGGGAGGTGGCTGGAGTCCCTGACAGCAGCAGCAGCCTTGGCTCCTGCCCAGTGCAGTCACAGAGCCCTGATAACACGTCTGCACAGCAGTACAGATGGATCCCCTTCAAGCATATGTCCCTAATGTGAAAGGCTGCAGTCCTCTTATACTCTAACATAAGCTTTCCACATCCTGTGCTGTTCTACAAAGAGGAACCAGATTTATTTTGCTTCCTTCTGCCATATGTGCTTCTGTAGAGAAAGAGGATTTGTCCTCCTAGTAAATGAGCACATCATACAAAAAGAAAAATATTAGCCTCGTTTCTTTCTCATGCACAGACTTGACAGAGAAAAAAATCATTAAATATCAAGTGTTTAATGTGGAATTCTGCTTCTGAAATGTTTATATATATATTCATGATTCAACTTTCCAAGTATTTAATGCAATCAGTAAAATTTTGTAATGTCTTTTGTCTATTTTCTAGACATTTTAGGCAACATAGTGAAAGAAAAGCAAAATATTTCTGATCCGTGTTCCAAAGCCATGTTCTTGCAGCTTTTTCTCCAAGGCACCATTTGAAGCCACGTTGTCATTTCTCTTTAAGGTTTATCAAGTATTGCTAGTCTCCCTTTGGAATCTAAACATCTTTGGAGGATAAGTAATTACAAAAAATGGCTCCAAGTGCTGCTATAATGAACATTATATTCCTAGTCAGAATAATGTTTTCAAGTTTGTATGGTAAATAGTTGCATGTGAACTACTGCTATAGTGAAGCATCTTTGAGACAAGTGATTTTGATAGATTCTTGTAACAAACCCATTGCAATACTCTGCATATAAACCCAGTTATTTGCTTATTTTCTTGAGGAAAGGTAGGCTACAATGTAAAGAAACTGAAATGTACAAAATTATATTTCCATTCTCTTCATCTGCCCATGCTTGAAGGCAGCTTTAATTTATTTTATATTACAAGAGTACCCAAGTCAAAATTGGTGCCAAAGAGCACCTTCTAGTCTTCTTCATGGCACTGTTTTCTCATTGAATCAAAAATAGTGACAATAACACAGCAACAGGTTGGCTTTGCACTATGGGAAAATCACTTATCGACCTAAAACAAGTCTGCTTGAACTGATTAAACTAGCTTTAAGGCCAGATTGTACAGATGTTTGGCACAAAACTGCTACTGCACAGGATCTAGCTAAGAAGGCTTCTGTGGGAGGAAGAACAGAAGGTAGTTACCAGATTGGTGACAGAATAGAAAAATGTCTCCAGTGGATAAAAGTCTAAAGAAATTTTGGCTGGGCACTATTCAGAGAGGAGTGTGTGTGGTTTTGTATTTGAAACGCCAAGCATCTATCCAGCCTCCACGCATCTATCCAGTCTATCTTTTGTGCAGTCCCTCTGACTGCCAAATCTGACACAATTTGTTTCGCAAGTGCAGGAGCTGGCATGTGAAACACCAATTACCAGAACAGGAAAATACCCTTGGGAGCAGTTATTAAATATGCATGTATATTCATGAATACTTCACACCTCTCCACTGACCACACTACATGAACATTCACTAAAATATGTAAGAGTTCATGAAAACTGCATGAATGACAATGAACACGAAATGAGGTATTTTGTATCACTTTTTGATACATGATATCTAGACCTTCAGGGATACTACCTCACTGTCAGACTTCGCAATATCTAGCTTAGAAGCTCTGAATTACCCTCTGCAGAAATCTGCATTGTGCCTTAACAGGCTGTATAGACAATTTGTAACACCTAAGTCAGAAGCTTGCAACAGGTTAACACAAACATGCATGAGTCTACATACACCAGCACATGGTATCATCTTTGCAACCAACATTCAGGCAATCATTTCTCCCAAAATTTTCCATTCTCCCCCATGGTTTTTGATCAAAGAATAGTCTCAACATATTCCAGGCAAAATTAAATCATTCCACTTTTCCAAATGTAGGTGTGGCTCTGCTATTAGCAATAACATGGGATTTCCACTCTGTTATAGCATATACCTAAGTATTTATTAATAACTCAGCCTCATCCCTCGTCCTTGCTGTTGACTTTGCAGACTGCTCTTGGAGTTGCTCTCTCAACTCATTGCTCTTAGGATACTGAAAAGGGTCAAATCCACTAAATGTTCTGAAAGGGAATTTTTCGACATGCCCAATAGAACTATTTGAAGTGACTCAATAAAATATCTCTTTGCATGATACTATCTGGAAATATAAGTCTCCTTAACCGATCTACTTTTACGTCTAATCCGAGAATTTTTTCTTGTTACACTGATCTTTTCTCTGTCTACCTTCTCAAAATTATCTTTTGGGCCTTCTACATCCAATGCTCTTCCTAGAGGAATATAATGACTTGTCCATAACTTCCCAACTGTATATACAAAATCACATTGTGGTATCTATAGATGAATCACACAAATTAGGCAACTGACCACATTGTAAACTCATCTGCTACAGATCAGTTGTAATAGATTCAAATGCATACGTGGAGAAACTCACACTGATCTAACTAAATTGATTTAAATATCAATGTAATTTAGATAAGTGTCATTTCTTTTTGAGAGTAGGCCTTAAATAGGCATTCCTTTCCTTTCAATATAGGCATTCTCTGGATGTAACATATGACTTTCCAGTTTGTAGCATCACAAATATCCTTTATAGAGGTTTGATTTAACTCCAGCAAAGTGGATGAAAGCTCTCCATTGATGCTGAATAGCTTTGAATTAGTTCTGTGGTAGAAGAGATGCCTTTATGAGTTAAATACAAAAATATTATATTCCAAACTTATTTATCTGTCTGATGTACAAGATACTGTTCTTAGTCTCTCATCTCAAATAAATCCCAATTATATTTCTTTCCTCTTCCTATGCCTGTTAAAAGCAAACAATTTAAATCCTTTTCTCCTTTGCATTTAAAAGCTTATTTTCGGCTCCCTACTCAGTTGTTGTGCGATGTCTAACACTGCATGTTATTAAAAAAATAGTTGCATTTAATCCTCAAAACAGTTTCTTTTCTTCTCTGTTGTTACATAGAAAAGTAATGTTGACAGATAGATCAAACTGTTTGCCCTCAAATGCCATTATGAGTGGATAATGAAGAAAAAAATGTGCAACTTAGATTAGATTACTGGGCTGAAAGCAGGCTATTCTAGTAGCAATTACAGAAAACTTACTTATTTACATATAAATAGCTAAGAAATTTCAAACCAAAATGTACCTTAAGACATAAAATAAGAAGTTTGGTAAAACAAGGCTTAGGTACATCTCAGTGCTTGGTGAGGTGATTACAACAACCCTGCATCTGACAAACAAGCAATAGATAGCAAGCCATTATCAAGTCTTTATTGGAAGAGAAAGAACCATGGAAATTTTTTTTAAAGTACTCCCACAACCATCAGGGCTCCAGTATCATGAACGAATGTCTTTCCATTCAACTATTTTTTGAAAGGTTCCATTCTAATATCGGCCAATCATGCTCATACAGAGAACAATATTGAGAATATAGTTTGAACACAGCATGTCTCTACTTCTGTCTAGGAATATCTTAATTATAGCCCAGAGCTCAGTCAGCTAGATACCTATGAATTCAGTCTACTTTTTGTAGATTCACTTGAGAAAGACAGCAATAATCTGAATCTCTCAGAGTGCAGCTCCTTTACTCTGCCTCAAGACTGTTGCTGCTGCCCTCTCTGCTCCTGCCCACCCCAGCCCGAGGAGTACAGTGCACAGAGCCAGGGCAGGTCCAGAAGTATTTATACATGTGGATTCCACACTGGTTCATGTATTTATTCCATGCCATTGCAATGACCTCACCAATTATGAACCACTGAGCTAAGCTGTATGTATCGTATGTAAATGATAAACATATTTAGCAATGGTATGTGAAGGAGGGCAAAGAGACAATATCTTGCTCTACATATGACAGATGACTCAAAGATACTCATCTCAAGCGGAAATAAACCACTAGTGCTGCCATTGTGGTATTTCTGTTTGCCTACTTTCTTTTAATTTTATTAAAACTGGACTAATTTTTCAAGATAGAAATTGTATTATGCTTTTTGTTTTGTTTAGTAAGTCCTGAGATTTTTAGTTTAAGAAATAATACTTCCTTCCTTTAAGAAATAGCCCCGAGGCAAGGAAAAAACATTTTGAGCATATATTCTGTGAACACCCGGATTGAACATATCCCCTCAAAGTCAGAAAGAAAGATATTTTCAAGGTGAGTGAATTTGGAGAAAATATTTCACATCCTGTTCTCCAGTTTCATACAGTTTGTAATTCTACCATGGCCTTCAGTGGAATAACATCACTCCACATTCTTCCTGAAGCCATTGTGGTAGAAATAGGAAAACAGAAAAAAATATTCAAATGTCCTGTAACATCCCACTATATCTGGATGTCTTTAATCCACTTCTGAGATGCATAAAATAGCAACAGCTCTTGTGGACATGTTATTTTCAGTGACATCTTGCTGGCAATGAAAATGAGCCCTATTGGCAGTATGAATAATGTCATCAAAACCACTATCATTTAGCAGCAGGGGTTTGATCAACATTTGCCTCTACTAAATCATTTCCACACTCACTGATCAAGACTATTCAGTTGTCAGAGACATAGGTGGGCTTTGCAGACAACCCAGACTGCAGGCATGACCAGATGCCAACTCATATCTGTTGTTTAATTACTTTGAACAAGAGTCTCTAAAGGATGCTGAATTCTGTCATCAGGAACAGGGTGACTTGTCTTTGGAAGGCATAAACACACTAACAGAGACTCAATAGAACAACTTGAAAATTAATAACAGAAAAGGTCACAAATGTAAAGGAGCAGAATATAAGGAAGAAAAAGAAAGCCTGAGTCCCTTGAAAGGAAAGATTTCTAAAACTAAACTGCCTAAAAAGAAAGTCAAAGAAGAAAAAGAAAAAATATTATCTATAAATGTAAGGTATTTTTATTCACTGTAACTAAACTCTAGGGAGATCTATCTTGATGAACTTCATAGAGTGTCGGGCTAAATATGCTATGCAAAACATTTCTTCTAATCTCGAGCAGCTTCTGTGCTTTTAATAAATCCTGTTTTTAATTAGACCACTTGAGTCTCAAGCTTTTATAAGGAAAATTTCATATAGGTTGTCCCAGAGAGACAAAACTTTCAATCACTAAAAGGTGGTGGAAGAAAGGTGGCCAACAGGGATTCCCAGTCAAAGAGGACAATTTTGCATTTCTTTTACAGAAGTATATTACTACTACAGGCCTGAGGTCACAGGCATTCTTCTTCCACTGACCAAGAACAAAAAGCAAATTCAAAAGAAACAGTGAAGAACAGAACATTTATGCCCTTTTTTCCTTCCTCAAATGTTAAATACCTAGGCAGATAAAAGGAATGGTAAGTACTTGCACTACTACCAAATGACAAAATCCCAAATACGAGATTGCAATTTCAAAGACTAGAATTGCAAAGATTTTCAAATGCAACTTCTGCTTTTATCAACTTTAATATTTTTGTCCTAATAAGAAATGAATTAAAGGAATCAGCTTTTATGAAAGCATTGAGAATGCTTATTTAGATTACATTAACAGTGTCAGTTCAAATAACAGACCTACAACAGGAAAAGTACAGAGAGATATGCAATAAATAGAAGGGTTAAAGACATCTGCTAAAGAAATTTAAAGAGAAAAAATTTGAAAAGTCAGGAATTTAAAAACTTTGACAAAATGTGTGACAAGTAGCTAGAATGTTGATAGAAGTATTCTGTACAACCATTCTGTAATCTCCTATAATCTTTTCTGCACAATTGTACAAACTCTCCCAAAGGAAAAAAAATGTTTAATATTGTTTGATCATAAATTACTGAATGTGACTCTTGAAGTACATCTCGTAAACACAAAAAAATATTTTGCCAGCTATAACACGTGTGATTTCTACTATTATAATAGTTGCTTTCTAGTCACTCCCTACTTTGCATACAGTTCTGAAATAACAAACACTAGCAGCAAGTAATATTACAGCAAGCAAACTGTTACAATATTTTTAGGACATATCTGGTCTGCAAATTTCACAAACTGTTGCAATCATCATAGAGGCATTGCAGCTGTCACCACCTTTGAATCTGCTTAATAATTATCCTCTAAAGAATACACAAATAAACCAACACCAGTAATTAACCACAAATCCTCATGCAAAGAGAGAATTTCAAAATGCATCTACAGTATTCTGCAAGCATTGCTGTAACTACTGACTGAATAGAGGCTCTTCCAAAAAGAAAAAAGCATTAAATACCTCAAACTTCCCACATGCCTCTTATTCTCTCAGGAAATCTTCCTCAGTTTTTCTTCCTTCTTAAAGATTGTAAGATCATGTCTATAAGAAATAAAATTGTTTCTTTTTCTCAATTTAGAAAAAAAGAAGTTCTTTACTTTTGAACTGCACCTGCTATTTGACATGCTGCTGTGGTAAAAGCTGTGCAGCGGAAGGTTGTAAAAGGCATGCCCAACATGAAAGACAAAGAATGGCTTGGAATGGGAAGTCAATGACATTAGTCTGACTCAGTAAAAAATAACTTGGGGTGGAGGTGGGGAAGGATGTAGGAAAATCAAAGCTTTTCATGTATTTTTCTCTTGGCAGATGGGACGCTTAAAGAATCTTATTATAGCTAATGAACACCTTCATGAAGACTCTCAGGTTCAACTGAAATAGTAATCTGCTTAAAAAAAAGCATTTGTCCCCCTTTTTACCCCATTCTATAAATACTCTGTGGATCTGAAGACTGTTTCTCCTGTACTTGTTTAACCAGGAAAGAATTATATGTAAAATACATTCAGCAAGCGATAATGCAGAAACTAAACACAAAAAGTAGGATATGATGTTACAGAGATATTATATTACAACTTTAGATCAGGAAATTACTGAGCTTATGAACTGAAAGTCATTGACATACTCACGATATTTTGGCAAATTTCAACATTTCAAAGGGAATTATCTAGGAAAGTTTAAATTATCTTTACCTGAGAGTTTCAGGGTCTAGCCCAACTTTTTTTTTTTTTTTTTTTTAATTCAGTAACATACATGATAGAGAGTCCATGTACAATGAATACATGGCTTGAAAAAACACTGATACAGTAAATGTCAATATTCAAATAATAATGCCTCCAGCTACCCAGGCAATACACCTCTAAACTAGAAGTGTCAATCATATTGTGAAAACACTTGAATTCACAGGTAAGACTACTATTTTGAAGTTAGAATTTTGCACCCATATGAACATTACTTGTCATGGAAATTAAAGAGATTTCAGTGTCTTTATTTTCACATATGAACACCTATGATAGTTATGGTTATTATACATTTATCATGTGTTTGATTGTTTTTTTTGATACCATGAGGCTTACCACACAATATGATCACACTAAAGACATGCACTGTATTAAATCAGCTACTTCATTACTTTTAAGTAAGACCAAAGCCACTTTATTTTCTATTTGTACTGCAACATCAATCATTTAAAGTGTATTTTCAATTGTGCTTATATTATGAGACATACAAAGCACATAAGGAAATATATTGTAAATAAATTATTATTACATTACTAGATCACAATAAAGGTTGAAGGCAATGAATAAAAAACACAAAACACATTAGTCTCCAATGGTGAGACTGCAGCAAACAGAAAACTGCTTAATCTATAAAGACAGGACAAATGTCAAAGTAAATTCCTGAGCAGAACTACATAGCTCCAGGGAAAGATAACGGCATACTGTGCTCTTCAGCTTCGAGGTCACAGCCTGGTACTAGGCTCAGATCACTCCTGTTTTATGCAGTGATCCACTGCTTACATACACAGATGTCACAATTGTTGGTTAAAGGCACATGAGGAACTCTGGTAATGAAAGTCACCACTTTCATTTCTCATACCATTGTCAGTAACTCAGAGTACAAGTCAAATAGTTTCTACCACTTTTGAAAACCAACCACTAGCTAACGGTACAGGCACAAACTCTAAAGGTTTGAGCAGGTATGAAACTGCTACTGAAAAGAGGAATGTAGATTTGCCCAGGACATCTGATGGCTGTCTAATGGCCCATGTGAAGTGAGCACTTGACACACTTTTTTCTGGTTCCTGGTAGACAGATAAGAAGTAATAACCATGGAACTCAGTAACCTTGGCAGTAAAGCCAAAAAGAATGAAATACTATGTCTTTCTCATAGGACCTAAGAGTTGAGACATGTTACTGGAACAAAAGAGAAACATGCACTATCACCAAAGACAATACTATTGCGATATCCCAACTTCCGTGTTGACCAGTAGATGCAACTGCAGGCACACTATGGTCACATTCAAATCAGAGAGGAGAGGCAGCTCATTTTCTCTGCTGCCAGAGTGAAGCTCAGTACCAAGAGTTTTCTCAAAAGTGTCTACTGATTTAAACACTAAAGTATTCTCCAGGAAGTTCCTGGAATGCGTGGACGACAATTTCCTCCTGCAGGTGATAGAGGAGCCGACAAGGAGGGGTGCCATGCTCGACCTTGTGCTCACCAACAGGGAGGGACTGGTGGGCGATGTGAAACTTAAGGACAGCCTTGGCTGCAGTGACCATGACACGGTGGAGTTCAAGATCCACGGGGCAGCAAGGAAACTATACAGCAAGCTCTGTGCCCTAGACTTCAAGAAGGCCGACTTTGGCCTCTTCAAGGACCTGATGGGCAAAGTGCCATGGGAGGCGGCCCTGGAGGGATGAGGGGCCCAGGAAAGTTGGTCCACATTCAAGGAGCACCTCCTCCAAGCTCAGCAGAGGTGCATCCCGATGAAGAACAAGTCGGGCAAAAGGACCAGGAAGCCCGCGTGGATAAGCAAGGAGCTCCTGGACCAACTGAAAATGAAGAGGATAGCCTATAGAGGGTGGAAGCAGAGACAGATAGCCTGGGAGGAATACAGAGAAGCTGTAAGAGTGACCAGGGATTAGGTGAGGAAGGCTAAAGCCCTGAAGGAATTGAATTTGGCAAGGGATATAAAAAGCAATAAGAAAAGCTTCTATAGGTATGTAGGGGACAAAAGGAAGTCCAAGGAGAATGTAGGCCCCCTCCGGAAGGATACTGGTGCTCTGGTTACCCGGGACATAGAGAAGGCTGAGGTACTCAATGACTTTTTTGCCTCAGTCTTCACTAATAAAGCCTCTTGTCTTACCACCCAAGCTGTGGAAAGAACTAGCAGGGACTGTGAGGATGAACCACCGCCCACTGTACTTGAAGAGCAGGTTCAGGAACATCTGAGGAACTTGAAAGTGCACAAGTCCATGGGACCTGATGAGATCCATCCGCGGGTCCTGAAGGAACTGGCGGATGAAGTTGCCAAGCCACTGGCCATTGTATTTGAGAAGTCGTGGCGGTCTGGCGAGGTCCCCGATGACTGGAAGAGAGGGAACATAAACCCCATCTTTAAAAAAGGGAACAAGGAGGACCCAGGCAACTACAGGCCGGTCAGCCTCACCTCTGTGCCTGGCAAGGTCATGGAGCAGATTCTCCTGGGAACCATGTTAAGGCACATGGAGAGCAAGGAGGTGGTGGGTGACAGCCAACATGGCTTCACCAAAGGCAGATCGTGCTTGACCAACTTAGTGGCCTTTTATGATGGGGTGACAGCATCGGTGGACAAGGGTCGACCAATGGATATCATCTACCTGGACTTGTGCAAAGCTTTTGACACTGTCCCACACGACATTCTTCTCTCTAAACTAGAGAGGCATGGGTTTGATGGATGGACCACTCGGTGGATAAGGAATTGGCTCAATGGCCGCACTCAGAGAGTAGTGGTCAACGGCTCGATGTCCAAGTGGAGACCGGTCACGAGTGGCGTCCCTCAGGGGTCCGTGTTGGGCCCGGCCCTCTTCAACATCTTTGTCGGTGACGTGGACAGTGGCATGGAGTGCACCCTCAGCAAGTTCGCCGATGACACCAAGCTGTGTGGTGCTGTCGACACGCTGGAAGTGAGGGATGCCATCCAGAGGGACCTCGACAGGCTGAAGAGGTGGGCCCGTGCTAACCTCATGAAGTTCAACCAGGCCAAGTGCAAGGTCCTACATCTGGGTCATGGCAATCCCAGGCACAAATACAGACTGGACGGAGAATGGATCGAGAGCAGCCCTGAGGAGAAGGACTTGGGAGTACTGGTGGACGAGAAGCTCAATATGAGCCGGCAATGTACTCTTGCGGCCCAGAAGGCCAACCGCATCTTGGGCTGCATCAAGAGGAGCGTGGCCAACAGGTCGAGAGAGGTGATTCTCCCCCTCTACTCTGCCCTCGTGAGACCTCACCTGGAGTACTGCGTCCAGTTCTGGAGCCCCCAACACAAGAAGGACATGGACCAGTTGGAGAGGGTCCAGAGGAGGGCCACGAAGATGATAAGAGGGCTGGAGCACCTTTCCTATGAGGACAGGCTGAAAGAGTTGGGGCTGTTCAGCCTGGAGAAGAGGAGGCTCCGGGGTGACCTTATAGCGGTCTTCCAGTACCTCAAGGGGGCCTACAAGAAAGATGGGGAGAGGCTGTTCAGGAGGGCCTGTTGTGATAGGACAAGGGGTAATGGTTTTAAAATAGAGGGAGGTAGATTCAGATTGGATATTAGGAAAAAGTTTTTTACCGTGAGAGTGGTAGAACACTGGAACAGGTTGCCCAGAGAGGTGGTGGATGCTCCATCCCTGGAGACATTCAAGGCCAGGTTGGACGAGGCCCTGAGCAACCTGATCTAGTTGGAGATATCCCTGTTTGTTGCAGGGGGGTTGGACTAGATGACCTTTGAAGGTCCCTTCCAGCCCTAACCATTCTATGATTCTATGATTCTATGATTCTATGATTCTATGCTCCTGAGAGGCACTAGAAAGAAGTGTTTATCCGCCAGAGTGAGACCTCTATAAAACATGTTATATATGTCAAAGAAAATAACTTTTTCACAACCACCAAAGTTGTTGAAAGAGCATTTCTGGCAGTTTCTAGACACAGTTATACTGGTCAGAGTTCCATAAAACAGAATTCTTGATTCAGCATACACCTGACAGCTGTTGTTACCACCACTGCTGCTCAGGCTGTTAACTGCTGTCATTTTCAATGGCAGTAAATCTCTAATTAGGAGAATCCTTGATAGGAAACTGTATGGGCCTGCTTTCAGGATGTAGCATGACACTTTGAACAAGTCATGATAATAAAAATTAAAAAAAGAAACAAACATAAACACTGGTGTGACGAAGTGGATGAAGATGTTTGCCAGACAGTAGCTAGTCAAACCAAGCAAAGCACGAAGTTTGGCGGAAAGACCACACGCTAACTAACAGGAAAGATTTTGGGAAAGGAATATAGGAGAAGGCATAATGACCAGCAAATTCTTCAAAATCATTGGTGGCTTTTAAAAAACAATATATATCTTTAAAGATTATATAGTATTACATACATTTTGTATCTATAGTTGAATAAGAGCTAGAAAAAGAGACTGAAAGAGGACTCCTCCGGACTAGATATTAACCCCAAGGAACAAGTTGGTTGAGAATGGGAAGATGGGTGAAAGGTCACTTGATGAGACTGATGATTAATTTACAGAATTCACGTCTCTTTAAAAGGGGAGAGAGAAACAGCAAAATACAATAATGAACTTCAAGAAGGCAAACAAATTTGGATGAATCAGTGGAAAGAAGTTAAGAAGAGAGGGTCAAAAGTAATTTTTTCTAATAGAGAGAAAGGCTAGAATTTCACTAAATCAGAGCTTTCATTGATCTTCAACAAGAATAAAGCAGGACAAGTAGAAAAGAACATACAGTGACAAAATAAGAAAGGCCAACACACGTTATGGAATACAAATAAGAAAAAGAAATAACAAGATTAACAAAAAAAACCCCACTGTAAATACACTAGCAGTGAGAGAAAGACTAAGAAAATATTGACCTGCCATTCAATAGAGACGAAAAGCTATTGACAGAGACAGTGCTGAGAAAGGACCAAAGTATTTAATAAGTTTCCACCAGTTGTCAATAAAACAGTCAATCGCAAGCAAACGGTCAACTCAGTTTCTACCAAAGACAAAAGAGCGTTCACTGGTCAATTCGATCTGAAGATGGACTAGAATCATGACCATGTTGATAATCTTTGCGATCGTTCAACCTCTTATGGAAGGAAGGTTAGGGATATAAAGACCATTAGTAAATTTGAAAGTGAGAATTGAGTGGGAAGTGCAGTTGGGATTCATAGAATCAGAATGGTTAGGTTTGGAAGGGACCTCAAAGATCATCTAGTTCCAACCCCCCTGCCATGGGCAGGGAAACCCTCCACTACAACAGGTTGCCCAAAGCCTCATCCAACTTGGCCTTGAACACTTCCAGGGATGGGGCACCTACAACTTCTCTGGGCAACCTGTTCCAGTGCCTCACCACCCTCACAGTGAAAATTTTCTTCCTTATATCTAATCGAAATCTCCCCTCTTTCACTTTAAAGCCATTGCCCCTTGTCCTATCACTATATGCCCTTGTAAAAAGTCCCTCTCCAGCCTGCCTATAGGCCCCCTTTAAATACTGGAAGGCTGCTATAAGATCACCCTGGAGCCTTCTCTTCTCCAGGCTGAACAGCTCCAACTCTCTCAGCCTGTCTTCACAGCAGAGGTGCTCCAGCCCTCAGATCATCTTTGTGGCCCTCCTCTGGACTCGCTCCAGCAGCTCCATGTCCTTTTTGTGTTGGATTTAAGTGTGAATATTTGGAGAGACTTCTTTTTTTTTGCTTTATGTAGTGGGGCACAATCTTTATTAATAACAGACCAGTGTCCAAATCAAGAATAAGGGAATGAAGAAGAGTTGAGCCGCTCTAAAACTTCAGTTAGGAGCATCTGTTCACAAGAAACATCTTTGCTATTACAGAAGCTGTCAACTGAACTGAATCAGATTAATCTAATCCATAATTTTATAAAACATTCTTTAAATGGTTAAGTTTCTTCTCATCAGAACCCAGTAGATTGTATAATGAAGGAAAAAAAAATATTATTTATCTCTCTCAAATCCATAGTATAAGCAGAAAAAATCCTTACGGAGCAATCATTCAGATTCACTAATCAATTTTTACCATCTTTTCTCTTCCTTGTTCCTTTCTGATTCTTTACTGCAGGTTGTCCATATACAAATTAATGGTGACAACACAATTGATGTAGTTAAGACAAAATGAAATCAACCTTAACATATTCGGGATCATGTGATCCACTGAATAAACAGTGCTCCAAGTAGAGGTCTAAATCTCAACTTCTTTTTACTCTTCAGAGTAAAAAGTATTGGTATTCAGAGTAAAAAGTGAAACAGTATGGCTGAGAGAAGACATGAGACAAAAGACTTTAGAGATAAATACACTCAACTAAACATAAGAGTTCAGACCTGATTCTGAAATCTGACAGAACAATAAAGCTTGAGGACTCTAACTTAAGGAAAACAAGAGCTCTGTCTCCTCAGGAAGGAGCTACAAACATGAACTCTGCACACATGAGATTTGCAGGGATTTCTTAAATATAAAATGCTTTTACGTTACAGTGTCATAATTGGAGATCTCTCAGGTTGACAGCTGCAAACTTTTTGTTTAGTGAATGAAATTACAGTATAAATATCACACACCCCCAATATTTTTTTAAAATATTGAAAAGAATAAATTTTGAATGAGAGGAAACAATTTTTTTTCTAAATTTTGTAAGGAATAAAGATAAAAAATACACTCATGATTAATTTACAATCTATATAAATTAGCAGTCTGCATTATACATTACTCACATCACCCTCAAATAAGAACTAAATAGTGTGGGGTTTGCAGTTAGAGAGAAATATCTATTTCTAAATTTTACTTGTGTGACACAGTGCTTTGTGGTAGAAAAAGTATGCATGTAGACTAAGTAGAAGGGACCATTAATGAGTACTTATAGGCAAGAAGCAGATATTTAGCTTTCAGCTAATAACACTGTTGTCTAGGTTGAGTCAGAATGAAAATTATATTTTTTAACTTAGGAAAATTTAATTAACATTTTGTAGTCATTACACTGTTCTGCTGTAAGTTGGTTTTCTTGATCAAGCTGTTAGTTGCTTTAAAAGACTATGATATTCTCAACTACTACACACAGCACAGAATATTAATCACATTCCTGACATTTCCAAATCTGGGTGGGTCTGTTTTGTTTTGTAAATATATGCTGTATCAGATGCATGTGCTTCAGATTGATTTAGAATATCACCAGAGGGATACAGAAAAATCACAGAAGAAAGAAAAGAAAACCGTATGAAATTGGAGAATCATAAGATGTAATTGAGGCCAAAAGCAGAAGCCATTAATTTCACAAGAGAGCCTTGGATGGTATAAAAACCCACTTCAGATGCATTAGTTGGATATCATTTTCCGTTTCAGTAAGAGTAAGATCAAATCAAAGCAGCCTTGTAGTAAAAGGAATCCTACAGCTATACTCTGCAAAGGGGGGTCATTTTAATTTCAGGGTCTTTTATTACACAGCAAGATAACTGATTGAACTGTGAAATAACATTTACAGCACAAATAAATTCTGATGTCCTCTCTTTAATGCATTTAGAAACTACAGAAGTACTTTTAGTTTTGTGTTTGCAGAAATTGTGACGATTTTTCAATTATTTTTGCGTAACTTCAAAATATTTATATGAAGACTGTATTATTGCTAAATCTTCTGCCACTGCTAAATTTTGCACTAATTATCAAATTAACTTTTTCAAGAGTTGTGATGATTTAATCAATTACTTTTTTCTCACCTCTGGAAGCCTTTTTCTAGAACAAAATATTGTTGTAATTCAAAGCAGGAAAGTGAAAAATGATAGGCATTTCTATTACAGTAAAAATTACTCAAAATAGGAAACATAACTTTTACAAGCTTCAGAGGATCAACAGAAAGACAGCTTGACATTTGCAGAACAGTAATGTTTTCAAAACCCAGGCAAGTAGCTTGTACTAATACATAGAATCATAGGATCAAAAGAATGGTTTGGGTTGGAAGAGACTTTCAAGATCATCTATTTCCAACACCTTCCACTACACCAGGTTGCTCAAAGCCTCATCTAACCTGGCCTTGAACACTTCCAGGGATGATGGGACATCCATAACTTCTCTGGGCAACCTGCTCCAGTGTTTCGCCACTCTCGTAAAAAATTTCTTCCTTATATCTAATCAAAATCTCCCCTCTTCCAGTTCAAAGTCATTGCCCCTTGTCCTATCACTACACACGCTTGTAAAAAGTCTCTCTCCAGCTTTCTTGTAGGCCCCCTTTAGTTACCGGATAGCTGCTCTAAGGTGTCGCCGGAGCTTTCTCTTCTCCAGGCTGAACAACCCCAACTCTCTCAGCCTGTCTTCATAGGAGAGGTGCTCCAGCCCTCAAATCATCTTAGCGACCCTCCTCTGGACCTGCTCCAATAGCTCCATGTCTTTCTATATCTACATTACCCATATCACATCTACATCTACACATATTCTATATCTACACATATATATATCTCACATTCTACATCTACAAAGGTGTTTCCGTAAGCACAGATGTTTTAGTGTTTCTAACATGCAAAGATTCTGAAGAGCTAAAAGATGCTAGGCTGATCTGTTTTTTGAATGCATATTCCTTTAATAGAAGACACTACTGCTTCAGTCTAATTTTCAGAGTTCCTTTTTGCCAAGGACATAAAATTAAATTAATAGACTGTAAATCTTTCAAGGGCAACAGGTACTTGTGCTACTTCTATTACAAATATACAAAAAAGCGTTCTTTAAAATAACAAATGCAAAACCCTGAAAAGAAAAAATGGTGAAGACAGACAATACCACCAGGAAACTTTCAGGCCTTAAATGAAAAATAATCAGCAACGTCTGTGCTTTCTCCTCTTTACAGGCTGGCTGAAATCCTATTTCCCTCAGTTATAAACCCATTGGGTATTAGCTATTTGATTAATCAAGGCCTAAGCTTTTTTAAAAAATCTTTTCTTTAGATAGATATCTTAAAAATAAAATGACAAATCAAATTTCATCTAGTGTAAATCTGAGCATCTCTTTGACATAGCTGAATCGCCAGGACTGTGTTAATCTACATCAGTGGAAATTTTATTAAAATGGTTTAATTTTAGATATTTTTATTTCTAAAATATATATATAAACATTTTTCAAAAAATGTGCAGCTGTATAAAGTGTTAACAAAGTTGGCTAAATTGTAAAATTAACACACAGCTTATAAATCAATTAAACTGTAAATTAACACACAGCTTCATTTCAACCAAACTAGCATTCATTCAGAGAAAATCTGAAGTGTGTGTTGATGATACTCTAATTCTGGCTAAATTGTGTATTGCATCCAAGCCTTTTTATGAAATTTTCGGGAAGATTGAGACTGCATAGGCAAGTGCTATTTATTCACACTTAAAGAAAATGAAACTGAATCATTTTTATCCCAAGACTCATGAGTTCCTGCCTGCAAATTTATAACTCACCTGAAGACAATACACAGGGCCTTTTTTTGGAACGTAAAATCTTCCAAGGTTGCCTGATGATGATAATAGAAATCACTGTGTACTGTAATGGCTTAGCATCAATGGCACTTCATCCCAGCCTTCAGCTACACCCCCACTATTCTGTGTTAGGATACTGATCTCAGATATTTTTGGTAGGTACTACACTTCTTAGAAACTTTGCTAAAAGCCTCAATGCATAAAACATACTCTGTTGCTTTTATTTTAAGGTCTTAGCCAAGTACGTGGAACACCTCTCACAAAAGATTATGTATTAATTCATGAATATGTGCTGAGACACTACGCTGTATGCCAGCGGCTTAACAGTTCTGAATGCACTCAGCAAGAAACATCTTTACACTTTTATTTACATGCTACCAAAAATACCTTCAGCAAAATACATAAACATTAAATGAAATGCAAATTTGGCATCTGTCAGTTAAAACTTACCCACTGCAACTTTGAGTCACACAAGTTGGCTGAACTGAATATTCTGAATCCAAGTAACCTCATCTTTAGTCATAGACTCATTCACACCTCACCCTCAGTGCCAAACCACCACTAAGGGACAGATTTGTCTACCAGAAGAATAGCAGATTGTAGGAATGAGGTTAAATATGTTTTGCTGTTACCATAAGCACTTACAACTAACAGAAGAAGGAATACATTTATTTTGCAGTTGAGAAGGAGTATTTCTGGACTACAGCAGTCAGTTGCTATCCAGGTAAGAGAAGTAAAAGTAAAATACTGTAAACACAAGAGTAAGTAGATACATTATTTTTAGATGGACAAGAAGACCAAAGAGGCACTTTGAAACTTTTGGTGAAGACATAACGATGCAGTATGTAGATCAGCTACTGTGTTGCAATGACAAAACTAGCAATAATGGTAAATATGTTTAGATTTTAATTAAACTTTCCATAGACTTAAGCACTTATCGCTAATAGTATTCAAATTTCTCAAGTCCTGTAATATTTATACATCTTCACCACTCTTCCTTTAAGCCATAAAGAACGATGCATAACCAGTGATTTTCCCCCAAGGTAAGAATGACCTGTATTATAAACAACTTTGATTATATTCCATATATAATTACCATCTATGCTTCAAGATTACTGTGGCTAGTCTGGATCAAATTATTAGCATACTCCAGCTCCAGTCTTTATTATCTTCCAACATATTACCAAACTTTGAAACAAGAATTCCTGTTTCCTGCTTTAACGCAACTTGTTTTCTCCATGTGTCTGTAGTGATGCTTATATTTGTTCATTTGAAATAGACCAATTACATTTTAATGTTACTCTAAAGACTCTTTAATCTTTTCAATTCTCTATGTGATGATTAACTATTTCACTGGGTGGTAATACTTTTCCTATGTTTTCACTGTAGATTTTTAAGTGAAAATTCTACTGTTGTCCAGTTCTAATTTACATGTAAAAATCAATACTCCTTCAAAAACACTCAAATATCAGAAAGAACTGTTTATATGTTTAAAATATATTTTTAATAGACTGCATCCATTATCTTAAAAAACTCCCTCTTATCAGGAGCATTACACTCTTCTTTTTTAATGTTTTGATCTCAGCATCACCTGCTATGCATGCCCAGAAATTAATCTTGATTTATGCTCCGGAATTTCATAGATTTCATAAATTTCATTGATTTCTAGGTTGGAAAAGACCTTAGAGATCATCCAGTCCAACCGTCCCTAATCTCCCATTAAACCATATCCTTAAGTAGTTCATCCACCCTTTTCTTAAACACATCCAGGGATGGGGACTCAACCACCTCCCTGGGCAGCCTATTCCAGTGGCTGACAACCCTTTCAGAGAAGAAATACTTACTAACATCCAACCTGAATCCCCCCTGACTAAGCTTATACCCATTTCTTCTTGTTCTATCACCCATCACTAATGTAAAGAGCCCTTCCCCCACCTCCCCACCATCCCTTCTCAAGTATTTGTAGGCTGTAATCAGGTCTCCCCTCAGCCTCCTCTTCTCCAGGCTAAACAGCCCCAACTCCCTCAGCCGCTCCCCATAAGTTTTATTTTCCAGCCCCTTGACCAGTTTAGTCGCCAAATTCTCAAAGTCATTCCACTTGGCTATAGGAAAACACATGGCATTTCACAGTAAAGTTTTCCCTACTGCCTCTTTAAGTCTGGAGGGCAATCCAAAGGCAGCACTGGCAAGAATAGCCATGTGTGCTAATATGGAATTATTGTTAGTCAAATAAATTTTTGAATCAGGATAGCTGCATTCACAATTCTTGACAGTCAAGGGCTCAGATGTGTTATCCACTTGTTAAACCACTTATGCTTATCGGTAACATAATTATGCCCAAACTGAAAAAAAAAAGCAATTCATCAATGACTGAACAGTCACTCATCAGAAGAGAATACAATAATCTCTTCTGCTATTCTTTTTACGCAGAAGAAGTAAGCATGAAACTCAGTGGTAACCTTTTTATTTGTCGTTTCTAGCCTACAGTTAGTTACTATTTTTGTTAATTAAGCTGTACTAAGTGAGCAGAATAAAACATTTTTTTTTTAAAAGCATATAAATTCTCAAACTTAAGAGATCCAGGTTCAATAGTGCCTTTGTGATTTCTCAAGGAAGATTTGATAAGATATTATTGCTGAATTAAGGAGGACCACCTGCCAAGCAAACCAAATCTTTAGGAAGTTTTAGTTCTAGATGAAATTCTGCAGTAGACACAGAATCAACTCTGTTGATCAGCTTAGAGAAGTACCCTTTGAGGTTCAGAAGCTAAACCTGACACAATTACTCATATGAAATTCTATTAGGAGCAAAAGTCATCTAAAATTTCCCAATATGATCCTTCTTCTTCCAAGTCTAAGGCAGTTACTCGCTGAGCAGCCATTCTAAAATACATCATGAAGCCATTCTCTACAGACATTGAATTATTTGATCAAATGGCTAAATCAAATCATGTGGCAAACATAATTGGACTATACTTTTGTTGAAACTACCTGTACTCGGACTTGAAGCTTTATTTTTCCCTCTCACCTATAATATACCAGATAGCACAGCTGGATACTTAAGATCTAGAAAGAAAACCAAAAGGCGAAGGTTGAATTTTCAGGGTAAATGCAACAAAGAGGAATACTGCTCCTACTGCAAATAGCTATGAAGACAGTCTCCTGAAAAGGAAGAAAGGATGCCTGCTGCAAACACATTTTTGCATCTTTCCCAAATATAAAGAAGGTACCAGTACTGTATTATTCTGTTAGGAAAACATCTTAATAGATCTCAAAAATAGCTAGTGGGCCCCAATATACTCAAATACCTGCCTTGCATAAACCACTTACTGATCTGTTGAAATCAATTAAAATTGTCATGTGCTTAAGGGTAGATAAATTGGTTTAATCTCTTACCAAATCATAACTTTAATTAAGATATTCTTTACACAATTCCCATAGTGTCTTTTTTTCATGTGCAGTTCCAGTGACTTCCATTAGCTCATATTAAAATATTTGTATAAAAGCCACATGAAAATTATTCCTAAGGATCTAACTCCATTTAAAGCAAAGCAATGCATTGTGTACATATATTGTTTTTTCCTATTCCCCATTTTATAATCTTTGCCTCTGTGTAGGGAGGCAACAATGATTTTCACTGTTGGGGAAGTACTACAATACTGGGTGTGTATCTGATTAATACACATGAAATGAACGCTGTCTTTTTTCTGCATTACTTCCTTTTCGCTGTACACACTTTTAGAATACTGTCTATAGAATAGGCCTTTTTAAAAAGAGGTGCTTAAAATCTGAATAGAAGAAATAGAATCATATGCATTACAGATAAAAATGCCTAGTAGACTAACTACTGTGTCTCTGCACTAGAGCGAGAATGTTCTCCATGGTACATTTTCTACTTCACATTTTTTACTTTACCAGTAAATTTTTCAATGTGCTAAACAATAGGACTTTTACCATTTCTATTAGGAGACTATTTCCACTTAATATATATTTCTGAAGAAGCTTTTTCCAAGATTCTACCTACATTTTCTGTCTTTTACCGTACAATGCCCTCTTGAACACCCTACATATTCCTTCCTGGTTTTGGTCTTTATATATACAAAATATCATAGAATGATAGAACGGCATAGGCTGGAAGGGACCTTAGAGATCATCTAATCCAACCTCCCTGTCATGGGCAGGGACGCCTCTCAACTAGACCAGGCTACTCAAGGCTCTGTCCAACTTGGCCTTGAACACCTCCAGGGAGGGGGCATCCACAACTTCTCTGGGCAATTTATTCCAAAGTCTTACCACCCTCGTACCGAAGAATTTCTTCCGAAAATCTAATCTAAATCTGTTCTCCTATCTAAATATGTCATAGGTCACTTTCCTCAATCCTCTCCTAATCTCTTAGCTGATATATAAACATATTTTATTTTATATTTTATTTTAAAAAGTACAGAGACATCATATATACATTTAATTTGAAATTATGTATAATTGGAGCATACCTAATTTGAACAATATATAAATATATACACACACATATATAAAAAACCCACGCACGTAAATATATGTATGTATAATATAAACATGTATTTAATGTTTCCCTCTTAAAACAAAACTTCCACCATTTTCACTCTTGTTCATCATAGAATCATCCTCAAAAACCTTTTGGGATATTGATTTATGTATGTTTGGATGCCATTGCATCTATAGTCTGATTTGAAATGTCTGGATTTCTACCATGCAACAGTGAAAATTTGTCTCTCACGGATCTACGTAGCAATGCAGCATCTACAAAATACTAAACTATAAACTATCTCCATTATATAGTAGTCTGGAATCATAACAAGTTTTGCCAGAAAGACAACTTTTTCTTTTTCCTTTTATTCTCATTATGGAATGACTGTAATCTCACTCTTAAAATGTTAATAGCAATAATTAAAAACAAACAAACAAACAAAACAACAACAACAAAACCAGATTATTCTGTAACCTCATGAATTTAGACTTTTAGTACTGACTCCTGTGCTAGCATATCAGTAAATTCAGGAAATACGGTCTAGCTTAAACCAGTCTGTCACTGAACACTATTAAGAGTGATTTAGGCAGAAAACTGTCAGATATAATTTGGATAAAGCTGATTCTACATTGATGAGAGGTAGCTATATTAGAAGGAACCTCAGGAGGTCAGGTAGTCCTGTTTTCTATGGTTCATTTAATGAAATTATGACAACCGTAGCAATTAATTCTAAATCATTAAAAAGCTGATGACAGTCTTGTTAAATATCAGCAAGTATGTACATATGTTAATCTAAAGAATAAGTACAGAATTACTAGACATACAAACATAGAAATCAAGACCCACATTTCTCAATACACATAGTAAGTGATATCTGGTATTACACAGGAATGTTTGCTTTGGAAATAACACAATGACAAACATTTTACCCAGTTTCTGTGTATTCTTACTACTTATCTTAGCCAAAACCAGACTAAATGAATTCATACAAAATAAGCAGGTAAGAGTTCTTAGAGACATCTAATAATTTAACTACTTTTTTCTTCTTCAAGAAACATTTACTATTGATGGTTACATCTCTCATATCACGTAGGAGTAAAAAAAATGCACAACAGCAACTACCTGTGGAATGGACCCTGTACAGTATTAGACTGTAGTACATTGCAAATTGCAAATTATCTGCTACAAAGCCAAGCCCAAATAACACAAACTTTAGCAGATAGAAAAACACATGGTTTACTCTAAAGTTGAAAATTACCATATATAGATCCACTATATTACAGATCTTATGTCTAGTTAAATATTTTTACATTTCACACAGTAAGGAAAGATTAAATTATCAAAATCTATGGAGGCTTAAAACACTTAAATTCTACTTAATATTGTCACATTTGGTATCCAAGTCTTAACAGCTTCTGATATAAAGCGATCTAAAGGCATTTCAATTTTAGAGTGAAATGAGATGTCATCTATGGATCTTTAGTATCAGCAAGAATCAATGAAGTGGCAATTTGCAGTAATAGGCAAAACCTAAATATGGCACACCTGGGAAAGGAGCAGCTCCAAGGACTACAGCACACTCAGCCCAACTGTCTTTATTCCAAGCAAGGCTGTGCTAAGTCAAGCTCTCTCACTCTGTCAAAGTTTTAACATGCAATAAAATTAACGTTCCTCTACATATTGATTTTTCACTTCATAAAAATGTAACCCTCTGCAGAAGGAAATTTCATCTCATCAAGTTTTTGTATTTGTTTCTTTCTTTGGCCTAATTTCAACTGGCAGCCCAAGTGCCCCCTTCTCAAGGCTGTCCCAATGACATTCATCCCTCTGTCATGATAAAGTCACACATTAGAACTGCCATGTTATTGGCATATGCAAAACCCAACAGCAAAACTCCTACTTTTAGGAGTTTTTTAGTGCACATTTTAGTTTTTTAAGGCATGTTTAACAAAGTACAAAGGATAGCTTCACTGACGTACAGTAAGACAACTTTAAGCCTGAGATACCCCACTCCAGTTTAACACTAATGAAATATTACCTATTGAAAAGAAATAAATCATAACTTTCCCATATAGAAGAACTAGGTTTTATCAGTTTTCTGCCTTTTGAACAATACTGAATTATTGTATGCATTTTGGAGAACTTTGGAATGTAAAACAGGATAAGACAGTAAAAATAAGATATTAAGCTTGGAGTACCAGCAAAAGGATCAAATTACTACAATAAATTCAGAAATGCTGCCTTGAGATGAAAGACATCCTACCATTAAATGTAAGTAGTGAGATTATTCTTAGAAAGATTCCTTCTAGGAAGAATCTAGGAAGAAAATAAAACAGTGACCTCTGCCTCTGTTGTAAGAGACATGGAGGCATATTAACCCCACTTTGGTGTTTTCAGATACAAAACAACCTAACTTCTACTTTATAATGAAACTCAGGCACCATTTAAAAAACATAAAAAAAACCCCTATAGTTGGTTTGAATTTTATCATATTTGGCCAAACCCACATACCAATTTGACCCAAAGGAAGCATTAAAAATTATTTCCTCTGTCTCTCTTAATCTTTTATATAATTATGCTTATGGTATAAGTATTTGTCTTAAGAAATCCATAATATAATTTCTATTATTATCTTTGCAAAACTTCATTTTTTGAGAGTTTGCTTGGCTTCTATAGAGTTCTGTGGCCTGTTTTTTCCATTTGAATCAGTGAAAGGTGAACCTTAGAACAAAATTGTTTACATTTCATATTTTCTTTGCTCTATATTCTTATAATTGTTTATGACAATTCGTTTAGCATTGATTTTAACAAAAGCTAGGCCAGTAATGAAACATTTAGAAATGCTTAAAATTACAGACATCTTAGAAAACTAACCTGCAGACAAAAAAAAATGAAAGAAAAGAGTATTTCCATGTTACAGGTTAAAAATTCAAAGATCCAAGTTGATTAAACAATAGCTTACATATCTCATGGTGTGCATAAGGACGAATGCTCTAAGCCTGCTGAGCATGCTAGCTATCATGCAGGTGGTCATTGAAATCTTATTCCCAATGGCTCAGCCTCTGTTACCATCACTGCTGGAAATACAAAACCGAAATAATAGGACAAGACCTTTAAACAAGTAGACATGGCTTTTCACCACTTCCAGAAAGAAAATTATGCTTCTCAGTGGTACATCCATATTTGCCAGTGTTACCAACCTTAAGAAATTTTTTTAGTTACCACTGAACAACCTTTATTGTTTTATGGTCATGGTAACATGGCACTGTGTTTCACAATTCAATTACTTAGCACCATCTGAACTGAAATATTTTTTCGTTTAGTATAAAATTATTTTGTCAGAAGCTTCTTCTCATCAGCCTGTTGTTTAATTGCTTTTGTCTTTAGCAACCAGAGCATTCACAGTTTTTTAATCATTTGTTTGGGTAGGCCCTAAATCAGTGCAACAGACGAAGACAGGACAACAATCATTTCCTTCCATGGTAAAGAAGAACTGACTGTGGCTAAACACTGTAATCTGTAGAATTTACATAAACACATTAATTAGCCTTCCTTTGTTTCTCTCCAAAACCATATTAAAATACCAGACACAGCTGCCTCTATAAGAAATTAAATTCATGTCTTTTCTAATTCATGATGTCACCCCAATCACAAGCAATTTCCAGTAGCTTTACCTTCAAAAGAAAGACAACTAATGAAAACATCACTATAAAATTTTACATGTGTATGTTGTGCAGACATTCTACAAAAAAATTCAGTATTCATTTGAGACCACTTTCACACACTACTAGGCAAAGATATATAGGTCAGCATTCCTGAAGCTAAATCAAACTTCACTTCCAATAAAACAGTCAGCAATTGTGACACAAGCTGAGCTTCAGCTTCTGTTTCTATTAGAACATTGGTTTCTCACATACACATTTGACAGAGTGTAATGCTTAAGGATGAGCCAAATCATTGGGGTTTTACTTTTTCTGATAGGGGTGATCAGTACTAGCAGAACGCTTTACAGAAATATATCACATGCAAAGTACCATATGAATTTATGGAATAATGTAAACAGGTTGATGTGAAGGCCAAAAGGGCCTTTCTGGTGTTTTACAAGAGACTGAGAACGAAAAGTCATCAATCTGAAGAGTAATAATAAGAGTAAAAATTAGTAAAATTAGAAGACTCTATGCTAGGAAATACTGATACAAGGAAGGCCCAGGACTGCAGGAGCAAAATCACAGAAAACTGTGTGTCTGGGAGCAGAGTGAAAGGAGAAATGAAGAAAAGATTTACAGTAGTAAGTAGCTCTGAAGTCTGTTGTGTAATATACACAAATTGTGGCTCCTGCACGACTCCTGCTTTTTGACTCTCAAACACGTAGATTGGGTTTGTGGACTGCTTCTGACAAATAATGACAAAATTAAATTATTTTATTGTTACAGTTATGATTTCTGGCACATCACAGTCAACAAGCTTATATCCACAGTGCTTCAATAGATGAGGATTAAAGGAAAAGGAAGGAGAGCACATAGAATGTCCATTGTCAAAAGACTGATCCCACATGTCCTAGGCAAGTCCATATCTATTAGATTGTCTTGAAATGAATGTAATTATCTTTATTTCTTACCTAATGTTAATGAGAACACTGCAGTTAGAATTAAATGCCACTTACACATCATACAGCATTCTTGACCACAGTTAGGAGATTTAAAAGGTAAGAAAGCCATACTATTGTGAACACTCACTTTTTCACTTATTCCAATATAATATTATTTTTCTAAGAGAAACAAGCAAGAGAATGTTCACAAGTGACAATGAGACTTAAAATAAATTATTATTAACAAACTACTAATTAATCTGCATGTTTGTCATAAAACAGCTTTAGCTTTTTATCTAATGAACCAAAAATCTCTTTAACAATCAACAGTGACAGGCCTAGTACTGACAATTCTTACAAAACGAAGGATGGACACTACACAAATATTATTCAGATGAAATTTTTCCCGAGACCAGGCCTTAAATCTGTCCATAGAAAGTTATATTTGCACTCCTGTGCTCATAAACAAACCCTCAAAATGCATACAAAGAATTTATTATTCTATACACAAACATTAAAGTCAATATTATCTTTCATTCCCACTACAGAATTGTGAGTCAGACCTTGCTCTGGAATGGACCGACCTCTCTGTCTAACCTCCAGAAACACAATATTGGCCAGCATTGATGTTTAAACAATTAGCCCAGAGGTTTTGAATGCTTATCATAAAATAATGCTCATCATAAACTAATGCTCATTATAAACTAACACTCATCATAAACTAACTTCATTGTGCTGCCAAAATACATTTTAAAAACAGAAAGACAGCTCAAATAAAGTATTATTTTTACTAATTCAAATGCAATGTAGCAAGGGAAAAAAAAATAAACAGCCTTGGTCACCCAGCCACATTATACCTACGCACTTTAAAGATTTTTAAATTCTTGCTAGATTACTATTACTATGTAACCATAGAGGTCCAAAATGAGGACTGAGGTCCCCTAACTAAACAGAGAAAGCATGCAGCGCTCTAAACAGCTTATGAGGTAAGGGAGCTGCTTTGTGAAAGCCTCCTAACCGCATGCTAGATTAGCAGCAGTAACTGCATGAAGCAAACCTATCAGCTGCAGTGAAGGTGAATGAACGTAAGAGTAGACTATTGCTCATGACACGAAATGTTGGCAACCTGCTCTAACTGGCCATGCTTCAGCAAAGCATTTAAGCATCTGCTAAAGGGATTTCTTGGCTAGGAATACTTTACTGAATTGAGCCTAAGTGCTTTGTAGAGTTAGGGCCAGATAAAAACATGCATTATTCCTTTTTGTGCACAAGAAATGTTTGAATACAGAGTGCTTAGAGAACTGATGTGTTCAATTTCTCTATCGTTTAAGTGAAAAAAGAACAGGATGTACTTAGCAACTATAGGAATTTGTGATTTTCATATGCATTGACAGTCACATCTGAAGTTGACTATGAACTTACTTGGTATAGACTGTTCTCTGCAAGGTTGGACTGACGAAGATGCAATGATGCATGGTGGAATGAGTATATATTTATAAAAATGAATGTGAGAATTATATTTTTATTATAAATAAAAGAGTATGTATGGTTTGGTGGAAACTTCAAAATGCAGAAAACTATGCAAGGGCATCTTTGCCTTTTTAAGGAAGTTTTATAGGAATTTATGTATTTCATATACATGGTTTTTATGCTGGTCTGTTCTCTGAAAGTAACAGTCCACGTACCTATCTTAGGGAGGAGCTGTTCAGTGGTCACTATTATCTCATCTTTCTCCTAATAGAAAAATGTCAACACCTCTATCATCACCAATGCAAAAATATTCTGTAACAAACCATAGAAAAGACTTATTTTTTATGTGTAAAGGTGTAATCAATTCAAAAAAAGCAGAAGATATCAAAGGGAACATGCATTTCCATGTATTTTTTAATGTAACTGTTAATTATTTATTGAAAACATATATATTTTATCTTATGAGTTGTATAGATGCTATGAGCTACTGAAAAAATTGAATATTTTTGTTTACAGCCCTTAAAGAAGACTACATTTTTCACTATACATACCCTCATACAGCCCGACTTTTTGTGCTTTGAAGGCTTAAGAGAAGAAATACTGCAACATACAATGTTCACTCAGAAAATTTGTCTTTCATGTCTTAGAAAATAAACATCAGCCTCACTAAATATAATGATTAGAAGAAGTATAACCAATTACTTTCCTCTAATGAGAGAGACATGTTCCTAGTTCCTGTCACTTTACCTCTGCTCTCCAGCATTTCTGGTACTGAAGGGAAAAAAAGATCAAAAAAATTAATTTAGAAAGAAAGAGGCTTTTGATTTCTGAGTCTAGTTTCCAACTTTTACAATTATGTATTTTATATATTCCATATGACAAAAAGGTCAAGTTGCTTCCTAGTACCAGGACAAAGAACCAACCCAGCACATTTACTGACTAATCTAGAATCTCACTCCCAGATGGTCCTTGTCTCTCATTTCTACAAAATAAGTCACCTCTGACACCATATACACATTTGTTCTTCCGCTAACATTGTTCTACAGTTTAAACAGACATTCTCGCTCTGCCAGTGCTTTTCTCTTTGAGGAGAATGAAGACAGTACAATTTCTTTATTCTGAAAGTAAAAATAATAAGAATTTTTTATAATACCCATGTAAGACAGAGTCTTTATTTCCCCAACTTTAGCTACCCATCTTGCACCTCTTTCTTTCAGAATTCATGCTTCAATCATAAGTGACCAAAACTACAAACAGAATTCCAGATGAGATCCCACTAGTACCATGTACATTGCCTTTAATATTTTCTTCTCACTTCTAAAAAAGCTGTAATACATCTTGATATAGCTTTACACTTGTCTTTTTTCATTGCCATGTCACATTTGTGGCTTTAGTCACCCTGAGACTAATAAAGTCAGATCTCTCTCTTCCTCTGACACTTTCAATTATAACTCCTAGCTTATAACAGAAAAATCTTATTAGTCCCTAATTAGACTTTGTACTGCACAGTTTTGTTTCACCCACCCTTGCTTCTGTGACCTTCCTGATCTAACTTTCCCATCTTCTTCTATCAGTCAGTTTCCCAGCCTTTATTTTTATACTCAGAGAAATATTTCCTGTTGCCTTCAAGTTAAGCCACAGTTCACTATGAATTTCTTTCAGCAGTAGCACTGATCTGAATTAAACTAACTCAAGAGGAGGAAGAAAATAGTGTTTTTTTCAGACAGATCATCTCCCCTACTCAGTTTATCATACAAGTTCTTCTGCCAACAGTCAACATCGGTGTGAAAAGCAGCCCAGGAATGGAGAATGTGCCTCCTTCAACAGCAAAGAAATCTTCAGACACGTCAGCCTGGTCTGGCTTCAGTATCAGCCTTTAGTTCTTAGCCTCAGCCTGTCTGACAGCTGATTGCCACCATCTTCTCTTCACTGTTAGCCTTTATCTTTTCCTGGCTTCAGCACTTGTTGGATCTATCACTCATAGCACTGCTTCAGGATGCTAAGAAAGCAGACCACTGTTCACCTGTTTTCCAGTATCAAATACCAGCATGCTGTCAGGGCTGACCAAAGAGTCAGAGGAGGAGAAGCAGAGCTCATGGAGGGGCTGGGAAATGCAGTTGCTGATGGCAGAAGGCTGGAAAAACTGCAGCCAGTAAGTTAATCTTCAACGGTGGTTTTACAGCCCAGTACCAGACTGGTGAGGGCTTGCTGCTCTCAGAGGACCAGATATTTTTACCCTTGTCCCTTTCTCTACTATTATTGTTCCTCTTCCCTACTTCCATCCACACACCCCTACTCTGGGGATTTTTCAGTCCCTTTATGAACTGCTTGCACCCACCTCAGAGCAACTGAGACTGCCTGAGACACATGGAGTGACTGTACGCACGTACCCATATGATGGGAACACTCAGCAAGGAGGAGAGAGGCATGAAGGCAGAGCCATGCAGCTCTTTTCTTTTGCATCTCTTCTTCTTTTCAGTTGTTTTATCTATAGATTTTTAATGAACACTAATAATTAGTAGTATTAACAATGAATAACTAAGAAATATTTTTGAGTTACTTATAAAAGTAAGTGGTTTTTTCTTGAAGGCCAGAATTTGTACACCTTGCAAACTCCACTCAAATCAGCACATCTTCAAAACTGACAAACATGCAAAGAAGAGTAATTACAATTAACTTCTCTTTTCAAATTAATTATTAGAAGTATCAAAACATATTCTTAGCCTGCACTTCAATTTTGTTTATCTGGAAGAAATTATAAGAACAGACAATGTGTGCCAAATACTACTACAGGAGCAGACAACAGATAAAACAGCAATAAGGGAGAAAGTAAGGGACAGAACTTCTAGAAGTAATAAAGTTAGTTTAGTCGACCTGGCAGATGCATTTTTTTACGCTCTTAACCAAGTCTCCTGTTACCCGCAAAGTATTGTTGTGAATCTGTGAAATGGATTCCAGGATTAAGACTTACCAAATTTATCTCTGCCTGAGCCCCCTAACATCCTTATGAAAAGGTACATTTTTCATCTCTATTTTAATGGCAGCATTCTACCTATGTGGAGCATACACACTACAATTGCTGCTGCAGGTAATTGTGCAAATAGCAACCAAGGGAAGTTTTGCCAATGAAAATGTTGCTGTTGTTCCATTGTAATTTAAAATATTTTCAGCATTTTTGCTAATTTAAAACTCCAGTTAAGTACTGCAACTTTTCTGTTCTGTTCTGAGTGATTTCTGCTCATGGTTACTTATTTGAAAATCATTTTATTCACCTTAAAAAATAGCTCATTATGGGGAGGAGATCAAGCAAGCAAAGCTTCAGATATGAAGTTTAAGTGCTTACAATGTATAAATGTTAACTCAAGACAGCAGTCAATCAAAACATCCTAAAATTCTTAGCTAGGGTAACTTTATGTGCCTCAGTACACTTTTCACTTTTTACATTCCCTAACTAGTCATCTGCTTTAAGTATTCTGAGCAGTGCTATCCATTGTTCCTCTTAGTTGTGAACTCCAAGTAAGGTCAGAAAGAATGAACTTTGAGACCACAACAAGAATTCTGGAATAAATGCTAGCATCAGCTAGAAAATATATTGCATAATCTTGTTGCTTGCTCCATCTTGCCAGTTTTTAGTAGCTTTTTCACATTTTGTAAATAATTCAGACATTAGTGTGCAATTTACCCCTTGGAACACTTTATCACAACCTATAATTTCAATGTAAATTTAATCTTTCTACAAAGTCAATTTTTAAGGTATCGAAAATATAGTACTGAAACCAGGCCTCTAGGTCACATGCTGACATGTTAACCAAAAGACACTTCTAGGATTAGAAATAAAAATGTATCAGGAATTAAATCTCTGATATGCAGTGCCTATCATATAATTATAAAATCTTGCAATTTTACATAAACGACTGACTTCATTTGCTTAAAGATTTTATGTAATATCCATCAGTATACAATATACAACAGCATACAGCCTACCTGAATACATTGCCCTGTAACCGTATTTTGTGCTTCTCATTTTTAACTATTAGATTAACAAGACATCATTAGACCTGCATGTAGCACTTACGTTTCGTGCACAAGGAATAGAGCAACAAAAAGAGCTAGGGATACAAGTTATACAAATCTCTTTAAAGCAAAGTAGTGTGCATTGTAAGAAATCTTCAGAATAGTACTGGAAATAAGATTTTCTACATATGCTTAACCACATTTATTAATTGTTTGAACAAAATGTTGTAATGCATATTCAAAAATACGGCTATGTTTCAAATAGATGAACAAAACAGGAAAACCACAAAAAGAGTACTCTCATAATTCATCTCATAATGCAGAAAACTTGAGAGTCAGGTATAGATAATATAGTATCAAATTTCACATAAAGAAATTTTCTGCAATAAGAAACATAAGTAAAATGAGGACATTTTCAAAACTGTCTACATTAGGTGAAGGCAGATTTTTAATCATTGTACTAAAAATTACAGAAAGGTTTAACTGACCAGATTGGTGAAGAATGTTACCCCAAACCACCCTTTTTAAATAAATCTTCTAAGTCTGAAGAATAGCCTTTTCACCACATTGAACATAGCATCTCAGTGTTCTGGCATAAAAGCAAGGTTAGAAATAGAAAAGCAGCTAAATATATCTGCCCCAAACAAATTCTTTCAAAAGGAATTTTGTGTTTTGAAAGACAGTTCAGGAAACAAAAGAAAAACTGCAATTGCTTGAAGAGATACGTTATCAACAAGCTGAAGGCTATAAAAAATTATATGTAATGAACTAAACATGGATTTAAAATTTGTAAGCAGGTTGATGCTAATGGGAATAAACCTGATACCTTAAGGGTACTTGGTTTTGTGCAAAGATGGCACATTTGTGCTCTTCTCATGGCACAGGGTCTTTTGTTCTATAATATATTTAAAAACAAATCTGAAAACATCATTATTATCCAACAATGTAAGCAGCATTACAGATGGTCTAAAGTCCTAAATTTAAAATGAGTATTTAATCTGTCAGTTTTTGAAAGAAGAAGATTCAGAATCACGACAAATAATCATCCATCACACAAAACAATATAATTCTCTTTCTTTTGCCTATTAGGCCAATGACTGTTTTCAGAATCTGATAAGTGAACAGCAACATGAGATAGCTGGAAAATTTTTGAGTTTATATGTCTAGGAAAAAGAATTTCATATCATATTGAAGCTTAACTCAAAAGCACCTTGTACAATGTAGAGAGCCACGATTGAAATTCAGTATGGTCTTCCTTTCAAGTTAATTAAAATTAGGCTAATTAAGCATTTTCAAAAGCCTTTTTTGGATGTAAGGTTGTACCTTCACATGGTGTTGCACTGTGTCATATGCATTTACCACTGTTTGTATTGAACTTAGAGACCTTTTGAGACATGCTGTCATATGGATACATCTACAATTTACTTATGTTCATTTATACATATATGTATTGTACTATCTAAAATGTTTTCACATACATATATATGAAAGTGTGAGGATGATTAACAAAGTCTAGTATCTGACTCAAGTTCCCAAGTCACTGGAAAGAACTCGTGTGATAACAAGGTACACCGTTGAAGCAGAAACAAGTAAATAGCAGCATATCTTAGCCATAAGGAACTAAATTCTTAAGGGGGAATAAATGCAGAAGGCAAAGGGATCTGAAATGAGAGTCAGGCCAAAGGTTCATCTAATGTCTTTTGTCCAATAGAGGCCAAAAGCAGACAGAAGATGGGATCATCCCTTCTGTAGATACACTTGTGTTATCTAAAATCAAAGTCACTAGAAATGTACATGCGTGCACAAGCATGCACAAAACCACAAAAAGCAGGACAGAGGTGGATGCAAAAACAGTGTCACAGCAAATTCCATGCAGGAACATGTACAGTAAATTAACTGTTAATGAGCTCCTTACCTCAAAAATAACTTCTTTCCTCCCTACCTCTTTCTGGAATAGCTTTGTACCAATATTGCTAAAACCAATACATGAAATTCTGATCACACTGAAATCAGTAATTCACAAAGCTCTCTTCAACGAAACCAACGCTTTACCCAGGTTTTCACTTATTACACTATTACTTATTTTAGCTTATTGGTAATTTGCTTTCCAAGTGAATAAAAGTAGAGTTTACAACAGGCCTTGGAAAAGTGACCATGTCACAAGCAGTAATTGCTACCATGAAAGCCATCATTTCACATTTTTCATGGCTTCAAGAAAACCAGTAGTAAATTTCTCTTTATAAAACTTCAATTCTGAACCCCATAACGTAAAACAAGTTATTACAACATTTATCTCATTTCCTACCAGTATATTTGGGAATGATTTGTCAATGTAAATGAGAATGACTCCATGCTTCCTTGAGATGTTATCAATAAATGACTGCAAATTAGCTACCAAATAAGCCCCATGTTGCTGTTGCTAAATGTTTCATTTCCACAAGCTCTTTAGAGAGCCAGTGCATTATCCCACTGAACTATTGAAATACGGAATTATGTGGTATTAAAGGTGAGGTATGTGTTTATAGAGCCTATTGAATGCTTTCAGAAATAAAGACCTATAGCCTTTCATTGTTTAAAAGCAGTTTCTTTCTTTAAACTCTTTAAAAAGCTTATGAAGATTTTAATATTCACCGGATTTACACATAGGTAAAATAATAGAAGCATGGTTTCAGAACACAAAGACTTGCCATGTATTATAGAGCTCTCTAATACTGGAGCTCTTCTGAAAGGCTTGATTAATCATACTATTTAAAGGTCGTGACACATTTATGCTCAAACTAATTCAGGCAAAGCTGGTAATTCACAGTTACAAACTTGTGCAAGAGACAGCTTGTGTGTTGGGACACTTCGTTTTAAATTCTGGACCTTTTTGGACTCTGACTGTTGCTTTCTATTGAAGCCAGTTAATTAGCACATCTTAACTCTTTAGTGATTTGTGTGTTAAGAAAAAAAAAAAAGTCTTAATTTGTTGTTATTTGGATTTGCACTGAAAAGCATTTGTCATTTAGGTTGACTCAGAAGAACCATAAAAACTGTAAAGAATAAGGATAATAATTCATACAGTAGTTCTCCTTAGCCAAGATCATAAAATTTTAGACTCACTTTAAAAAAAAAAAAAGCAATCTGCAGAGCATTTATTTAAAACACAGAAATAGGTGTTGACCATAAATATACCAAAGATGTCAGTCTAATTTATAAATAAATATTTAAATGGGGTTTAGTAAATTCTTGACATAGATCTTCAAGCTTTATAGAGCCAAAATCTGTTCAAGGAACAGCAGTATGAAAATTTGCACAGAGAAACACTGGATATTTGGTGCCATCAACACCTTAGAATCCTTGGAGTAGAGTTGTGCTGATCATGGGCAAAGAAAAGGACATACTGGCATATGCCAAGTAAAAGCTTCTCTCACCAGTTCATCCAAGCCAGAATATTGACCTTCCAATTTATTTGCCTTACAACCTTTCAAAGCATTTACTCATGAAATATATGCCTTGCTGCATCTCTCTCTGCCTCTCCCTTCGACCACCAAGAAGAAAAATGATTTCACCTTCCCACATCTTAAACTGAGAAATGAGGTTGCAGCAGCTAACTCCAGGAGCATTGCAGTGATGGGGGTAAACGATGATTAGGCAGCATTTATCCTATCCATAAGAGTGTTCCCTGCCCACCTCATGCACACTCTGTATGGAAAGAAGGGAAATCTACATAAGCAGAGTCTATGAACCAGGTCTTGGACTGACAGCTGTGTCCTGGGGTCAGATTTGCCATACGTTGAGCCCTGCTAAAGCAGATCACTTCAGAGAGGTCTTTAAACCAAGAATACAGGAGTCTCTGCGACAGCCAAAGAAAGAAATAGATCCCACACAAGCAGCGAGGGCCAGCCCTCTGACATCCCTGGCTGATGCATAAGACACCTTGAAGAGCAAGCGGAGGACTGAAATCTCCATGCCTCTGGACAGAAGCTAGCAAGGACAAAGGCCGGAGCAGTCAGCAGGCAAGACTTCAGAGAAAAGAAAGGTGAATTGCTTTTTTTTCAAAATTAGGAAAGAGGTGTGAGAAAGCAATTGCATGTTCTTTGCACGACCACAAAGAAGAGGGAAAGACTGGGCACAGGGAAGATGAATCAGTGGAAAGTGAGATTCAAAGCCTAAGGTAATTTATAGTTAGCTCAGTTAGGAATATTCAATTAAAGGCTTTGAAATGCAATGTAGGCAGCAATGAAGAGTTTGGCTTTGCTCCAAAAGTAGCTGCACTCACACCCAGGACCGAGACAGTCTCAGGAGGGGTTAGTGGAATTAATGGAATTACTAGAATATCCTCTCTTGGTCAAAAGTTAGTGCTCCTGCCTGACATACCGAATTATTCACCATTTAGGTTACTCTTGAGGCACATTTGTAAATGGCAATATTGAGTCTCCTTTATGCTCAGTTCAATATTCTCCATTTGACATAACAGCAGCCATGATAAAAATATGTGGCCTCAGAGTACAGTTAGGAAAGTATGAGAATGAATCAGCAGTTTCATTTCTCCCTCTTCAACCCACACATTTTAACTTGTTGGGTTTCCAGTTTGAATGTTATTACTAGTTAATTAAGGCCATAACTATCTGTGTTTCGGTTCCTGAAAGCCTATTTGGCATAACATTTGCATTAGTGGTAATGAGAAAAATACGCTCTTCCATCATCAAGTTTGCTACCTTGATGAATATTTCTCTGCAGGAAAATATGAAATGAGTTAATGTACCTGCCTATTAAAGCCACTTCAGGAGATGGCTGAACATATAGGTGGCTATTAGCTAAAGAGAAATTCAACCTAAGGCCCAATGAAGAAATCCAGATGTATCTAAAAAGTGGATTTATTACAAGTATTTCTTACAGCTACTCATAGAAAAAGTTGATGCCAGGTAAAAAAATAGGAGTGCTAAAAGATCACACTAAAAAACTTATATGATTCAGGGGGATTTGGATTTTGCATATAAGATGATAGAGAGGCTTATATGCATTTTTTTTGTGCATATAAGGCTTTTTGTGACTTCCTTGTAGCTGAACTTAGATTATCCAACGCAGTGGCCAAAAAAAAAAAGCCAGTGGGAGATACTGAAAACATTACCTGAACAACAGAATGAAGTTTCTATTTAGTGATCTAAATCACAGATGGAAATAAAACTTCAGGTAAAAATCTAAGGCCTTTGGATGACAATTTGTTTTAGAGAATATTATCAAGGAAATTACTGTTTCCAGAACTACCTAGAGAAGTGGAAATCAATGACTATAACATGGGCATTAGTTTCCTTTTCCTTCTGAATTTTTTGCAGTGCCACTCAAATATTAGCATATAGAGCTAGTTAAGCCACTATTTTATACTGGTAAGTAAATGTAAATTACTAAAATTATATTTGCTTTATTTACACGTGCTGGAGTAAATATTGAGAAAAGCTGTTTTATCGCTGAAAAATCAGTATTTCCACTAGTTGGGGACTTAGAAATTCCCATGCTCGCAAATATTCAAGACTATCAAAACCATTTTAATAGAATTTAGAACATAGAGGTGGGGACTGGATTTATACAGAAATATGCTAAACAAGGTTTATCTTTCATAAGCTAAAAAGGACTGGAAAGATCTTCCTAAAATGTTAAGTCTATCTCCTTCTTCTATGGCATGAAGTCACCTATTTATAAACATATCTCTTTTATATACCAACCACTATCTTTAAAGAGGATTTCTTTACCGGCGGTTGGTTTCACCTGGTTTGGGGTTCGCTCTTGGTTTTGTTTTTCTACCCAAAGTATTTCCGCTGGAAACTTGTCCCAGGATGCGATGTCTCAAACATGAAGGAAAAAAAAAACACCTTCTCTAATTTCCAGACTTAAATTTAATCAGAGTCTCTTACACATTTTGTCCTCCTGCTAGCTTTACCTCACTGTGTACCAGCAGGATGTATTTATCAGCAGGAATCTTATTTTCTCCCTGACTCTCCTACACTATACAAGGCAAGGTTTTATAAACCTCTCTGTAATGTGGGCTGCACTGTCATCTGAATGGTATTTAATTGCATGTGTTTCAGTTTGAGTTCTCTTTTTTTTCAAGCACAAACCCACAACTGAATGAATTATTCTAAATGAGGTGTTCAAAGTGCTAGTAATTCCTTACCGCTACTGGAATAAATTTCCTGGTGCATCCTAGGACCATACTTGCTTTTTTTCACAGCTGTGCCATGCTGTCAGCTCATATTTCTCGATTGACCAGTAATAGAGAGATATGTTCTCCTCCTCAGTTATTTCTAAGTAATAAGCCTACAACTTACAGCAGAAGTGCATGTTATTGGCTCCAAATGACCTTTCATCGTAAACTACTTAGAGTGTAATCCCATTTCTATTATTAAAGTTCAAACAGCCTTTTGGAATGATATTCTCTGTTCCTTTGAGTTGCTTATTGTGGGAATATCTTCCTCCTTCCCCTATTCTCCCTGTCCTTTGTCTTCTCCTCACAGTGATATCATCATAAAATTTACTTGGCCCTATACTATTATTTATATTATCTACTGGATTTTATATTACATTTTTTACACAAATATATAAATTAAGTTATTAAAAAATGTTGATTCCTATTCTCTGGTGACTAGAATTACAAATTCAATTATTAACTCTTAATTGTCTCTCAGTATCTAAAAAGCCCCGGTCCTCATAAGGTAAATTGACAGTCTTGTATCAAAACAGATGTTAGCTTTTTCTGACAGTACCTATCCCAGTTATTTTATAAAAAATATTGATTTCATCTCTTTTGGGATAATACTGATGGGAGTTGGAGGCCGAATGCACTCTTTTGGAAACATACCAGTTATACCGTAAAGGAAATTGTCAGTATTACCAAACACTGAAGATCTTATTTCTTGCTGCAAGCATAAATTTAAAGATAATGAATAACAATGTTTTTTTTTAGTGTACCTTGAGACACGTTGTGAATCCTTGCAATAAGACAGTAGAAAGCAAACATAACCAGTACAGGATTGAAACAACACAAACACTCTGCAATATTAAAAATTGATATTTCTTAGCTGAGACAAATGAGTTCTGATATCTCTATGTAATCTAAAGACATTTATTGTATTCACCCAAAAGTATTCAACTAAGTCAAGTCAAGGACATGTCAGCTTTACCACAGCTGTCATTCTCCCTCTCATTTAACAGTCAAGGTGTTAAAGAAGAAAATCTATGTGGGACTGGCTGCTCATTAATGGTGCACACAAACACACACATAAATCCCTTTGAAGCATATTAGCTTTAAAAGTAATCTCTCGTCACCCAAAATGGCACATGAACTCTGCAACACATATTAAGAATAATTATTCATCAGACATATCAGATATCAACTGCAGATAACTTAAGGCTCTTCGTTTCAAAATAAATTGGCATTAACACACAGACGAAATATAGAATTTATTTCTATTTTCAAAGGAAATTATCTTTCTGTAGTACTGTTCTTGTTTTCACATGACCCTACAGAGTTATGGGGTTTGTAGGCCTTGAAAATGAGAACTTCCATCTTTGTCTTCATTTTTCTATCCTGTTTGACAGGACAACTAACTGATAAAACTAATTCATATATTGGACATGCTGAGTAAGAACACTTTATTGGCCACATACTTAATTTCCCTGACAGTCTTAAATTTCTACATCTCTTTGACATTTCCAGCTTATTTGTAACAATTCTGATCTTTAAGGAATAGTTTAGAATCAGTTCCAAGTTATTTAAATGCTTATACTTTAAAACATATACCATCAAACCAGATTCATCTGGCTGTACTAAGGCAACCTCTTGCTTCTGAGCCTATCAATTGAGTATATGCAATTTCTAATAGAGGGAGGTATAATCCAATTATTACTGTGTTTGGTCAGCACAGAATACACGTGCTATTCACGTGGGGAAAATGTGCTGACCCCAATACAATGTAAGTATGTGTATTTGCAGTCATGTCTTAAACTTAAAAGAGGAATTTTGCCAAAACAGACTCATTTTCCAAGCAAAGGTTTGGTTAACTGATGAATACATAGCCATCCTCACAGCATCGCTTTAGCCATTATCATGGGATGGGCACTTCTTTCTCTTTCAATCTAATACCATGTTTCATTTCAGTGAAAGAAAATTAGAACTCATATTTGATACTACCTAAATGGTACCCTGAATTTCTCAAGTGTCCTTACAATAGATGCATGCAAAGTGTAGAACAAAACAACATCTGCTTTCTCTATTTTACTATTAATATTTTCATTTTGGTTTCAGTAGGAACAAAACAATCAAAATGCATATATACACATCCCTCAAACATAAACAGATGTGTACACTTTCATGAGCATGTAATACTCTTAGATTGTATTCCTTAAAGATGCAGTGGTTTTAAGCCTCTTTTGTTTCCTTTGCCTCTTTCTCAGTGCTATAATGCAATCCTCAGTGTTTGAGCACCAGACTTCAAATGAGAGATCTATTCAAAACATGCACAGACAAAATAAGTGGTTTCCTTAGTAATGGGAACTATGTGAAAGCCTCTGAAACAGCTCCTCCTCCAGTAAGTCATTATGTGCATTTCTAGCTCCAACTTTAATGTACAGATATCTTTGCATTTAAAGAAAAATATCTAATGTGCACCCACAGTTTTTGGCAAATTACAGAGGAGAGGGGAAACATTTACTGCATTCCTAATTAAATAGTTTGGGTTTGTAATCAGTAAAGATGTTGTATGTTCCAGCGACCTTTTAATTAATTTTCTAGATCTGCAAATTGAAAAAAATAAAATTGTGTAACTAAACTACTAAGAACTCCACTTTGGTACCATTACACTCCAATAGTTTAGTGCATTTGATTTTAACACTAATTAGGTAACCATATTCTGAACACACACTGGATATATCCGTGCTGCTCCTTGTCACCACCAAGACAACTTCATAACAATTACCCACGACCACTGTTACAGAATGCTACTGATGGCACGGGAAAATTACTATGACAAGTGTCTTAATCTCAGAGTAAAAGTAACTAAAACCAAAATGATGTCCTAGTTCTAATATTTAGCTTAGTGACTCTGTCTGTATAAATTTTTAAATCAGTAATATAACTCCTGTGCAAATAGTTGAGAAAAGCAACTAATCTAAAATTACTATTGCTGTCCATCCATTTTTAATATTAAACCACAATAAATTTTTTGTTTTATTTCATCAAAAAAGGCAAGAAATTCAAGTCTGAAGTTCTGCTCTTGAGAAATACACTGAGGCTTGCCATACATATTTAAAAAAATAAATGGGACATTATCAGGAAAAGTGGTTAAATTAAAACAGTTGATTAGTGGGGAAAGGAGGTTCCTTCTTACTTTATCAAGTACTATTTGCAACACCACACAGGGTAAACAGAAAAAGGGTAAATCTGTTTCAGATAAAAATTCAGTTAATTCTCCGTAGAAAGGAAAACAGATATGAGCAAAGAAACAGAGAAAGTCCTCTCTATAAGGATAGAAAGTTCAAGATTTACCATCACCATTAAGAAATACAACAAGTCACAATCTGGATGAAAATTCTAGGTCCTATATTCAAATTATTATTATTTATGAATTATTATTACTGTTACTATTTTCTTCATCAACCTCAGATACAGATTAATACAAAGAGCCATGACACTAAAAGGTATATCCCATGTGCGTACCAGGTCCCATAAGCAACAAGCAGATCCTTACAAAATCAACAAGGGCATCTTAGTCTTAAAGATCTACCATTGAGAAGATCCCAAGAAATTATATCCATTTACTACAGGATACAAAAACTCAGATACCACCACAAGTAAGACATAAACATACTGAGATGAAATCAGTTTCAAAATGGAATACATACACTGAGCTTGAAAACCTCTTTACAGATCCGATATTTCCTCTACCTAATCCAGCTGCACATAAGGATTCTTTAGCTGCTTTTCCCTACTCCATTAAGTTTCCCACGCGGCATAGCGAGGTTGTGGTTGCTATGTGTGACTCACTTCCAGCCTTCAGCAGATGCTGGTGTGCCAGAGATTCTTGCCCATTAAAATAGAGCCAGGGATGAAAATTAGAAGAACTTGGGTATCACTATGAGTTAGACCCAATAGGTATAAAGCATGAAGAGACTTTTCAGTCTTTTCACTGCTTTCATTCATCCCACCACACGATTGAATTTGCCTATGCTATAAATTCCTTTTACTATGCAGCTCCAGATTTTGCTAATTCATATAGCACCTACTACCGACATAGCTTTTAATGAAGTAACTGGTGCTTTGTGTAGATGTGAACTTTTCCTTATGTGAAATTCTTTACAGGTTCATGGCCTAGATTTGTTTCCATCCGCTTTATCTCTATCCTATCAATACTAACTCTGAGATCTCATAAAAGAAAGTTGGTAGCAGGTTAAGTAATCTGAGCATAACACTTTCCATTATGAAGTAGAACTGCATTCAGAAACTTGAACTCAATGTTGGCAACAAGCCTTTCATCTTCAAAAAAGACAAAGAACTGGAGCTAGAAATGTTGCTTTTGCTTATCCTTGAACAAATGATTCCATTTCAGAGGGATACACATTAATAAAAGATACTCCTTGTCTGTATGGAAACATAGCCCTTAGGAAAACGTCAATAGTTAGTTGGCAAAACATCTAAAAATGCGCATGACAGTGTCAGGTTGACGATATTGCACTGAAAATGTTGGCAGAACAGAGTTACATGAAGTGGTGGCACTTTTTTCTCTCTTCCAGGCAAATCACTCAATGACAACTGCCTATAATTATTAAGTCAATTAATAACTCATGAAGCCGCAAGACAGTTTTCCTTGAATCTGAGCAATTCTGGACCTTCATTCAGAAAGGAATACCTCCCCACACCTCACGTGGAAGACAGATACACTAAAGCTATTCGTTACAGAACTAGTGAGAATTAATCTGTCAAACGCCAGCTCCTTTCTTTTTTACTTTGAGGGCTAGAAGAAGAAAGTGCAAATAGCCACCAGTCACCCTTCTTTGTAGTTATGACGACTCAGAAACCAAGATAGGCACACATGTAGTCATAAGTGATAAAGCTATTCAAAAAGGGTCTATTCTTTTACACTTGGACATAATTTGTACAGATACACACTTAGAATTTCTTTAATTGCCAATTAAAGTGTGTCATCTTAGAATTTAAATCAAATACTTTTGAGTTTTTTACTTTAAATGTATGGTATTTATTTGAGCTTTTTAATTGTACTTGCTGCATTCTAAACACAGCTGTGTTCTCAGAGCCTAAAAATACTAGAAATGGTCACTGTTGACTCCTTGAACCACAACAAGCCTACAGAACATTAAAGCCCAATGATGCTCCACCATTATATGCAACGAAAAAAAGAAAAAGTTTTGAAATCCTCTTCCAATTTTGTGGAAAATGCAGGCACAGAACCACTGTATTTTAATAACTAAGGTTTTTATGCATGATATTAATTGTCCTTTACAAACAAATAAGTGCTTGGTTTATTTTCATGTGCATTCAGTAATCAGATAAAATGCATGCTAAATAAATACCTGGAGTTAGCCTACATTACTTTCATCATCTCTCTATCAGTCTGAGATATTTTTTTCTTTCCTGTAACCTAATAAGCTATATATATAATTCTGGTGAAATAGATTACATTGCTATTTTAAAACCACCAAGCATCATAGTGAAATCAGCAGGAAAATAACTTAATGAATCTTAATCATCATAATTGTATTGGTTATAAAAGATATTTTTCTCCTGAAGATAGTTTGAAAAAAATTTATTCTTTAGCATTAGCTAAATTAAAAAATTCAATTATTTCACTTTTTTTATGAAACGGAACTTTATTATGATATAATAACATTTTAACTAATATGTAAATGTATGCCTATCAGGGAGGTACTTTAATTGCATATATAGTCTATCATAAGAACTCACTTTCTTTCTGCAAGTATACTTTAGCTGATTTAATTATTTAGCCCTCTAATTACACAGTCCATACCAATCAACCAAAATGAAGCACTTCTATAATCTTAATTTCACATGTCAAATCATCAAATATGTTTTTGCATGATTCTCATGTTAACTAGAAAGCCAGATTTTGAATGTACCACAGTGAGTACATGAGGTGAGGGGCAAAACCCAAGGAAGTTTTGGTTCATCTTCCTTTATACATCCTGAGCACTGTCCCATCAGACACGGGCTGCTCTGTTGTATACCTGGGAAGGCTCACAGGTTCCCTTTGGGAAGTTTATAATGGTTTGTATTTGCAGCTCATGGTGATGAACATTAAGTACTATCAGAGGCTCCAAGAGCCACCTGATGAGGGTAAAGGAGAGACAAGGTTTCAACAATGAGCCCTGAGGCTACAGAAAGGTAATTTGACAACTTTCTGATCTGAGGTGTTCCCTGTCCCAGTCCCACGCAAGAAGACCTGAAAGGTAACCATAGACGGGTCAACCGCAACTGTTATGGTTATTCTTCTTTAACTCTCATTAGAAAAAAATGTAATGTCCATAATAAGAGAATGGGAGAAAATGGAAGGGTCACATGGCCTTCCTCCCACCCTAGAGTATTTCAAGTATTTGCAGTCTGTCACTTAAATGCCATTATTGCATATATGAGGCAGGCCTACTCAGTAGTATGAAAACTGAACAGCAGACATCTTTAAAAAATTTAAAACATTGCTCCCTGCACTTAGTTTAAATGCAGTATTCAAAAATTTGAAACATTTTTGGGATTCCCCCAAAAAAGGGAAAAAACTGCTTTATTACAGCCACCACAATGTAAGTATCAGTGAGTCAAACAGGACTGGTTTGCAAAATTTCTCCTAACCAATTATAACAAACTGAAATTTATTCAAGAAATTGGAATTAATTTAATTCACTTTTCATAATAAATGATTTTTATGAAGTGTAAAATCATTTTCTTACAGGATAAAAACAAAAATAATGCAGTCCACGATCTCAGACTCAAAGTGAATTGAAATGATATATAGTATTCATAAAATAGGCAACCGTTTTATAATAGAATTCTGGTGTTACTGCTGTTGCAAAAAGTACATTAATTTACATTGTTTGCTAATCTTCAGAAATTTTTCATACTATTATTAGATAGGAGTGTGAGCCTTTCTTCAAACAAAGCAAAATAGTGTGAAATCAGAACATTTCACTTTAATCCACTAGAGGGTGGCTGGCCTCAGCCAGGGCTCTCTTACTGAATTCATGCAAGATATCCAACCTTTTCTTCCTTTTGACCTGTTGATAATCAACTCTTTGTATTTTGCTATTCTATTACAAAGTAATTTCCTTGATATAAAACAGTAAATATAATTAAAAAAAACCTCTTTTCCTAACAACACCTGTCTCATTTACTGTTTTGGATATGTAGGAGAAGGGATGACATATTTCAGTGTATACTTCCCTTAAACTGAAAAAAAAAATCATGAATTATTTATAGTTTTTAAAACCTTCATAGTCTGTATGCCCTTTGTTCATAGATACAGAATAAATATATATATAAAAAAAATTCTTCACCAAAGCATATGGCACAAAGAGAGAAGGGAGAAGGAAAGGAAGAAGGGAGGAAGAGAAGGAAAAATCTGTCCAGTCTATTGTTTATATAATTAGACGGCCATAAAAGAGAGAGTCAAGTAGACAGAGACTGAAAGAAACTGACTTTAATTAACCAAACCTCTCAATTTATTCTGAATTTTTATTTCTCTGAAAGATGTTTTATTGCTCTTACTTTCTACTGATACACATATGTAATAAAATTTTTTTTTTTTTATAAAATTTGGAAAAGAAGGACTATGAAAAACTTTTTTACTTTCTTAAATGAAAACAAAAAAAAAGCAAAACTCGGAGGAGGTGGGGGGGAACATTTTTCCTGAATGATTTCAACGTCCAGTGTCCTTTGAACTACAGCAGCCTTTGCAGAACTTCAGTGATCTCTAACCAGTTGTTCTGAACACAGATAATATCCTTATATAGCTTTTTTCTTCCTAAATTAAAAAAAAAAAAAAAAAAAAAAAGGAAATTTAAACCTCCCGAGCTGTTCTGCACAAACGCAAAGCATGCCCTGTAACTCCCACAAACTGGAAGAGACCTCTGGAAGCGTGCAGAGGCTGGTTTGGCGTACCGGCACCCGGAGCATCAGTGTCACGTAGCAGACAGCTTCCCACGGCCAACCGGGCGGGCGCAGCCGCGCGTACTACGCGGCAGCCGCGCACGCCGGAGCACCGGCTCCTCTCCGGGGGTGGAAGGGGCTCAGATATTAATGACCGCTGAGCAGGCAGCACCACGTCAGTGTGACAGCCGAGAGGGTGAACGATGCACCGCTAACCACCATGGAAACAAGGAGAAATAAGGAGAGCTAGCGAGCATCTCTCTCTCTCCCTCTCTCTCTTAACCGCCCCCCCCCCCAACCTCCTCCCGCTTTCTCTCCACTGGATTGCGAGCCTCAGCCAGCCAGGCAGCAACAGCGCTCTGGCAAACGTAAGGGATCTCAGCTGGCAGCACGGAGAGTCTCTCATGTTGTAGGATATCGATAGATACATCTTTGTATTATATACCGCCAGACACGCGCACGCACACCGACTCACACACACACAGACGTGTACGCACAGCCATTCAGACTCTGGCTTTAATACAAGTATGTGGCTACCTGAACTAAGGAATCAAAATCACCGGGATGCAAGAACTCCTCCAGCTCTGAAACTACTCTTGTCATAGGGTAAGTTCCTCTTTATTTTCAATTTTATCCTGACTTTTATCCTAACATGTAACTATTTCCCCGTTCTTCTTTTCATAAAGTTATTTTATTAGCGTATTTTCACATTTTACTTTCTGGACAGAGATGCAAATGCAATTTGCTTTTTGTGTCAGAGATAATCTAAATATGCTTGCGAGAGTATCAGATCTGTGCATTTGTTAGCTTGAAAGAACACCAAAGGATAAAAAATTATGAAGAGAGAACGTTTTTCCTGATGCTTCAGATGCAAAATCAAATCACACAGTTGCTCTGTGTTTTGAAACCAACAAAACAAGACACAGGACAGCCTCCTTTCTTCTCTCCAGTGCTAGGATTAAGGGAAATGCTGTTTATGTCAGGACCTAAAGACCACTGAGCAGCGAGGCTGAATGAGCATATCACAAACAGCTATTGAATTACTGCCAGGCTACATCTTAAGAATTGTGGCAAATGACTTCGCTTAAAAACATCCCCTTCCCAGTCAGAAGGGACAGTGTGAATGTCTTATTACTGATGCAGCTGGAACGGACGCATTAGGTAAAAAGGATCGCATTAAGCAGAAGAGTTCTAATCTTCTTTGGTAATTAACAGGATTGCAGCAGGGGGCCTCTAAAGTATATTTTCATGTAAGGAGACTGTTCAAATCCATCAACATAAAAGCTTTGCCTGTTTTAGTATAGGAAGGCTTAGAACTGTTTGTCTTTGCTTTCCATGCCTTTGTTTTCACATGTCTAGTTGGAGTTTTTGCCCAGCACTGCTGTTCAGAAAGAGAAGAACCCAACATAGGAGGATGAAGGGGGCAGTAAATGCAGGGAGCTAGAAAAAAGACAGTAATTTTCTATTTAACCGACTGAATCAACCTAAAATTCCATGCTAGCACTACTGTTGCCCACTGTGTGTGTGTTTCTGTATGTGTATGTTCATTTCTTTCATGCAATAAAGAGTACCTCAGTATTCCTTCAGACGAAAACACATTCAGTAAAGTCCATCAGTACAGATCTGTGATTCATGCATCAGTGAAAGCCAGAGAGATATTTTACTTTACACTATGAAAAAGGCAGGTTAGCTATCTAATGCATGCTTCAAAGTGAAAAAAATACAACCTAAATCTTCCTGTATGTTTTTATTTGCTTTGTAAAATGCTATGTCTGTATTAAAAACAGCTCAGTATTTAGATTATTTCTCCTACCTCTTCTTCTCCCCCCCACCCCCTCACTCCTGTACATCTTGGAGAACATCATAAAGAATCTGTTCCTTTGCAGCAATGCAATTATTTGCTTGTAGTTTCAGAGTTACTGTGTATTGAGAAACAAACATTATGAAACAACCATCAACAGATAGCCAAGGGCTGTAATCCTGCCACCTTTCCATAAATGTCAGGAAATGGGTAGCTTAACAATATGTATGGTAAGAAGTCAATTAATTCAGGTGACCTTTGTAAATGGTGACAATAAAGCAGCTCTGACAGTACGCCACAGCATTCGATATTCCCTCTGGAAAATGAATGAGCTTAAGAAGAGGTTTCCTTTTCAGAGTACAAAATGAAAGGTATTGAAGCATTAGCTCCTGCTATTGGCAAGCTTGCTTCCTCTATTTCAGATGGACTATGAAATCTGCTTAAAGCAAGCTGACTTATTTTATTATGTGAACCACAATCTCTGGTTCAATTAATTAAATATTCTGTTTTCAGCTACACTGCATGTGCATTTTAGTTGTTAAAACAAGAATTCCAAGCTACTTGTTTGTTTTTTTACAGAATGTGCTACATAGTAAGGGGAGAAAATCTGATTCTGATCTCTTCATGCTATATGCAAAGGACTACTCAGATGAAACTTTTTCTATATACCATGGTACATGCTCAGCTTTTCCGAATATTTACCCTTACTCAGTTTCAATGTAAAAATTAAGTAAATATAAGTAACTTTACACTAATGCATATTAGGTTTTGCCACATATACTCTAACGCGCTACTTTAAAATACTATATAGATATGCCAAAGAGTTCAGAAAAATGTGGTCGTTCCAGTCATACATGTACAGAAAAAATACACTATAGATGCATCGTCTGAGTACACAGCACAGATTCTCAATCATCAAACCAGTCAAAATCTATGGTGACTGTATTTTGGTTAATATTCCCTCAAAGCTTCTGCAATGATGTTGTAGTGTCAGACAATGACTGGCTGCTGTTGTTATGGCAACCCAAAGTACCGCCTTTCAGGGTGGTAAGTCTGAGCATGACATCACAGCGTGCCTGCTTGGAGTACCCAGAAGTAGGTGAGTATTTCTCTTTTGCATCAGAATTAGACCAGATCAACTAGGCAAGGCAACATTGCTACCTGTAATGCAGATCAAAAATATCATGTATAATCTTTGCTAACTGATCAAGAATGAGCAGCTTATGAAAATACTCAGGTCTTTCAAACCACTTGTGATCACTTGTCCCTTGACACTAGAGGACAAAATTAAGTGTTTGCAAGTGAGAGCAAACCATTTAGCAGTGTTACAGTCACTTTCTTTGACTTTTACCCCTAATCTTTATTGTATTAACAATGATTCTACAAGCAAACCAAAAGCTTTGCTGCTTGGTGACAACTACTCTAACTTTAAATGGCTGGTGTTTAATAGCCAAATTTCAGAGCATCTCAAGTAATAGAAGATAAGCAGCAGAAAACAAAGAGGTTTTTAAGACAAGCTCTATCTTACTTCTGAAAGAAAAGTCACCACAGAGAAACAATCAAACCTTTTTTGAACTTTGTGTTTTTAGTGAGTTATGGTACATCAACATTCTAGTTAATTCAGATATCCTTCATTCAGATAATACCATTAAAAGCTGAAGGAAAACAAAACTCTTCAGAGATATTTCAGAAACTATCTTAGTAAACCTTTCCACCTTAAATTCCACAAACTCTACTTAATATCAACTAGCAAAACCTGGCAATGAAAAACTAATTTCACACATAGAACTCAAGAAACTATTTTCTGAAGATCAAAAAATGGGCAGCTTCTAAAATTTTTCTGAAAACTAAATACCAGACAGCTTCTAAAATTTGTATTTTATTTTTTTAACAGAGTAGTCTTCAAGCCCTCTTATAAAAGAATATTAATTCTCCTTCTAACAATACAACAAGCAATTAAAATAGTTTACTGAAGGGAAAGCGTCAGTAGAATTTGAGAAGAAACAGTAGTGACAGATGTCATTAGAAAGGTCATTAAACACATTAGTATTAAGAGAAAAATCTATACTTCTCATTACAACTGTAATGTAACTGTAAAAACACATTACTGTGCCTTTTGCTTATTCAACTGACCAGTCCACAAACTGTTAAATGCTGTTATTGTGAAACAACATTGTTCATAAAGAACTTTCCTTAATACCCTTGATGCCAAAAACTTTATTTAAACAAACAGTCTGACCTTCAGTGTTATACCTAAAATCTATAAATGATGTCACCAATGTTTCCGCAATAAATTCATATCCTTAACTGACCTGAACTGATAAAAGTTTCATTAGCACAGCACATGAAGCTACACTCATCTGCACGAGAGAAATATCCAATATGGATGGCAATCAGATTATTCCACTTTGGGTTCTTTGTGGAGTAGCTCAGTGTGCCACCTGGTGAGAAAGATCATTTTCATGTGGGCAAAATACAAACTACTTTCACAATTTTGCTTGATCCAGTTACTCTCTCCTGACAGGATTTCTTGTTCTTTATACATGGTAGACAGTGCTATATAATAAATCAACCATAATAGAAAGAATAGTAAAGAAATAAAAAAAGATAGTCAATGTGCACGTTTTCTTCTCTCAATATTTAAAGTCATGTTCTAACCATACGAGCCAAAGGAAATATCATTTGATAAATAGGAATATATTTATCATGCTCATTTACTTCTATTTTATGATTTCTTAGCTTTAATTTACAAACCGCTTGGAAGAACAAGTACAGATATGCTCTCATCCCTAGCATTCCCAAACCTGCTTACTGGTTTTCTGCAAAAAGAAGGGAAAGTTTAATTTCATAAACACAAATTTGTACAGCATATCTTTGAAACAATTACCCTTCCTTTAGAAATATTTCTTCTTCACAAAAGATTTATCTCAATAAAACTCACTCTCTTTCAGATTGTTTTGTTGCTGTAACTGCTTGGCCACAAGCAGTAATGCTTTAATTCAAAGGAAATAAGATCTCTGTATTCCCATTATTTCTATTCAGCTGCTGTATTTCTGGAATTCATTAAAATATCTGCCCCATATTTAATGGTAGCTTAACTCTACTGACCTCTGAATTAAAGCAAAAAAGAATTTTTGCCTCTTTTCTGCTCTCAACTCCCCCAATCTCAGTCAAACTGGGAAATGTTTTTTGACAACATTGGCACAAAAGAAATCGTTTAGCAGTTCCCTTTCCTGCATAAGCATCTGTATTTAGAGGTAAACACTGCAAAGCTGAATAAAATGCTACAGGGAATATTTTTTCAAAATATCCACTGATTATTAGTATTACCCCAAGAGCCTTTTACTAGAGAGTTCTTGTCATGCAAATAACAACCAGGGAACACTTTAAAGTCCCTAAAACATTTGGTATAAAAAAGGTAAAATTCTTAATTTTAGCTGTATCAAAAATTCCCTGGACATCCAGGTAACAGTGTGATTAAAAAAAAAAGATTGTTTATACAATTGTCTGTCTACGAATCAGACAATTTCAGAAACTATCTGTTGAATAAATTACAGAATAACAATCTAGAATAAACATCAGGTAATAGAAGACACAACAAAGAGCAAAGTTGTGCATTGAAATGTTTTTAAAATCACCATAGAATAGCCATCATCCCAGATGAGAGAAGATGAGTCTTTACAAAGGCAGTGTTATGGTCAGACATTACTAGGGCTCCTCTAGTGTGGTGTTGAGAGGTTAGAGGAAACCACGGCTGACAATCAGGTTGGTCAGCTTTGTCATCATGTTCATAGATTCATAGATTCATAGATTTCTAGGTTGGAAAAGACCTCAGAGATCATCGAGTCCAACCATCCCTAATCCCCATTAAACCATATCCTCAAGTAGCTCATCCACCCTATTCTTAAACACATCCAGGGATGGGGACTCAACCACCTCCCTGGGCAGCCTATTCCAGTGGCTGACAACCCTTTCAGAGAAGAAATACTTCCTAACATCCAACCTGAATCTCCCCTGACTAAGCTTATGCCCATTTCCTCTTGTTCTATCACCCGTCACTAATGTGAAGAGCCCTTCCCCTACCTCCCCACCATCTTTTCTCAAGTATTTGTAGGCCGTAATCAGGTCTCCCCTCAGCCTCCTCTTCTCCAGGCTAAACAGCCCCAACTTGTTGCTAAAACAAAAAGTCATCCTTATTATATATAAGGATGTTATATATATATATAACATATATCCTTGAATTGGGAGGCACTTAAGTAAGTTCAAATGTTTAACTTGTTCCCTGAATAAGGATAAATACAAATGTCTCCTACTTTTGCTTTACAGTGGCACATCTCTGCTGAAAATGGAGATATATACGTGTCACTATTTATATCATATTTATGTGATTCATTCTGTACCTAAAGTCCTAATAAAATTGTTCATCTTGACAGGAATAATTTTTATGCAGAAACAGAGACTTTTCTCAAAGATTTTAGCAAGTGTCACGGTAGCTGTAAATCGAAGGACTAGAGACATTCGTTTCTGCACCCCAAGCTCGTTTCTGCTGCCAAGTTCTCTCAAGTCCCTGAATTTCCTCTCCCCTCTGGAAAGCAGCTTTCTCTAGAGGTCATGTCAAGCATCAGAAATTTTTGCAGATGACATTTAATAGTGAGCTAATTCACAGTGTTTCCACAAATGTGCAGAATTACCTGCTGAGTTCCCCACATCAGCTGGCTCCATGCTGCTGGCCACAGAAGGAGCAGAGAGGCAGGAGAGCCTGCTCCAGCCAAGGCTCATGTTTGGGGCTGAGCCTTCCAGAAAAATCTCTTTCCTGTGCAATGACAGCTCCAAACCCACTGCACAACATGAAACTGCGCTTTTTCAGTGCTTTAAAAATTCTTCCTCCCTCCCACTCTGAAAGTGTCTTTCAGAAACAATACAATAAATAAAGTACAATATTTTCTTTTATCGAATTCTAAAAAAATAAAAAAAAGCCTTTTGGTGTAAAAATAAAATTACAGTCAAGTGGTGCTTCATTACCACTGTAGTTTGAGGGCCATTATCTGCACAACTCCCATTTAATACAAGTTGATAACAACACAGAGCTACTTAGGTTATCCTCTAAGTGTAACACTGCAAGTTTATCCTAGATATATTCAGAGTATTACACCTTTTTGAACACAGGATGCACCATGTTAACTTTCAAAATAGACAGCTAAGACTGTATAGCAGCTATTTCATGACACTCTCAGAATACAGTAATTTCACTACTTACTTCATTTTAATTTGTTTGGCCAGTTACTTGCTGGTAAGCCCAAATACAAGGCTAAAACTCTACAGCACTTGAGAGAACAGAATGATTAATGACCATTATGCCAGTTGACAGAGGTATCCTTATGAGGTGAGAGAAGACAAAATGAGGTAATTGGAAATATAACGATCTATAAAGCTAGAAATGTTTGTCTGAATAGCAATTTCACCCAGCATGTATAATTCAGGTAACATATTCTTCTGAATGTTGCTTTGATATAGATTTCCCAGTCATCAATATTGTATCAGACAAACACATTTTCGGTCATTTTATTTTTATTGTGCAATAAGAGACAAAAGGAATATTCAGCATATTATTCTACAGTGTGACTCTAAACTCCAAAAACCCATAAGGAAAAGTACTCTGTCCTCCAAGAGCAGCAACTGAGCTCCTGAACTCTATCTTTTCTGGGCAGAAAGAACAGCCAGTAAATCCATGGAACTCCACAGCAACAGTCCTACATTATTCACTTCCACAGATCCAAGAATAATTTGCATGTTTGGACACACATCATACAAACCTTATACCCACTCTAATAGGAAGCAAACCCTTTAGATATCAATGCATAGAGTAATTTTAATACAGTGATGTTAACTTTATCTTTCAGTGGTGTTATCCACGAAATAGTACGTTGTCATGTCTAAACTTGCTATCAAGAATCCGTATTTCAGAAAAAGTCCTAGTACACTTGGACCATATCCTTACCACTGCTCTATTTCAGCAGCAGTCAGGTAAGCTAATGCATTTGTGTTCACACAGGTACAGATGCTTCAATGCCTTTAAAGCAGAATAAAAAATCAAATATCAGTTTTGATTCTGTAACAAATACATTTCATAACATACATTCTGTCACTAATCACACACAAAAAAAAGAAAAAAGGTGCAAAAGGTATTTTAAAACAACTTTAAAATATAAACCAGAGAAAATCTGATTAACTACAACTCACATAATATCTACAATTTTGCCTCACTAGCCACAGATAATAAAGCATAAATTGCCCTCTCTTGTATCTCTAAAGCTGGTCATACTGTATATTGCTAGAGATTTCTGGTGTGTTCAAATACCCCAGTAAAACCAGGCTGGATCGAAACCATTGTGGGAGCCTCAACCGAAATTGTTATCTTTTATTCCATCTTGATTTTTTGCTAATTGTGTTTGTTTCTGCTTTCCCATTAACATTGTTCTAACAGAGTTCTGTGTAAAAGTAATTATAAGAGAACTATCTGATAAAAACAAACAAATGAAACTATCACCATTAAAATTTCCATACTAGACAGAACAATCCAGAAACCTTTCACAGATGGTCGTCAGAATTGCCATTTTTGGGTGTAATTTTACTTCCATTTGTGGTAAATGGCAAAATTCCCATTGATGTCAACAGATGCAGAAGGGATTCATAAATGCTTTTTTTCTTTGCTTTTTGGTGTTTTCCTCATTTTGCTATCTGGAAATACAAAATTCAACATGTTGCTTCATTTCCACTCATGCCACAAAGTAAAAGACAAAAATAACTCCTCCAGAACTTTTCTTCTTCTTTAGAATAATCTTAATTATTATATGTGTTATGGTACAGCCTCTTTATCTAAAACATCTAGACAGAGAGCCAAAGCTTTTTGAAAAACAACATTTCCAATAAAGGGAAATCTACCTAGCCAGTTACAAAGAAAACTTGAAATCACAGTCCACATTGCCTAGAAAAGTTGGCTAGGTAGTTTTTGAAGTGCTACGCTATGAGAAACCCTGGAAACAAACCCCGTTTTCAACTTCTGGTAAAGTGGAGTTTAATTAAGCAGAATTGAACCAAACATTTGCAATCATTGTGCATTCTGTTTTGCCTGTGTTAGGAAACAGTAATATTCAAAAACAATGAACAGCATATCACCAGTCTTGATGAGGAGAAGCAAACCTCTTCAATACCTAATATACACCTTACCTTGAAATAGAACTCACAGACATTAAAATGATGTTTCAAAATGGAAACACATGGCCCTCTCTGTAACTTTTTGCTCCTATTTGTATTTCACTTGTCTGTAGTAAACATTTTTCCAGTATTTACATTGTCATTTTATTGCCGGTGAGTAAATGAAATAAGATTATGTGTATTTTGTTTTTAAGAATTGCCATAATTAATTTACATAGCAAAAACCAAAAAAACCCCCACACCTCAAAGTAAATTTATTTTGTATTTCTGTGGCTACTTGATAGATGAATGATGAAAGTAAAAAGTTTTGTCCAAACAGCATGGACATCAAAGATGTATTCCTATTCCTTTCATTAGCAGCAGGAAGAGTTTAACTTAATTCTCCCAAACATTCAAAGAAGGAACTTACCATAAAACTTTGGTTTTTTACTCTTTAGTCATAATAGTTAACTTGCAACTTGAATATTGTGCAACTGTGCATGATTTGTGTCCTATTTTCTCCAGTTCTATTCTAGAACCATGAACTTTTCTCTTGTCCATTAATAAGTTATATCTCTTGGAAAAGAAAATAATATACTCTGATTCTCTAACACTCAGATCTTTACATGATTGTTGCATAAATCCATCTTCTCTTGCTTATCAAAAAGATGTCTAACTGTGGAATTTGGCTATTCTTAGAGAACGCTCCATTCATTTATAGTTAGCATGTCTCAATAATTCTGTTCTGCTCATGATCATTACTGCCACACTGGGGAATAAAAGGAAATTAGAAAAAAAAAAAACACAAAAAAATCAGAATTATTTCATTTACATATTTTGACCTGTGCTCTCAAGCTACTAGCCCAGATGTCACTGATGTTATGGAGAGAGTATCGTATTTTTCATTAAACTTTTAAGAAAGACATTTGAAAGAAATAGGTAGATTTTAATGTCTATATTGAAGGACATTAAGAACATTTTCAGTGTTAATTACAATAATGCTAGATTCTTTGTTGCTCCTTTTTAATGACAGAACTTCTAGTACTTATTTCTATATGCCCTTCTATAATTTGGTATAATTTCTAACTCTAATATACATTACTAATCCTTCCCACAGTTATGTTTAGAAGCTACTCTAGAAAGGATTGTATTATTTTTATGGTTTACCAATTAAAAATGTGTCATTTCATTGGAAAAATATTGATTCAAATAGAATAGAATGCATTCTCTTGTGACTATGTATTTGCCTTAAGGGTTTTGAAAGTGGAACTCAGAGAAAGCTTTTTCAATTTATATTTAGGTACTTACATAAAAGAACTTTCTCTAATAAAGTTTAAATTTTAAATTTGCTGATTGCCAGCACTCCCACTGCGTTCAGAGGCTTCTCAATGCAATTCAGACCCAGGTGCCTTTTTTAGGCATTTAAATAATGCTTTCAGTAGGTGTCATTTAACAATAAACTATAAACTATAACTAGAATAGAGAAGTAAAATTACATGCAATTTCAATGCTGAAATGTTAAATTACCTATACATTGTCCAAATTCTCAAGTACATTTAGGGTCCTTGGTCACCATCTCAGTTGAAGTATGTAGATCCATAAACTTGGAGCTGGCATACTTGGAGTTATGCCAACACAGGTCCTGGTCTTGTGTCCCAAACTGAAATACATTTTGCTCTTTTAAGGGTTGGAAAACCCATAAACTTTCTGGTTTTCAAGTGTTATTCTTTATCACTGCTCTGACAGTCTCCAAGATTTACCAAAAGTTCACAGAAAACAACAAAAAATCTTTCCATATACTTCAAGTGAATGTGGATTAAGCCTTTGTAGTCTTTAATTTGTTTTAATTGTATTATATATCGGTTCTTCAAACAATGCCTTGTGTTGATATGTCATTGTATCAGCCCTAGCAACAGCACAGAGACAGAAAACATGAAGACAAATTGATAAAAAGTTTATATAAACACACACCATACATGCCTGACACAAATATGTCACAGAAATGATAACACTTATGTTGAGATTGTAGACTATCTGTCTACAACTACTCAATGGTAAGCATATAAAAGTTGTGGTATAAATCCACTATACTGCTATTTAATCTTTCCTGCGGAGGCTAGCCAAAATTTCAAAAAGTCTGAGCAAATTTTGTGGAAGTCATCTACTCCATCATTAATTGAAATGTAGATATTTTAATAGAAGCAATAAAAAGTAATCAATACTCAGGGCTGAGGAAAACATTCAATGCCATTGAAAATAAATTTGCATGAGGAAGTACAGTATTGAATCCACACGGCCCAAAATCAGCCATGATCTATGTGTAATAGGAAGGTTAAAGGATAAGATTAATAAATCCTGCATACCAAATAATAAGAAATTTCCAAAGTTCAATTTTACCTTTCATAAGCTGGTCTGACATAACAGCACTTTGCTTTGAGCAGGAGGTTAGATTAGAGACTTCCTGAGTTCCCTTCCAACTTGACTATCCCATAATGCTATGATCCTCGCTCCTTTGCCAACATTGTCTTAGGTAATGATCTACAGCACTACTGTCCTCATCAGGGCCTGCTTAGATGTCTTAGTATCACTGCATCGGATGAGAGCAATTAAGATGTCACCAGACGTGAAAGGCACTGTCCAACCCATCTTTCTACATGTTTTGAGTTCGGTCTCTGAGCCACTGGTATAGAGCTGAAAATTTTGAGAAGGCAGGGAGTCTGGTAGACTGCTAATAGCTATAAAGGAAATAAAACTCCATTTAGTCACGAGGCAATATTTGCTTTGTTGTTACCTACCAAGAGAAGCATAATTTGACCATATCCCAGCAGGACACTAAAAATTGTTTAAATGCTCTACTATCTTGTTTAATTTTTTTAAAATAACACACTATATTTATTCAGATAACAGAAAACAACTATTTGCTATTGACGGAGGAGAACAATTCCCTGAAACATTACTATCTTAATTTGTAATCTGTGTACTTCTGCTCAGCCAAGTGTTCAGTTTATTCCACAGATCTCGGGCTGAATATAATACAGTTTTATATACAGTCTTGAAAATACAGCATTAGCAATTGTGCATTAGAATTAACACAATGACCACTTCGTATTAAGCTCAAAACTTTGGCTTTCACTTAATGTAGTGAATATACTTACAATGTTTCACTCTTTACATGATATAAACCTGCCACAAGTTTCATGAGGAGTGATTCTGCTGAGAAATCTTGCCAGTATTGCGCTGTTATTTGTGCTGAGTTTCTCATAGCTATCTCCAATATCAAGATTTATCCAGTAATTACTTCTACCACACTAATTTAAGAAACATGAACCGGTCAATTAGAGTCGCCTAAAATTCAGAGTACCCTTATATAGATCATTAAATGAACACCATTTTTAGTCCTAATCTTTGAAAAAAGACAGCCATGTGCAAAGGATGACAAACTAGAACCATGCTATAATATTATATGTAACTTCACTGAAGCTGTGGAGCGTAAAACAGGGCAGAAATAAGCTGCAGCACTGAATTTCAGTGTTTGCTCTAATGTTATCAGTCGACAACATAAGACAGCCTTTTCAGTTCTAAGTTCTAAATGTACATAAAATTATTGCCATGAGATTTATTTAGTAAAAAGTTTAGAGGAAGGGTCTGGAAGCCTTTAAAGTATTTTTCTCATCTTAGAAACCATCCTGCGCAGACAATTTGCATTTCTGTTCTTCAGCATGAGTAAAATCTACAATGTGACAATGTTTTTTAAGAAAAGTGTTTCTGAAAACATAAATTACATTGCTGAATCAATACTCCAACACAAGCATATTCTTAACTCAAAAGTACGAAGTACAAAGAAGTTTTAAAAGTACCAAGCATTTCATTAAACTAATACCAACACAGTATTATAGACTATTTCTTAGCTATGATCTTTACATTTGCCTGACTAAGTTGCCATTCACTGGGGTTAAGTATTTGAATGTAATTAAAATAAAAATGTTAATGAAACCTTATAAAATTATTTCTTCTTATAATAAGGATGCATTTCTCAATATGCAAGAATTTGCAGAATTCATTACCAAACATTTTCAAAAAAAAGTATGAAAAAGTTTGCCTTAATAAGAACTCCTGTTCAGGCCCTAAATCAGGCTCCTGCGTGACCAATGAAATCTCATCTTTCTAACTGCCTGCAGACACTCATATTCAAGATAGATGCTTAATGGAATTTGACCAATTACAGGAAGTCATATTTAAGTGCAAAGGACAATTCTTAAAATTGTATTTCATTTCTGCTTACATGACCTGATAATCACACCCAGAAAACATGATCAGTACTTACAGCAAGCACAGCTATATCTAATTGACAGTAAATATGGACAGTTGGACAGGGCAAAAAACAGTTTAAGCTTAGTAGCTGGATGCTTAAATGACTTCCTAAGCCATTCGATATAGAAGTGTATGGAGAGATTCAAGGTAAAAGCTGAAATAGACATAATTCACTGTTATGTAAATACTATAGAGGAAAACCATAGAAAACCAAATTGAGAATATGAGACTGTATAAGATACTGCTTTCCACACTGCCAATTTACATGTGTTTTATTCTTGGAATTTTTCTGCAAAATGCAAAAAAATGGTTACCCTAGCAACTGCCACATGTTACTCGTTTATTTCTGAGACACAGAGCAGTCTATAACAGAATAATACTGTGCACTTTTATCAGGATCTCTCAGCACTGCAGAGAATTGGGAACTAAGTGTCACAACATGTATCTTCTCAAAGTTCTAAGAAGGCATATTAAAGAAAGAGTAGTTGTATGTATTTTGCATTTATCTTTTTGCAGTCCCATTTCCTTTATTGCTTTCTGCGTAAATTAAAAACAAAGATTAAGGGTTATATGGAGAAAAATGTATACTCTGTCCAACCCCAGAGTTGCTTTTCTGCATTTCCTTTTCATTACAGTTCTAGTAGATTTCTATACCAAGCAAGTAAAACTTTCAAAACTTCTTTAGTAATGTAGGAGGTATTATCTTCCAAAGTGTAATCATAGGTAGATCTCCAATTGCCCTCATCTGTCAAAGGTTAAGGTTTAGTTCAAAGTAAGAAGTAGAGTATTTCACAGTTAATCATTAATTATGTCCTCTCTCCCCAAATGACGTGAACTCTTTGTTATGTGCCTAGTACAAAACAACTGGCATGCCAAAAAGGGGGCCAACTGAAGTTAGCCATTAATGAACACACTTTAAGGAAAACTCTGTTATTATTTTGCATTTTGAAGGCTGGAAAGAGGCCTCTCTGTCCACTTGGGATCTGTAGTCCAAGTCCTAGAGACAGACATTTTTCAAGCAGTCAGCAGAGGAATCAAGCCAGGACTCATCATTCGTAGTTTCTAGGTCAAGCTAGGAATCTTAAGCTTTTTTTCCCATCTCCTAGTGCATTTTTTTCTGTTTTTTAAATGAAAATATTTTGAGATGGAACAGAGAAAAAGACTTGGTTAAATCCTGACTCCTCATTCCAAATACATGATTGTGCAAATTCAGATAATAAACATATTTCTAAATTTGTACTTGAAACGGAATAATGAAAATTTAAAAGTCTTTTGATTTAAATAAGCATTTGTATGTTTGAACATTCTTCCCAGTAGCTATTTTCACAAGCTCTAACCAGTAAATCCTGCTCTGCCTATTTTGTCTCTGCTGATTTCCTCTATGTCATCATGTACATTAGAAAAGAATACAAAAGCTGAGGAACAGCTTAACAGCAAAAAACAGAAGCTCAGATTTTTCTGAGTTATTAGAGAAAATAATTTTATTTTATTAAAGAAAATAATTTTTCTGCACCTATTAGAGATGGAGATTTTGTGAAACTTAGAAAGAATGGCATTTGGCTAAATCTGCAAATTATAGTATTAGATTGACAACAAAACCATGAGTATTTGAAGAAGTCCTGAACAAATCAGAAGTTTTGACAGGTCTAGTAGCATAGGAACCTCTTGGATTGGGAAGGTAAACTACTAGAGGCTAATTCTGTATTTAGGTTTTGGGAAGAATTCAAGCTAAAAGTGCCTCAGACATTAATGAAGTCTTATAAGATGTCTCTGAATTGGACTAAGAGTAACACTTTATTTTCAAGCATACCTATGCATGCTGGGCAGTCCAAATGTTAAAAGCACATGCCTCCATTGGGAAGCACTTAATGTATATATTACAGATATATAAAAATAAACACAATAAATTCAGATGCAACTTTATGCTAGTCCAGAACACAGACACACAAACAAATACGTGATTAGATTCTTACAATTTAAAATAATTTATCTTTAGTAATACATAAAATAAATTATTCTTTTGATGCTTAGTTTAATCAAACTACAGAAACAGAATAGCAGGGAACATACAAACGGACTTTTTTTTTTTGCATTCCCTTGGGGCACAATATAGAGTAATCAATTGTAAATTAATTGGGGAAAATTTGTTTTGCATAGCATAGAGAGGCAAACATTAATTCAGAATCATTTGCTTAATGGCATTTCTAATATGTTATGCATGTATTCAGTCTAGTTCTTTATAGTGAGATGCAAAACAATTACCAAGGATGTAAATACCAATAAACCATAATCTACATCTCTATTAAACAAGTAAAGCTAGAGTCAAAATACTAGATAATCTTTAATTTCTACCAAGCAATAGTCAGAGTAGTTATTTCAGTGTATCAAATCCGTCATCAGTTAATGAGAACTTGTAATGATTTTATTACATTTAGGCACACTTGGTACAGATTTGCAAAGCCACTTGACAGCACAGAGGTTGCATATTGTACAATCTATCTGTATGTAAGCATTCAAGTCAGTGCTAGCTCTCCATACGTTACTTACTTTAGTCCTTATATAAACTTAATACCTGCTCTAAGTACACTCCAATAGAAACCAATACTGTTTTTTAATCGTATAAATACACGTCTAGAAATTGTTCTCTTTATTTTTACACAAAATCCTGCTTGTGGCATGCCTTGTATTGGCATAGATAGATCAACGGATAAAATAAATATGTCAAATATATGAGATAGAGAAATAATTTTTTCTAAGCCACTCTATGTTTAAAGTCCTCAAACACGTTTTGAAGGGAGAGCACAACCATATACAGTAATAAAGAAAAATCTGTATAAAAATAACAAACATTTTGCATTTTACTGGCCTTAGGAAAACTAATTTTAATTGGTGACTTTAATTTACTTACTGAATATGAGATTCAATAAATGCCATTCTTGCTCTGATTAAATGTCAAGGCCATAGATATGTTGCTTCAAAGTGAGTGAGCAATAATATGGTGTGTATAATGAACCTTCCAGATGATTTATCTGCACAATACTTTTCTATTCTTATTAATGAAACTTCACAATCTGGTGTCTTAAGCTGTAGCTTCTTTATTATGATATGTTTTGGTTTAATAAAATTTCATTTTTATTTTGAACAATAGAAGCAAACTGATGCAAACCTAACGTGACTGTGACTAGATCTCTCTCAGTAGGCAGACAGGAAGGAGCAGTCAGAAATATTCTTGCCTATAAGGAAAAGTGTGGCTTGTGATGATTTTTGCTTTTCATATCATAAATGAGATTTGAGAACCCCATATTCAAGTTCCTGTCCTCAAATCCACCATTTCCATAGCCAGAGGCATTCTAGGTCAATGTGGTTGTCTTAGAAAGATAAGGTTTTTGTGACTCTGTACAAGTCTAAGCTCCAGAGGCACTCTAGGTCCATGTGGTTATCTTTGAAAATGAAGCTCACCACCACACTGTTCCATAATCTATGCCTAACCAGACACAATTGAGCCCTTAGGAATTAATAGACTTTTCTAAGTAGCATAAAAAGCATCTCTCAGCAGAAAAAAAAAAAAAAAGCACTGTGCACTGGACTATTCTATTCAAGTTCCTTGGATATAAGAATTCAGGAAACAGTTTACAAGTACTTCTAGAAGTATTTCTAGTACTTTTAGAACTTATGTCCATAAAGATCAACCTCGGGAAAAAAAGGCAAAAAATATTTGCAAAGGTTACTGAGACATTCTGAATAATCGCTCAGGAATGCTTTTCAAATTTGTTTGTATGAATAAAACTGTGTTCACACAAAAAATTGTGCAAAATGAATTTTGGGTCTATTACTTGAAGTTGTTCAGCTCCAGAGCAAATTCTGGTTTGGATTCAACAAAGTTCATAAGAAATAGTTTATGAAAAGTGAGTCATTCACTTAGAAAGTAGCTCCAACAGAAAGTACTACACAAACAGTAAACTCAGAATATCAAACAATATGAATTATTGTATTTATTCAAATAACTTCAATGCAAAAAAAATATTAAAACGAACATACTTAGAATTGTTTTCATACAATTAATGGAAAGATAAATTTACTAATTAACCATTTAAAGTTAATACTGTAATCCAGAACTGGTACGTGAAATCTAACACATATGACAGCACACTGCAGAAAGTAGGAAACATTGATAACCCAACAGAGCTTGGGCTAAAATTTAGGATTTTTCAGATTATGTGTGATAAAATGCTCCTGTCGCAGGCTGATGGCATGGTAATTGCTGGTTCACTTTTCTCTTTTGGGCACAGAAAGGACTGAGAAGTCCAACTCTTACCACATGGGTCCCCAAACAGCCATTAAACAGATAGCCTCAGCCTGAGCAACAAAAAAAGCCCTCAAATGACAAAGTAATGTGTTTGGTGGTTTTTTTGTTTGCTTGTTTTACCCTGAAAAGTACTGGAATTCACCTAGCAGAGCAGAAGTAGAATTAAGTTAACATCAATTCAGTTTTATTTCCAATTCAGTTAACTTCCAAAGATGATAAGAGAATGACAAAATAGGGAAAAAAAAGGGAAATAAAAAAGGAAAAAAAATTTCCCTCTTTCCCTTTATCTCACTCTCTCCCGTCTGCCTCTAGCAGACAAAAATTGTTATAACTGCTAGTACCTATAGTTTTCAGAACAAACCAACATTTTAGTCTATTATAATGTTATCACTTTAAATTGTGCTCAGAATTCTAGCTATCAACGAGGAAGTTAACAAATTCCCTATAATTCCTCAACTATTTTACTGCCTAGCTGCAACTGAGATGATCAAATTAAAATGAAAAAAAATAATCATAGTCATGCTGACCAGTTTGAAAACTTTTCCTACTAAATACTATTTTTTTAAACTCTGGCAGGAAGACTACGAATGCTACATATCAGCATCTCTCAAATTAGGATGTGCAAGGCTGGGAGATACGGATGGAGCTACCTTGATTTCCAATCAATAAGTATACTGAACATTTTCCAGTCACAAAATTAAATGAGACCACAATTAATCTCAGCTGGATTCTAACACATCTCCAAACTGCAGAATACTCTATCTGAATCCTCTTTTCTAATGGCCAATCTCTGCAACTTTATTTTTAACTCTACTGACAATGTCTATTTTATGAAGTAATAGATGTGGTATTGCAGCAAGTGTTAGAGTCCCATTAATATTGTCACATCAGACAGAAGTCATTGAAATCTGATGATAATAATTTTGAGCATTAAGAACAACTGTTGGTTTAAAAGTATGTTGCCTGATGGAGCCAAATAATTACCTGCATTCACCTGGTACCTATTTCCAAAATCCATCTAACCCTGCAACATTCTTTCTACAACATGAACATTAAAATATCAAACTGGTATGTGTAGGCTCTGGAAATAAGGATTTTTTCCAGTGAAACAACTTCTGTTTCATGCTTCTTAGCTATTGTTATTGTTATTCTTTTTAAAAGAGAAAGAAATTAAACCAAGGTGAAAAATTCTTCAACAGTGACTTTTGTAACAAAAATATGACTGACACAGCAGCAGTAAGATAGGAGTGAGCCTGTTCCAAAACAATCTGCCTAAACTAATTATCAAACTAATGAAGGCTAATCATCTCAAATCTTAATAACAGCTTGAAAAATATGCTATTTCACAATTAAGTAAATGAAGTAGAAATATTTTTTTCATTAGAACGTGTAGATTTATCTTGCCATTCGATTTAAAGGATCACATTTGTATATAATCTATTGTTTTACCCATATAGTAAAGAAAAATAAATCAAAACAAATCTTCTTCCCATTCATCAAAAATAGTTAATGCATTGTGAGGTTCTTTTACATTCTGTAATAAGTTCAGAGGAGAGAAATCGAGTCCATATATAGGGAATAAGTATTTGGAGCATCAATAGGAGCCTTTCTGCTTCAACAGAATGGAATTCTTACTTCTCTGACACAGTCACAAAGGGGAGGTCCTATAGCAATTCCTGAAAGAATTTAACCCCCCGAAAACAGCTTGGCAGAGCAGAAAAAGGAACAAAAGAAACTCATCTTCTTCACCTTAATATTTTCTAGATTATCAGTTTGGCAGGTACACAGTACTAAAATGAGATTATTGAGCCTAAGAAGAAACGAATATGGATGTTTATCAGCTGAGTACAGTTAATAGTTAACATTTTGATCTGCAAACATTAAGTGAGCACTGCCTAGACCCAAAAAATCCTTGATACTGTCTTATTAGATCATCATCCTGGATAGCCATGAAAAGGAAAGGGATTCACAATCCTGCTGGCAATACATTCAAAAGATCTGTTAACTCTCAACAAAACAACACTGCATTTCAAAGCAGGAATTCCCTTGACAAAAAAGTGTTTCGTAATAGACCAAGATACTAATAATATGACCTGCTCAACCTGTTGTGAAAACTTTTCATACTGGTACAAATCCCTACGTGACAATTTTTAAAGGAATTCCAAGCTTTGCTTTATCTTCACCAATATGTCTTCTATTTTTATTTCTTTCAAAGTAACGCTGGGCTTTTGTAACTAAAAAATCAGTGTCTCCACCTGCTGTAGATATTCCATCTTTCATTAAAACATTAGACTAGTGAATATCTGGTTTTATCCATATGGCTCTATAAACCACATAGACATTAAGCGGGATTAAGGCATCCTGACAGTAAAGAGAACTCATCTCAATAATTCTTCAGTATTTTGTTCTAAGACAGGTTTTTATTAACTAAGATGGAATATAAAAATGTTTTAAATGCTTTAAAAGTCGACCCTTGAAGAATAATTATTTGTACAAAAAAGCAACTAAACAGCAAGTTTATTTGTAACATATCAATTATCATTGAATTCTAATCTTCAGCAGCAACCTGGGAAATATAATGAAACTAAAACCCAATTTTCAAGCCAAACATTTTTATGGCCTTTAGGGTATTTTCCTTACTGCTTATAATGCAAGTCCTGATCAACACTAAAAGCCTGTTCCTGAAGGACTGCCAAACAAAGCTATTTAACCTCATAAATGCTATAACTTTCTACTCATTAATTCTATAACTTTCAAATGTTTCTTTGTCTTTCCTGGATGTACCTTACATTATCTCTCATGAATGACAGGAGACAGAAAAGAGCATTCTATCACCTTCAGGGAAATGTTTTCAGGACTTTTCAAGTTCTCAGCAATTCAGATGTGTTGCTTTGCCTATTCATTGAATTCCAGAATAATCTCAACCTTTAAACAACTGAAAGTTACCCAATGGCACTGAAGATTCAGAAATGGAATTTCAAGAACACATCATGATTGTTCTCCACAACCAGCAGTGGAAACTGAACCTGACTGATAAGAATTTGAAAATATTGGAGTTAGAACACTCACACTGTTCTGCATTCCCTCTTCCAAATGATAAATGTTAAATCTGGATATACTTTCAAAATTTGCATTTCCCACATACAGTAGGATACCACGATAAGGACCATTTAAAGCATACTAACACAAGCTTAACAACTGGTATGGATTTTGAACTTCAAATGCTTTCCATGCTTTGTTTTCTTTGTATTAACAATGCTAAAGCAATTTAAGGTGACATTTCCATGCTCATTAACAGAGGACACAGAGTCATTTGCAAGGAGACAGACAGGTGGTTTATAACTTCCATCATTATAATATTGAACAAGGTGACAACTATTGCCTCAAGGAAGGATAATTATACTACAAGAGAACTTGAACCACGTATTCAGTTCACATTTATAAGAACTGGCAGAAAAAGTAAAATACCAAAGCTAAATTATCCTCATTTACCTGTTTAAATTATGGTTAAACAAATTAATCCTCAATGCACATTTATTGGTATTTGGTTTGTGTATTACATCAGCTAACTCTATCAGTGAATTGGCTATTGGTCTTCAAAAGTATCTGCATTACCTGTTGCACTCTACTGCAAGAAAGTAGACCTACATTTTTAGAGAACCATCTTGTAACCTAAATCTCTTCTTTCAGATGGTGGATCAAACGCTCTTGAGATACTGTCTGCCTGGTTTTAACATACTGGTTGAGGAAGGACCTGTTAGGATATAAATCAACCCTTCCAAAGGTCAGAGAGTTGATATATGTCCTCTGCTTTAAAGTCTTCCATGGCATATGTTTACTTTTCTTTTCTGAACTACAGCAACATGTATAGCTTTAAATATTGCAAATTACATGGATGACTTCAAAGAAACTCAGGCAACTTTGGTATCTCAACTGCTTTTGTTTCTTGTGGAGAACAATGGAAAATTCTAAAACCCCAAGAGTAATTTCCAAGGAGGTTATTGAAATACCACATCCCTCAAAAAGAGAGACATCATTCTACCCTTCTGTTTGTAGTTCCTTCTATTACAGTATGGGATGTACTCCAGAACTTACAGTATGTATTGAGAAATCTTATTTTCTTCAAATGCTTCCCAAGCATTTACATAGGACACAAAGTGTTCTTCCATTGTGCTTGCCTGTTATGTTTTTCCATACATCTAGTTATTTTCCATACATGTTAGTATGCATTTTCCATTAGTTCCAGCAGCAATATGATGGGAGAATTTCTGAGAACACTTTTAAGAACTGGAATAACACTTTTGCAATTAAATCTTCATACAGTCTTTCTTAGTTGACATATTTTCTTAGAATTATCATGCACATATATGGGGAGAAACAACTCCCGGTTTTTCACTATATATAACTACTACCCGTCTACTGTAAACGATACGTCACTGTACTTAATATTTGCACAAAAAATTAACAGCTATTTCTCCTTTGTTGTCAATAAATCTAAAATTGTTTTACAGAAGAAGCAACATTCTTTTTCCTAGTTTCTTTTCAGAAAAATTTATTATGATTTTCCTCATACTCACTGATTTCATCCTTGTTCCAATTTATTTTATGGAACCTGAGTGACCAGAACCATATACAGTGTTTCATGAGAGTTCTTACCTGTAGCTGATAAACAAAACTAATGGGTTTTGGCATATGCTAGGTTTGTATTTGCTGTTTCACAGGCATTCTAGTGCCAGCAGTACTCCTATGCATAAGCAAGCATACCATGTTTTTCTCCTTACTTCTGATATTCCCTCTGAGGTGTTCCAAGTTTGAAGTAGAAGTTACTACTAGACCCTGAAAGTATAATTTGTCATTTCACACTACTAAAATATCACACTATTGAAATATCTATCTTTCTTTAGTTATTCAAGTTGTTTTATTGCTGGAAAAGAGAACCATGACATTGTCTGAAAGAAGAAAGACTGAAGTCAGACTTAAAAATAAATGCCTTATGGTAAAAAAAGCAGGTTGCTTCAATTTAAAATTACTATTACTAGAAAATTATGGCTAATCCATCTTTGGAAGGACAAACTGGAAGGACAATTTGAAACAGTTCATCTTTCCCACTTCAACACCAGTGACGAACAAAACTGTTCATTCTATCATTCCATAATCACCACTAAAGGAATCTTTTCAGGTAATATCAGTGTACAGTATCTTAATTCAAACTTATATTTTGTTCAGTTTGAAGAGGCATCTTGCCATAGCAAGACGTATTTCATTGCACAAATACATCTGTGTACCTCTAACACTCTCATCGCAATATGCGAAGTAGTGTTCCTATGTGTCTTTACATATGCACCTTCAGCTGATATGTCTATGTGTAGTCTTTGAATCATAAGGAGGAATCACAACAAAATTCAAGAGAAATTACACTTGTCAAGAAAAATCTAGCACAAGCTTTGAATACAGTGATCACAATCTGGTTGATTGACTAGAACAGTAAATACTGGTCAAAATTCTCTGGGAGATCAGAACATTAATTTTAACACTGCTGTCAGATTTGGCAATCAAAATGCAGAAAGGTGATGTAAAAGGATGATGGATCCTGGAGAGCTGAGAAAGAAATACAAAATCAAGATGTGGCTATATCATGCAAGTTTCATGACAGAAATAATCCTGTTCAATGACGTGATAATGAGCTAAATCATCTAACATTAAGAGATTGAGTGAATTTTTCACTTCAGACAAACTAGGGAAAAATCCTTTAAAATTATAGGGAACTCTAGAAGGATTGCACATCAGGAAAAAATGGAGTGGGGAAGGTGTCTAAGAACCTAGATACGCTGGAGAGGTACAATGGTTTAAATAAATTTGTAATATTGAAAGTAAAAGAAAAATACTTGAAAGAGGATTCAGTTACTGTTCCAGGAACTATGTGATTATTTAGCTGTAGCGCCATTCACAGTAGAAGGGATACTCTACTTAACTATAAGTGTTGCTATTTATTTATCTTGTATTTATCCTCTTTCTTCTGTTCTTATTTCAAAACACAAATCATAAAGAGAAAAGATCAGCATTTTAATGTATTCACTTCTGGGGAAATAAGAAATGAACCATGATAATCCTATAGTGTGGATTAGGGCTGACGAATGGGTCATAAAAGCACAAAAAGCAATCATTTCAGGTCTGAAAATAACATTAGTTTTGCAAATCATATAAAAAAAATTAAACATATAATGTTACTAATTAGAAGCTCAGCTGAGCAAAAACCATAATTAAAACTAAATAGAAATCAAAATACTTTCTGCAATTAGAAATGACAGTATCTCTACGAGCTGGTAATTTATGAGCATGCAAAAATCACTCCAACTGATATAAAACACAGTAGAAAACATAACTTTTATTTCCTAATCTTTACAATAATATTCTGTCAGTTTTTGCATCCTGAAATTGTTTTTCTTCAATCCATTTCTCTACACTGCCTCAAGCAAGATTAAAAAAAACATTATCCATTTCTGTTAAACAATACATTGTGAACCTGATTCTCCAGGTGGCTCAGAATGAAAGTAATCACCCAATATATTCACAATTATAAATTTAAAGCAATTCAATCTAATTTGGTAGGAAAATTCATGACACAGAAAATCTTATCTCATTTAATACTGGCACCTCAAAATTACATTTTTTTTCTTAGTAAGGAATTTCTACTTACTATAATGACAAGAGGTATTTTTTTTTCTCTTAATGGATCTCAAACTACCTTCCATGTAGTATGTTGTAAGTATACAACAAGTCCTGGTTAGGATTGTGGCAGGATGTTCCTGATATAACTGCATTCATTAAGCCCTTTTATATCTTTAGATTCTTATAGTTGATAATCTATACAGTGTACACTGGAAATGGCAAACTTTTTTGAAGTATTATAAAGGCATTTACCTTGACATGATCATTTCCCAAAGCAAACCATAAATATACTAAAAACTAAAAGATGAAATCACTAAACATTAGGAGTATGCCATTAAAGACTGTTGACTTAAACTAATCTAGGTCTTTCAAGCCTAAATCTTTGTTATTGAAAAACTGGAGAATATAAATTGTAACTCCTAAAAGTACCCTGTTTACTATTATGCTAATTTTATTACAATGACATTTTTCCCATGGTAAATCAAAAAAGATAAATTAATAAATTCCCAAGGAAAATATTACGTGCTAAGTACAGACACTAATCTTTCTCTGTTTTTTTTACAACAACCTGAACATATCTATTTCTATGGTTTAGGCAGGTTTAATGTTTGCATTTTAAGAGCCACAAAGAAAAAAAAAAAAACAACAAAAAACAAAACTCACAAAAAGCAGATTTTGCCAATAGCTCTGCTGGATTTTGGCTAGGCTTCTTTACTAGTCAAATGTACTATAGACCCCCAGAATCAGTATGGTAGCTTTCTAGAAAACAAGCCAAAACTGGTCTTACTCATCTTTAGTTCTGGCCATCTGCTTGAAGCATCTGGTAACTGGGTACATTCACCCACATCCAGAACGTGACTGCTCTCTTGCCAACTATGTGCCTAGGTAACTGCCAATACGTGCTTCTCCACGACTAACATGACAACTGTCAAAAAGAAGCTGAACATGTTCGAATAAATCTAAATTAAACTAATCCATTACTTTCCCAAGTTACAGCAATAATTTTTTTGACATAATTGCTTGATAATGGCAACGACAAATAAGTCACTTACACAATGAAACCTCTCTGAGGCTAAAAACTGTTACAAGGATACCAAAGACCTAAGTACTTTGAAAAGCTATTTTTAACATTTAATCCTTGCTATTTTCTCTGACAACTGGAAAATATATGTGTGCAGTTGTTATTTAAGAAAAAAATCAGAGCAAGTAATGCTAGCAATGAGTTACATTTTTAGATAAAACCATCAGAATTATACATTAAATATCTGATTTAAGAAGAAATAACATAAGAAATCAGTTCAGATTCTTTTTAAAGTTTCTTTTCCAATTAATCCAAGTATATAAAATTATTAGATGAGGTCTAACTGCCATACATTAAAAGTCTTGCAAGACAATTTGGAATGTCATATTAGAAATTAGAACATAAATGACAGATTAGAACACAAATGTTAAAGAAATGTGCAGCTTCCACTGAGATTCATCTTCCTGGCATGCAAATATAATTTTATAACACCTCTGCTCACTCAAAAAGAATACCTAAAACTTATTTTGTGCACTTCATATTAGGAGAAGTGAAAAAAAATGAGGTAACTGTAATTACTGAAATGACTAATTCCTTTACCAAGTATCATCAGACAAACTTTATGACTTCTTTTGCTATGCCATTTGTTAAAAGGTAATATGTATTTAGTGTCTAGGAAGTGTGTGATTAAAAGTTATAAGCACATGAGAGAGAGAACAAGAATCAGAAAACCTAAAATCAAAGTCTGGAAAACTAATCCAAGATCATGATAGTAAACTACTAAACTATGGTTAGAGGAAAAGAATAAACCCAAGGATATTCAGAAATTGTCATAGTGACTTCTTTTTTTTTTTTCTTGCCCTGTCTGAATCACCATTTGTGCCTCTTCTTTTATTTTAAGCTCCATGGAGTAAATGTCACAGTTTCGTTCTGCAGCAAGTTAGCACACAAGATGGCATGGTCCTTATCCACCACTATGGCTCCAATGCACAATGCTGCTGTTGCCACCAAATTAACAATAGTAACAAAAAGATATCCTATTCCTATTAAGTGCTGTGATTACGATTGATAAACACCGTGCCTCACATGCAGGTGGTTCTATAGTTATCTACCATTCCATGGTCAATCAGTTTAAAACAGATTAGGGAAAAAAGTGCTATATCTTTTCCAACCTCCAATTCTTAAAAGAAGTTTTTATCAAATGTTCATTTAAGTCCATTGAAAAGCATATGTAATAAATTATCACATACCATATGTAAATATTTCTTTGGCTTCCATTTTACTTTGTTGTTTTCATCACATCTATTTTAAATACTGTATTTTCAAGCTTTACAATTTATTATATTGCAATGTTTTCCAAAACACTGTAATGTAATTTTTGATTGATACAAGAAATAGAACTACAGTAAGTTCTTAACGAATTCTACATGGTGATAATTGCTCTGATATCTGTTAAATTGCATTAACATACAGTAAACGAGCACAAGGATGGTAGACCAGACTCAATTACTGAAAGAGAAAGGGTAAATCTCATGTAAAGGGTAAATCTCATCTAGCTCATCATGATATTTTTCTGAATCTATCTTTATTTTTAGATCAAACTAACCTCAAAGCACATGACGTCCATGGATACAAAGAACTTTTAATGATGTATAAAATCTTGTAATTCTTATCTCGTAATGGCCTAAGGTGTGAGAATGTCTTGTATTACAGTCATATTAAACATATTAAGCTTGTGGCCTTCCCTCAGGCAAATTTATTACAAGCAAGGAAAAAAGTGAAAAGGAGGTGTAACAAGTTCACAAAATAAATATAAACACATATGGTGAAATAATTAATCAGACACTGCAAATTGCTTCTAGGGTTAAGCACAAGTACCTTTGCTATTTCCTTTATATCTCACACTTACCGCTATTCAGGGCCAGCCTGAAGTTCTAAAAATCCATCATTAGAAAAAAAAGAAAAGTAGATTTCCAAAATTAGTCAACATCCCAATAGGAAGCCCTAGTCAAACTTTTCAAACATGTCCAGATATTCCAGGTACTCTACTCCTGAGGTTTTCAGCCGAAGAAGTCAACTGTCATACAATAGTCAGTTGCCTAAGTTGAAATTCTCAGAATTGAGATTGTCAGAAACACATTAGCTTCCAAAAATCCTCATTCATGTTTTCATTTGAGACTATATGTTAGCTATATGTAAGTATATAAACAAGAGCATATTATAATGAACTGTTAATTTGTATTTGTAAAGAGAAACAGGATTCTGTAAGAAACTCTCTGCTCCAGAGAGTAGAAAGAAAGCAAGATTCATATGCTAGAAGAAATTTTTTCCATTTTTATAAAACCTATATAATTTCCAGGAACTCTATCAGATCAGCTAGGAGAGCTTACTTCAAGAAATATTTTATTTCAAGACTGGTTCTGTTATGAAAATCTATTATACTATCTTTTTGTGCTTTAACCTAAACTTGTATTTCTTCTTCAGTCACAAACTTTCTGTACATATTTCATGAAAAACATTCCAGTTACATTTTTATAGAGAAAAAAAAACATATTTCTGTGCCAATGCTTGAAATACGTCAAATAAATAAGTTGTTCCATCTTTTTGTCAGTTGTGTTGTTAATGAAAAATTCCTCAAGGAGTCAATTTTTTAATTTATTTTGATCATATAACAAACAAGGAAGAATTGCTTTATAAAATTGTCAAAAAGATACTAAATGTTCAAACTTAAGTCTGTATATTTCCATAACTAACACTTAAAAAACCAAAAAACCCCAAGTGCTGTAACTACAATCAGGTGAGGCATGAAATGTCTCATGCTCAATTTTAGGTTAGTGACATTTCCAGATTTCTGTCCCTAGAACTACTCAAAGTGGTTATAATGGCAAGAATTGAGAAGTGGCTCTTTCAGTTGATGTGTTTGAAAGGTAGCTTTGTATGAACAGCTGTGTTTTCAAAATGCTTGCCACCTCTAAATTGGTCCTTGTGAAGTGAACTGTTTGCCTTATTGCCAGCAGGGCACATTGCAGTGTAGCTGCTGCATTTTTAGTTTTTATCACTGTCTCTCTAACTGCTGAAGTGGAAAAGAAAGATTGCCAAAACCTGACGTGTTTCTTTTCCTTTCTGCCCACTCTGACTTGGTTCTTAGCTGTCTGTTGCTCCAGTGATGAGAAACGTTGCTCAGTTTATTCACTCACTGAATGTCTTTTCCAGCTCAAATAATGGTGATATCCTCCTGTAAACCAAGGCTCCAGCTGTCAATAACAGTAAATGAAACAAACCTAATTAAGACATACCAATCATTGTCTACACAACAGATAATTAGGCTGAGAAAAGTTACACACATCAGGGTGCATTTTTCTAAAAACAAGACATAATACCTTAAAAGCAAGAAGCACTCCATATTTAGTAAGACACTAACTATGGATTGCAATAGAGACAGATTTCAACAAAAAAATTAAAGAATCTGTCCACAAAGATTTAAACAGTTTTAGGATAGAAGTTCTAGTACAGGAAAAAAATAATTAAAAATACATATTATTACTAATAAGCAATACTAACTTTTTAGTTGCAGACTATATTTAGACTTTTTAACCGCAGACATTACGAAGCAAACCACATCTTTTTATCTGGAAGAGAAAATACATGTACAATCAGAGTGTGCACAGCGATTTATAAATGCAGTTGGGTAAAGAATTACTTCAAAGACTCCAAAACTATGATGCATAGCTCCTGCTGCTGCTTGTGTGAAAACACTTATCCCACAGCTCAGCTTAACGTTGATAATTTGCTGCTGAACCTCATATCTACAAGCTTTTCTATTGTGCACCACAGTAGGTATAAGTTTTAAAAATCACTTGCACCACATCAAAAATCTTGAGGGGTCATCAAAACCCACTAACAAAAGACCTATAAGAAAAACAGTAATTTTGCTTAACAGATAATGCTGACATAATTGCATTATTTGAATTAACTTTTTTTTTAAAGAAAATATCTACTTTTACACAGAAACCTCTGTGTAAGTAAATCTCAGATACTTTAAATAATACTCAAAGGAACAGAACAAATAATCTTCAGATTCTCTTTGTCCTTTTTATTAGTACCTTTAAAACTGGACATTTGAAATGCAAAACTTTCACATAAAATTCCAGATTGTACAAAGTATTTAGATTTAAAGCACTGGAACCCATTAATAAAAATTGTGAAAATCAGTGTTAATAAGAGCATTTCAATTTAATCTCTATTTAGTGTTATCACTACATATTTACTATTATCAGTACATTAACGAAGAAAGTGAAAAAATGTATTCACAAAGTTCAAAGTATCTCAAAGTTAAATGCTTCTTTTCCAATACAAACATTTATCTCAGTAACGCTACATTCTTCAAGGAAATTGAACTTCAATTACAGTTTATAGCATTGAGTGCAAGATAGCAATTTACATGAGGTTTATTTTGTTACAGTAAACTGCAGCTCACTTCTCAGTTCAAAATGGTTTCTACACATCTCAAGGTTAGAAATTAATTACATGCACGCAGACACACACACATAAACAATACAACCAGTTGGCATAAGCAAAGTCATATCGCATAACTTGATTCTGGGTTTTGAGCTCTTCAAGCGGGACCAGAAAACATCACTAATTTTTTTTTCCTTTCCTGTCAACATTGTATATCAGAGTCACACAATAAAATTATTATAAATAAAAAGACCAACAGAAATATTTGGCCACTCAAATGATTCTATTTTTGCTGTGCATTTCATTATTTAACTTTTTTGTTTATTGTGTTATGTGATCATAGAATCATAGAATCGTTAGGGCTGGAAGGGGCCTTCAAAGGTCATCTAGTCCAAACCCCAAAAAAAGATTTGATGTGTACTACAGTCATATTATTTAGTTTTAGGTTGTCCTGTAAGGAGTAGGGAGTGGGACTCAATGATCCTTATGGGTCCCTTCCAACTTGAGATATTCTATTGTATGATCTCATAAGCCACTATGGATGTCCATACTACTCCAGAAACATTCTTTTATTCCACACCTTGAATGAATGGTAGTTAATACCAAATCATTTTTGTGTAAAATAATAGATAGATATGGTACTATTTAAACCAAAAATATTTCTGAAGTGAAACAATGTACTTTGGAACGATGCCTCTGCAGGCTGGGAGAGATTGTGAAAATTATTCTACAATCTGTTATTCAAGGCACTCAACCCCAGTGAATATTTTATACAAGGCAGAAGCACTTTAACTGGAGAAATAAGAAAGATTTATGCTAGAACACCATATGAGCTTGAGCTCGTGGCTTATTAGCTGGAGCGTTCACCAGAAAGAGAAAAGACATCAGATTAAATCATAAAGAAGAAGAATTTCAACCTGGATTTCCAACCTCTTTTTTGCTGCCTTTTGTGGAAAGCCCACTCTAATATATATGACATGAAAATGTTCACTGTGTCCTTGGTTTTTGGCTTGAGAATCTCATAGAAGCTGAAGTATAAACTCAGAAGGAGTACAAACACGAGAGGAATATAAACTCAAATGCAGGAGAATATGGGCTCTAGGTACAGGAAAATGTAGTAGTTTACATGTTTTAACTGGTACAGCCTCTCGGGTACCTGGGACACACATGATATGTCCATCCTGGTCCACACCCTATCTTTCACAGTGGCCAATGGCAAATATCGAGGGAGGAGTTGAAAAGCAGGTCAGCTATGTACTTATACTTCCCCAGAATATTTTTCCAGTACCTCTACTGAGCAGAATTCCTGCGCATCATAGTGGGATCAAAATGCTGCGATTCGATAGCTGCAGTAGCAGTCCCTTGAATCTCAATTAATTTGCTATTCATGTAAGTTTTCCAATGACCTTTCAACTATTAAAAGCTTACATTTTGTATTCACCATGCTTACAGATACATTTTTAATATACAAGCCAAATAAAATTCTACAAGTCAATGGAACATGCTTTAGAAAGTGCATCAAGAGCACAACCCAAAAAATTTCCTCCTTCCGTTTATCCTCTTTTCTCCCTACATAGTAAATGACATCTGTGCGTTTGGCATAGAATGATTTCTACTGAGATCGTTAGTAAATGGGACAGTACTCCATACAAGTATACATCACCTTGCCTCCAAACTGTCCAACCTTTATTCTTCTGTAAGCCTTAAGTTCATCTCGTTTCCCAGAACAAAGGAACAGGTTACATTTTTACTGTTTCAGTCAGCATGTCTTTGCATTGCAGTATAAACTGGTTCATTTGCATGAAAACATATTATTAATCCTCAAAACAGCAGAATGTTTTCTGTGTGTTTATCTCACACATTGTCTGTTCACTTTATTAATACATTTACGTGTTAAAATGTAATATTAAATGTCCTTACATGTACATAACACAAACAGCAGCCTCAAAGACTTGTCAAATGTACTTCAAAGTGGTCCAGTGCCCATGTCACGCAACACAGCCCAACACTTTTCCTTTGAGTTGATAACGGAATGCCTATGTGGTCAATACGCTCAATCCTCCTGGGCCTGGAAAGGAAACCTAAAATCTAAATCCTTGATGCTTGACTGTTATAATCTATCTATACCAGCAACACCTCAAAAGTTACTTTTCAATGTCAGTGAAGCATTGATCTTATGTTACAGTTTGTAAACAATATCACTGTGAATTTTAACACTAGAGGCAGGGAAAAACAGGCACAAGTGTGTATCATATGAGAATCTTCTGAGACAAAGTCCAGTTAAAGTTAGTGAAAAATCTATATTCTGAAGTAAATTAAGCAGTTAATGCATACTACTTCATATATGAAAACACAAGCTTTTCAATTACATGGTTTGGAACACAACGTACAGGATTTTTTTTGCCCCAGAAAAAGCAAGTACATACCAAAAACCTGGAGAGTGCACATTTGATGCTTCAAGATGCTAAGGCTTCAGTCTTTGCTATAATTTGGGACATGAAGACAATCTGCAACTTCAAAGCAAATTCTTGCAGAGCTACAGACCAAAGAGGCAATTGCTAATGTACTTTTTTTTTTTCCTTCTTATCACTCTAAAGACACTTTTCTGTTATTACTATTCCTTGCAATTGAAGTTATTGAAGCCGAAATAAGTAAGCCAGTAATTAGCCTGAATTTGCCAAGATGAGGAGCTATTTATTGTGAGGTACATATTTCTTTTTAATTATTGCTTTAAAGAAAAAAAACAAATTGTCTTCCTAAGCGGTAGCTACAAAAAGAATTACAAAATCATAAAACCTGTGAATTATCAATTTTGTATATTTCTGTAGAAACCTCTCAGAGGCTTGCCTAAGAATGTCATCATTAGGAATGTGTATTAATCCAACCATTCCATTTTCCTTTGATTACACATAAATTATGTTCTTTATATTTATAAATTTCATGTTCAAAAGTTAAATATTCATGCTCTGTAGGATTTTGCTCAGTGTTTACATTTTCAAAGCCAACAGAACTCAGTCTGCTTCTAGCGATAACTGAAAGAAAAAAGAAAATATTTTAAAGGAGCATAAAATATGTAGAAAAAATCTCACTGATATATTTTGCTTTATACTTTATGGATCTTCATCTTTCTGTAGAGCAATGCTCCACTGGACGTCTGACAAGCTACAAGTCTAAAGATATATTACTATATTAACTTCATTTATGCTATCTGGATACCACTACAATACTCTAGGCACCACAGTCATTTTCTTTTCTTACTTGCAATAATTAACATTAGAGAGCTAAAGATGGCTAAATTAATTTATTACTTTATAGTTTCTTATACTAATTATTTCCTCTTCTTGTATTTTAGGTCATCCTGTCATTCCTGCAAACACTAATCAATCATGGGATTTGAAGTTAATACTACTAAATAAATGAATTGCTTAATCTCCTATGACCATCTATACATACTTCATCTTCACAAAGCTTATCAATTTTATGCCATCAAGGACAGAGTGACCTTCATTTCCACAAAATGCTTCTTACTACTGGACAAGTTGGTTACAAATTTATCACTTATCCTCAGGAAGAAAGTCCTTCACGATCATCATTTGACAAATGCAAGTGTGTGTATTATCAATTGACCAGGTCACACTGAATTCCAAAACCATAATTGTGGAATACTAAACAGTCTGTTACATCTGAGCTAAGATGAAGGACATGCAACTCAAAATTAATTTTCTACTTGGCCTAGTTATCACTGCACTAGTACAAGCTGTAGAAAAAAAAGCAGACTGCCCAGAGTCATGTATATGTGAGATCAGACCATGGTTCACTCCCAGGTCTGTGTATATGGAGGCTCCAACAGTGGACTGTAATGACTTAGGCCTTTTTAGTTTTCCAGCCAGACTGCCTGCTGACACACAGGTTCTACTTCTACAGACTAATAATATTGCAAAAATTGAACATTCAGTAGACTTCCCAGTGAACTTAACAGGTCTAGATTTATCTCAGAACAACCTATCCTCAGTGACCAGTATTAATCTTAGAAAGATACCACAGTTGCTTTCAGTGTACCTTGAAGAAAACAAACTCACTGAACTCCCTGAAGAATGTCTCTCTGGACTCCACAATTTACAAGAGCTTTATATTAATCATAACCTGCTTTCTGTGATTGCACCGGGAGCTTTCATAGGCCTCAATAATCTTCTCAGACTTCATCTCAATTCAAATGGTCTGCAAATGATCAACAGGAAGTGGTTTGAAGCTACTCCTAATCTTGAAATCCTCATGATTGGAGAAAATCCAATAATCAGAATCGAAGATATGAACTTTAAGCCTCTTATCAATCTGCGCAGCCTAGTTTTAGCAGGCATAAATCTCACTGAAATACCAGATAACGCTTTGGTTGGCCTTGACAATTTAGAAAGCATCTCCTTTTATGACAACAGATTCATTAGAGTACCCCACATTGCTCTTCAAAAGGCTACAAATCTTAAATTTCTGGATCTAAACAAGAATCCCATTAACAGGATACGACGAGGAGATTTTAGCAATATGCTGCACCTAAAAGAGCTCGGAATTAATAACATGCCTGAACTGATTTCTATAGATAGTCTTGCTGTTGATAATTTGCCTGATTTAAGGAAAATAGAAGCTACCAATAACCCCAGATTGTCATACATTCATCCAAATGCATTCTACAGACTTCCCAAGCTGGAATCGCTCATGCTCAACAGCAACGCGCTGAGTGCCCTGTACCGCAGTACAGTGGAATCCTTGCCTAACCTCAAAGAAGTGAGTATACACAGCAATCCCATTAGATGCGATTGTGTCATCCGCTGGATTAACATGAATAAAACAAACATTCGCTTCATGGAGCCGGAGTCCTTGTTTTGTGTTGACCCTCCTGAATTCCAAGGCCAGAACGTGAGACAGATACACTTCCGGGAAATGATGGAAATCTGTCTCCCCCTGATAGCTCCTGAAAGTTTTCCATCTACTCTGGATTTAAAAACTGGCAGTCATATTTCCTTACACTGCAGAGCAACAGCAGAACCAGAACCTGAAATCTACTGGATAACACCATCAGGACACAAACTTTTGCCTAATACTATCTCTAATAAATACTACATTCATTCTGAAGGAACATTAGACATAAGTGATGTAACACAAAAAGAAAGTGGCTTATACACATGTATAGCAACGAATTTAGTTGGGGCAGATCTAAAGTCAGTCATGATTAAAGTGGACGGCTCTTTTCCTCAGGACAGCAATGGATCATTGAATATCAAAATAAAAGATATAAAATCTAATTCTGTTTTGGTCTCATGGAAAGCAAGTTCTAAAATTCTGAAGTCCAGTGTTAGATGGACAGCCTTTCTGAAAGCTGAAAACTCTCAGGCTGCACAGAGCGCTCGAATACCATCTGATATAAAGGTATATAATCTTACACATCTACATCCCTCAACTGAATACAAAATTTGTATAGATATTCCCACTATCTATTCACAGAATAAGAAACAATGTGTCAACGTAACCACAAAAGGACTGGATGTAGCAGTGAAAGGCTACGAAAAGAACAACATAATAGGATTCCTTGCTTGCCTTGGTGCTTTTCTGGGAATCATCTCTGTGATATATCTCTACAGCTGCATCTCACGAGAGATGAACTATGACGCTGGACACAGCTATCTAAGGAATTACCTGAAGAAACAATCATTTTCACTAAATGAGCTTTCCCCTCCTCTAATCAGTCTTTGGGACATGGGCAAAGAAAAAAGCACAGCTATGGAAGTAAAGGCAACTGTAATAGGTGTACCAACCAATATGTCATAAATATGTCAGTATATCACTTAATCCCTGAAATAAAAAGCACATGACTGCATTTGTGCTGAACAAAAAGGCAACAAGAAAAAGCATTTCTTTCAGGAACCAGATGCCTGGACTTTGCTACTGCCAGCAAATGGGAATATGTATTGACTCATCAGAAGAGAATAATTTTAACTAACTGGCTTCTAAGGGTATCCTACCAACCAAATACAATTAACTTCATTTTCTAGAACTTTCATGGGACCTCTAAGTCTGGAATACAGTGCAAGTAGCCAAGAACATTTTCTGTATTATTTTTTTTTTATTATATAAAAGTAGTGGAACTGAGCAATACCTCCTCCTGTGCTGTATTACACACACTAGCCACGAGTTTTTGCAGTGAACAGATATACTAGGATTGACACATGGTGTAATGAAATGGACAAATTCTGTAGAGTAGACACAGTGAGTATGTGGATTTTTTTTATGAGGAAAATACATTTTTGATTAAAATCAAAACAGTTTTTGGCTTGTTTGTTTCTAAAAAAAACCTCCAATATTTGGTGAGCTCTTGTCTGACAATAAACAAACTCATTCTAAAGTCTGAAAAAAATATCTCCTTACATATTCTCCTGTTGAAATGCCAATCTGAGAACACAGGATATACTTGCTGGTTTTAGGCTATACAACTGCAATAAAACATGCAATAAGTACTTTTTATAAAGAATTTACTCATACATATAAGAAATAATAACCATATTTTACATGTTGCTTATTGAAGAAGGGGAAAGAGAGAAGGGAGGGAAAGAGTCATAAGACTGATAGGGAAATAGATTGTTAGCTACTGATAGCAGTAAGTTTTGAGTTGCTTTGGTATTCTCCCAGAAGCCTGAAAACTAAATGCAATTTTTACACTCACATAATAATGTTTTGTCTCCAGTCAAAAGAGTAATTGAGTTATTAGTAATATCTAAACTTTAGTGTGGCCATACAGGGAACTCAACTAGTTTGAACAGTTGAGATGATATTGAGGTTTTCTTTCTGAACCTGCACAGTTCTGTTCAGCAGTAGCAACAACTGACTAGTTTATAAACCCCTTCAGCTTTCACAATGTAACAAGCAAAAAATGACTGACAGAAACATTATTAGGAGAAATGAAATGAAATTAAACGAAGAGATAACATTGAATACCTGACTACTCATATTGAATTTAAAGTTCTCACGGCAGTAGGACCGGGCCCATAAGCAGTAAATGTGCACCTAAAGCTGCTGACCAGAATGTTGATTACAAGCTAAACCCAATTCTGTTAGGATTGAAAAAGTGACTACTCCTAAACCTAGTACAGAATAGACATCTGAAGATTAAGACACCAAATGAAAAGATGTGGTAACTCCTGACAAAGAAAGCAATAGCTGAGATTTTATGTTATTTGGGTTGATATATAAGGAAACAAACAGGAATAATGAAGTTAAATATAGTTATCACTGAATATTGTGCTTAAGGAAGTAAATATTAATTGAATGCATAAGTAGCTTGCATTACAAAGTAAAACGAAGAGAAACAAACATTCCTTGTATGTCTCCACTAGACTTTAACATTTTTTAAGCACTGTAATAATACTAATTTTATCTTTCTAGACTTGGTTGAATTAAACACTTCTGTGGAATCGCAGACAAAATATTTCTAGGTAGAAACAGAAGAGTTACTTCTTGTACATAGGCATTAACTTTTCCCTTTATTTATAGTTTGCTGCATGCATCGAAAATATTATTGGTCTATAAACACTTATAACAGAAAAAAATAATTTCATTTTACTTGAATAACTTACTTTCATAGAATCATAGAATGGTTAGGGTTTGGAAGAGACCTTAAAGATCATCTAGTTCCAACCCCCCTGCTATGGGCAGGGAAACCCTCCACTACACCAGGTTGCCCAAAGCCTCATCCAACCTGGCCTTGAACGCTTCCAGGGATGGGGCATCTACAACTTCTCTGGGCAACCTGTTCCCCTGCCTCACCACCCTCACAATGAAAAATTTCTTCCTTAGATCTAATTGAAATCTCCCCTCTTTCAATTTAAAGCCATTTCCCCTTGTCCTATCACTACATGCCCTTGTAAAAAGTCCCTCTCCAGCTTTCCTGTAGGCCCCCTTTAAGTACTGGGAGGCTGCGATAAGATCACTCTGGAGCCTTCTCTTCTCCAGGCTGAACAGCCCCAACTCTCTCAGCCAGTCTTCATAGGAGAGGTGTTCCAGCCCTCGGATCATCTTTGTGGCCCTCCTCTGGACCTGCTCCAGCAGCTCCATGTCCTTCTTGTGCTGGGGACTCCAGAGCTGAATACAGTATTCCAGGTGGATGCTCATTAGAGCAGAGTAGAGGGGCAGAATCACCTCCCTCGACCTGCTGGTCACGCTTCTTTTGATGCAGCCCAGAATATGGTTGGCTTTCTGGGCTGCCAGCGCACATTGCCGGCTCATGTTGAGCTTCTCATCCACCAGCACTCCCAAGTCCTTTTCCTCAGGGCTGCTCTCAATCCATTCTCCGCCCAGCCAGTACTTGTGCTTGGGATTGCCCCGACCCACATGCAGGACCCTGCACTTGGCCTTGTTGAACTTCATTAGGTTCTTACAGGCCCACCTCTCAAACCTGTTGAGGTGCCTCTGGATGGCATGCCTTCCGTCCAGCATGTCCACAACACCACAAAACTTGGTGTCATCTGCACACGTGCTGAGGGTACACTCAATCCCACTGTCCATGTCACCAACAAAGATCTTAAATAGCACTGGCCCCAGTACTGATCCCTGAGGAACACCACTCGTCACTGGCCTCCACTTGGACATTGAACCATTGACCACTGAACTCTCTGAGTGCGACCATCCAGCCAATTCCTTATCCACTGAGTGGTCCATCCATCAAAACCATGTCTTTCCAGTTCGGAGACAAGGATGCCATGTGGGACAGTATCAAATGCTTTGGATAAGTCCAGGTAGATGATGTCATTTGCTCTTCCCCTATCCATCAATGCTGTAACCTCATCATAGAAGGCCACCAAATTAGTCAGGCAGGATTTGCCCTTAGTGAAGCCATGTTGTCACCAATCACCTCCTCATTTTCTATGTGCCTTAGCATAATCGTCAGGAGGGTCTGCTCCATGATCTTGCCTTCATGTTAAGGATGACTAATTAAATCCCAGCTTTTGAATTATTTTAAATTATGTAAAGGTATTTTCAAAGTTGTTATACGCAGAATAAAACACCTGATGCCAATTTTAAACTACTAAAACATAGGATACTCATAGAGTCGATACATTTCACTGAAGAAGAAAGTTTACAAACCCGACGAATCACTATCACACATAAAGGCACACTGAAATGGATCAGAGGAACGCTGCGATGGCATGGCAGGTTGCAGCACATTGGACATGCTGCTCCTCGTGACATGGCAGCTCAAAGGGGACCCATCGCCCAGCAGATATTGCACTTGTCAGCAAGAGCTTGTAGCTATATCTTGCATGTTTACCTCTGGAATTGAGCTACATTTAGAATTTACAACTCTTAGACCTTGGAAACGATAATCTCATTTTTTCAGGCAAAAACATCTCTGCACAATGTTCTAAACCAACACAGGAATACAAGCTTAATGGGGAGCACTGATAAATAGACCTTTTTCCCCCTCACAGAATAAGTATAGGCTTTATTTTTTGGGGGTTGGAACTAGATGATCTTTAAGGTCCCTTCCAACCCTAACCATTCTATGATTCTATGATTCTATTTGCTTTATTTATATCATATTAAAAGTTTTTTGTTGATAGATAAGCATTTTTATACAGATGAATTTTCATACTAAACTGAGAGTTCAAATGTAGCTAGATATTATCTCTACAAATATTTGAATCATTCTATACTTCAATACTATCAAATGAAAATATACTTCACATTTTAAGAATAGATTATCCTGTTGCAAATTGTTAAGATGTAAATTATTTCCTTTATATCCCCCAAAAAAGAGAAGCATAATTTCATTTTCTTAAAGTAGCTTTGCAATCCTTCTCTCACATGACCTTGAGTAAGCTGTTTTACAACTCTATACCTTCCTTTCCCTGAAAGTACCTCCAAAGTAATATGCTGAGCTTTTTTTTCAGCATACCAACAAGATGCATCTTCTATAACTAACCATCATTGTGTAATAGTCTTTATTTGTGCAAAAATGCCTTCACTGCTATCACTCAAAAGTGAAGCTTTAAGAAATACTAGGAAAATGTCCATAAGACAGGGTCAACAGTGTCTCTACAATGGGTCACAAGATCACGTAAGTTTTAGTTTACATTAGAAGTTATAGTGACTCATAGAATAAAACACTTGAGATTTGGTAGAGGTGCTTAACTGATGGGGTACCTAGTAGGAATACAACTACAATAATGAGAACAGGGATATCTCTTCAAAGAGTTTTCACTCTTACAAAGGATCTGCAGAAAGAAATGCTTTCAGGTTTAGATTAAAACTAAAAATAAATACTTACTAGCACACTGAAGTTAATATTAATGAACTTACAGGACAATAGCCTTAGAATTCTTCAGTATTCTACTAAGGTTTTAAATTGAAATGTTATGTTTCTAACAGAAACGTTAAGTCTAGTGATATTTTTTGATGAAATTCTATTTATTATAAGAACACATTAATGGCAAAAAGCATGTTGGAGGCAAGGCTGTTTAAATCCACTTAAATTAGATTTCAATATGTATATTGATTACTGAATGGTTGTTTGATCCTTTTCTTATATACACTTTAGTATGTGTGTGTGAAGTAATTCTGTTCTACTAGCAACACTAGCCTGTCTGCAGATCTTTATTTCACTATATGTCTATTGCATTATTTTATCTACTATACAGAAGTAGTACTGTGTAGAACACACGGCAATACTTGGAACCACAGTACTGTGAACCACCTACTATCCCTATAAACAGAACATCTTTATAATCTACATAGATTACAGAAACAGATCTCCATTATATTAATCTAACAGATCTCTAAAAAGATTCATTATTTCTCCATGATCAAAGACATTCTTCATGTCAAAATCCCAGATGAGCAGTGAAATTCTTAAGTAGCTGTGTGCAAAAATGGATAGCTGCTCCTTTCATAGATATACTACTCTATAAATCTGAGGGCTGTTGGTAAGTAATAAATCCACCTTTTAGTGTTAATATCTTAGTATATATTTAATTTACATCTCTTCATAGACATATACAAAAAAAAAAGGTCATAACAATTTTTTAGTAAAGTAAAATCTGTTAAAAAAGTACAGGAAGACCTTCCTAATAGTGGCATAGTATATACTTTGTAATAAACTCTTCATTCACAGGAAGGTTATTTTTCCATAGAAGGCATAGGGCTAAATTTTTTCTTTCTTTTATTAATTGACATGTTTATTCTCTTTAATGGAAGTAGGAACTGACAACGAGCCATACTTATTTTTCTCAAAGACAGAGAAAAGCATTGTTACACACTAGCGTTTCCATTTATTTAATAGTTTTCTCTCAGGAATCCAACTCATTAAAAGCAGTAGTTACTGATTATTAAAATCAGAAAACAGTAGCTTACAAATACATTATCTCGGCATTTTACAGCAAATCTCCTCCTGAGACATGCTACTAACAAAAGAGAGAAGGCAAACATGAGTGTTTGAAATGTCTGGCTAGGCAATACTCATAAGACTGAAAAGACTTTTTAATTTAGTTACTTCTTTCTATCAGCTACTAGACTGAAAAGTAGTATTCTATTCATTAAAAGATTAAGCATTTACTTCTTGGTAAAACATTTACAAAAACCAATTCCAATATTCCATCAGCTAACACAGCCAAACATTTACGTTTGTTTTATCTACAATGATGTGAAATCGTAACTCCAAAGAGTAGCTAAAAATCTTAGATAAGACATCACAGAATAAATGTTGATTTACTTCCTAAAAGGAAATTTCCATTTCCAAAATTCACTAATAAAATTCATTCTGCTTGTGTAATCTTAAGCAGTGATATCAAGATAACTTAAAGAAGAAATTGAGATTCTTCTCTCAATCTTGTGCTGGCCAGTAATAGAACGGACACAATGATCAACAATAATCTTATATTATTTGTTATCTGAAACCAGAAGAGACATTTTAGAAAAAGGTGCCTATATAGTCTAGAAAATAAGTTCACATACTAGACAGTATCAGATAAACTGAGGTTTTAGAGAGAAAAAATCGAAAAGTATCATTCTGTCAGACTTAGGGAAGAAAACAATTCTTATTAATGAACTGAACGGAGTAAAACCAGAGTGGATGTGTGGCACTGACAAGACAAGAAACTTTACATAGCAGAAAGTGTACAGTAAGTATGAAAACATCAGTATGAAAACTACAGAAGACATTTTGAAGGACATAGTTGAATAGAATAGAGAAGATAGTCATTGAACACAAATCACTAGAGACAAAACAAGACTAAGAATGCACCTCATGCTGAAGATGAGAAAACTTGCTTGGAAACAGATTAACAATTGCATGCAGTTTTTTTAGAGGTAAGAAGCAAGATGACTAGAAATATATCCAAAATAAAAATTTACTGGTGTTGCCTACTGAAGATCATGACACTTCATCACAACATAGTTTACAGAAAGACATCTTAATAAGATTTTTGGGGAAGCAATACATACAATTGATTTTTTTAGAACATCTTTGGGTCCCATGAGCAACAGGAGAAAGATGTTGGAATAAACTGCTAGGTAGGAAAAAAAATGCATCTTTCTGGAATATTGGTTGACCTTCCAAACCAATCGTTCTGGTAGGTCAGTTGGTTGTCATACCAAACGTAATTTGAATAGCTTCCAGTTTAATACCATTGGAAATAATTGGAACCAATCTTCTCAGGAAAAGGCTAAACAGACACTCAGGGAAAATGCTAGGCTACAACAGAAAAAAAAGAAGGATGATCAAAACAACAGAAAGATTATATAAACATTCAGAAAACATAAAATCAAGACACTAAGAGTAAAAAATAACATAGATGCCAAAGATTAAGATAAAACAATCAAACAAACAAACAAATTGCATTTACCCATATGACAACTAAACAAGAGAATTGTAATTACTCATTTGTATGGATGAATTCAGTTTGAGTTACTACTGAACCTTGGCAAGAGTTGCATGATTGGAATGTTAAAATACACGACCATAACCCATCTAGTAAGAACTGTGCTTTGAAACTAAGAATCGAGTTATTCACTTCAGGTTCAATAAAAATTCTGAAGGAGTTGAGTCCTTGTCAATGCTTGTATAGTAGGACAGTGGGAAAACAATATAAAGTATCAGACTAAATTCTGTCCATGATTAGCTGAACCTCAGTATTCTGAGACAAAATGTGCAAGCATCATTTGCAAATAGTATAAGCATACACTAGAATTAGCAATGAACAATGAAAACTGACCCTATGGTATGTGACTGACTGTGGTTACGTTATTCTTCAGGTTACATTAAGCAGTGTTTAATTTCTACAGCCAGGATTTTCAAAAGAACAAGGTTAAGTCAATCAGACATCATGTTTAAAAGACCTGTTATTTTGAACACTCAAGAAAAACTTTAAAGAGCAGTGTATGTCTACCTAGTTTACTACAGTATTCTCAGAGAGATACAAAGCTGAAGTTATATTGAAGTGTCTTCCATTTTCAATTTTAAAAAAATAACTAGACTGACCTTCAAAAAAGCCAGCTGTAAAAGAAAGACTGAAAATCATCATAATTCTGGACTATTTTTTTCAAATAATGGGCAAATCACTTGTGTCTTTGGGTGCTTAAGAAGTTACAATCAATTGCCAGAGCTACCAAACATGAATGAAACAGAAACTATGACTGTGCAATTTCTATTTCTAGGAATTATAACCACAAAAATTACTTTATGTTTAATTAATGCCAAGAAAAAAATATCAGTATCTTTTTTCATAAAAAAGGGAAAGTATATTCACCTATGCAAAGTTTATACACTTTACACAGTTACACTATTTATCATTTGGCTACTCATTTAAATAACCTGTAAAATGTGATGACTAAAGTCATAAACAAAGCTATAACAAGATAAAAATAACTAGTTTCATTTTGAAAGCTTTTGGGTGCTTCCCTACTGACTTTCAGCTTCTGCTCCAAACAACACGTCTTCCTGTCTCTCGTAGGTCTTGTCAACCCTGTATATACATCTCTGGTATCCCTGGACATCAAAAAAAAAAAAAGAACTCTAGATGCTTATGTTTAGGAACATAACTCTGAGAGAACAATCACATACAAAAATAAATTACATATATTCCAAAGAAAATTAGCTATTTGATGGGAACTGATTTTTTATCAAAAATGTTATTTTAGAGTTACTGAAGCTCATTCCTATTTAGGAAAAAAGGGGCAGGGGGAGGAGGAGAAAGTCTCAGTGTTCTTGAAACATTAAAATGGTTTTATATGATTTCTTTAGACATTCAGGAAGAAAACTTTCCATTTTCATTTGCCAAATTACTGTGACAGAACAAATACAAGTATTTACACATTATAAATTAATAAAATACTTTAAATGAAATGCTGATAAGAAACGTTGACATCCTTGTAGAACATTTGATATTCATTGAACCAACAATTTCGGATTTTAAAAAGTTCCATTGGAAAATGTTTAATTCTTTCTAAAGCTCATCCCACAAAGACATTCAGTTATAATGCTCATCCCACAAAGACATTCAAGACTGTAAATCGACAGTCTTCAAAGTAACTGAATCTTTTATTCAGTCATTCCTCCCTTCAAATGAAGATGAAAACTACAAATGAAATTACTCTGGCAGCTAAAAAATGCTTTTTACAAATCTATTTCATTTGCCTTTTTTTTTTTTGTGTCTCAGCTTCAATTATTTTTTAAACTATTTTTCCCCAAGTCCTCTTCCTTGCCTTGACGCAAATGTTCTGTTCCTCTGCCTTCCATGATCTCTGTTAGTCCTTTGCTTATTTCCTGCTACTATTTTTGCCAGACTGTCACATCATTTCCAACACTGCCAGTAAGGACAGATGTTGTCTGACTTAATAAAAACATTATCAAGCAAAGATCATATTTGGAAGCAAAATATTTGAACTGCAAAATACAAATATTAAAAAAAGGACCTGGAATTCTTAAAGAAAACCCTGATGTAAAACTAATCAGTTAATGAGATGAAGTACCCTGCAAGGAAATAAAGCATAAAAATGCAATGACATTCAGATTAAAATAATAACAATAATATCAGAGTAAGGTAAAGCTGAAAGGGCAGACAATTTTAGCAGATGGCTTATTCCTGATCCTAAAATAGCTGATGTTCTTTTTAACATTACAGTTTAGAAGAGTGGAAAACAACTCCATCTGCCTTACCCTTTTGTAGCTATTGTTCGTTATTCGTGTTGATGACAATTTCATGCTGTGCTCCAAATAGCCATAATGCTTTTGGGAATCACAAAGCTACATGCGTATGTATTCAGGTGTGGAGAGCAATTTAGAGTAAACAGCCAAAAGAACAAGATATTAAATATCATTATAATAGTAGCTTCTTGATCCAAGACCATTTACATTCATATTTCTACAAAATATACCCCCTAATATGGAAATCTGGGATTTCCCTCACAAGCTGAATACAGTGATTCTCTCTCACCCCTTCAAAGTATACAGTCATGTAACACCTCAATGATAGAACAGTTATTTCCTTTAGCAGGAATTCTCTACTAAAATACAAACGAAAAGAAAGAAAGGAAAATCATAGAATCATAGAATGGTTTGGGTTCAAAGTGACCTTAAAGATCATCTAGTTCCAACCCCATTGCCATAGACATGGACACCTTCCACTACACCAGGTTGCCCAAAGCCTCATCCAACCTGGCCTTCAACACTTCCAGAGATGAAGCATCCACAGCTTCTCTGGGCAACCTGTTCCAGCGCCTCACCACGCTCAATGTAAAAAATTTATTCCTTATATCTAATCGAAATCTCCCCTCTTTCAGTTTAAAGCCATTGCCCCTTGTCCTATCACTACATGCCCTTTATATGGAAAAATACTTCCATATTGAAATAACTTCCTAGAAGAATGTGACAGCCATGGTAAATAATCATATTTTTCCTTCCAAGAATTATCCATTAAAGAGACTACCAAGATCTACAGATTATTGAGTTGTAAGTGCTGCTCTGAATAAAGGACTCTTCTCATTGTGTGTCCTGGCTAGAGCTCAAGTGAAAACAGAAGTGCTGAGGACAGCTGTACATACAGCAGATAGTCTTCCACAGCTCAGTGTTAAATTAAGGTCAAGAATGGCTATAGCTCCTGTCCTAGATACTGTTTTCTGCTTCAAAACATCCACACATGAGAAAAAACTACTTTCCAAGCCATCACCATGAAATATGCAGGTTTATTCCTTTTGACAGTCCAACCTAACTTTACTTGTTCTCCATATGTCATGCAGATTTACACTCTTTCCCAGGACCAGTGCAAGCATAGGATCCCTCCATGACATTCAGCATAATATATCACCTTGAGACTTCCTGTCTGTACTTGAACAGTCTGGATTTAATCAGACAACATTGCTGCTAGCCAGATAGGCAGCTCTCAGGTTCGCACAGATAAGGAAGCAAACATGAAGAGTCCCATGCTAATAACAAGGCATTCATAGCTGATCCCTTAAGTTCAGTCTGTTGCTGCAGATGAAAAAGCAAATAAGAATTGGACTCCTATGGAAGCATGTACTTATTTGTCTTTCTAGTACCTAAGAAATGCTGAGAGCTAGGTGACAGAACAACGGCCAGTAGGGCTACAAGGGAAAGACAATAAGGGCTTCTTCTATCAATAGAAGACAAGACAAGGACAAAATCAAGGTGCAAATATAAGCCTATTTATGTTCTTTTTTTAAGGACTAAAATCACTAATTATGTTTTCCAGAGACATCGCAACAGTGAAAGAATTACTTTGTCCATCTTTTTAAACCTAGCAATTACACCATCTTGATCCCTACATCCTGAAGGATAGATAAATAAATGAGTAGACTATCTCTGCAAGACCAAAAAACGGCGTAAGGCATGCCTAAACTGAAGTGTGCAATGGCATGGTCAATACAAAATTGAGTAGAAAATGAATGCTGCTTTTCAAGCTAAATGAATAATTAGGAAACACAAAAACAAATCTCAAAGCTTTCCTGATACTTAATTAGCTGTGCTTCAGAACTTCAACAGAGAAGACGGAATATGCTCATTTTAAAAGTAGAATAAACACAGGCTTCGCACTGGTCAAAGACAGACAAACCTTAAAGAGAAATATCTAATACTAATTTTGAAAAAAGCAGTGATGATATCTTCATCTATACACATTTCTTCTAGTCAAGAACGAGATTCTATAAAGAATATATTTAGCACTCATATATACTACAGGTCAAAGAGTTTACAGTTTTGTCATTTGGCATGTGAGCACAGACAGCTGTTGGGAATAACATTTGAGCGCAGAATCCTGTCAGAAATTCTTGTTTTTTGTATGAAATTGTACTCTGTACTGTTTACATTTATAATGTCTTTTTGTTTCTCTATCTAGTATTAATTTCAGCAAAACTTAAAAACATACAGTTGAATACTTAACAGCACTAAAGAAACTGGGTTACTGTCTGAAGACTACTACAGACAGCTAAAAACCAGTGCTTTGACGTAATGGTGGAATGATTTTATAGGACATAGAATCATATGACAAAAATCATCTATTCCTAGATATTCTAACATTTAAAAGAAAGGTAAAAGAGCTACAAATAGAGCTAGAATTATCACCTTTAAATTAAGTGCAAAGTGTCCAATAACTACACAAAATAAAAACCAACCATTTAAAGTTAGTCTCACTATAGGAAAGCAACTACTATCATTAAACCACAGGTAATCAGCTATGTCTTTCTTTACATATCAGGCAATAAAGGATTAAATTAAATCAAACTGTTACTATTAATTATACTCTCCTAGATTAATTTAATCTTACCTTAACATTAACTGTAAAATGGGATAGGTAAATCTATATTACTGAAGTAGCTATTTAAAAATGCATTTTTGTCTAGTTAGTCAGACTATTGTGTAAATGGCAATACAATGATAGCTTCTGAGAGAAATTAAGTCACATAAATCCATTTTATATTGCTTTGACGCAACACACTAAAGTGCAGCTGTACACATTTTACCAACTCACAACTGGTTTTGTGCTTTACAAAAATTAAAGTGTTTACCAATCTTAAGTGTTAAAGTCTTACATAATTTATTTCATAAATGCTCTGCAGGTATTTATGAGAAGTACATGCCCATTTTTAGCAAACTAAGTGCTTTATTGAATATTTATTTGCAACACAATATATTTCAAAATATGAAACGCTTTCTCCTAAAATATCAGCTTGCACAAGTTCGCCTATCTATACCTAAATTATGTAACATATAGACATCACTATCTCAATTCCATTTCTTCTATCACCATGTAAGAGGATTTCAGTACTCAAGCTAGGATGAACTGTATGCCCATGACTTCCAGACTCTTAGTTTGACTAGCCCAGAACAGCACTGTCCACTGTAACAACACTAATAAATGTATGTTTACATTATCATGTCCAAATCACCCTGTTGCCTTTTATTAAAGTCTAAATTAAAATAATTTCCTTTTCTTCCTTCCAGGAACTTGAACCTCTCTCACCCTTCACATTTCTTTCATGCATTTAGCATTAATCTACTGTTTGCTCTTACAAAATATCATACCAGCATGGGCATGCAGCCCTCCTTTTTAACTGCTTTCTACTTCATTAACACTTCATCTTTCCCAGTCTCCTATGAAATGTATTTCCTGAGTATCCTTCTCTATGCTATTTGTTATCATTTCATAATTTTCAATTACATGAAAAAAAGAACAGAGGAAAGCTGAATTGTTCTATGGATTAGAGTACAAATTTCAAGTGTAGCCAAAGGAAAATTGCGACCCTGAAAACTCTGCAGTCTGGTCCTCCACCTAGTTCAGCAGCAAACTCTTCTTATACAATATTATGTTAACTAAAGCTGATTTTCTCTCCCTTGGTCTTAGAAAAGCTGATTAAAATGGAGGATGTCCACTACAGCTAGAGTAATTTTAAGTTATTTCTCGCTTGTGTAATGTCTGTATTCTTAGAAAGAGAAAACAGAAGGAGAATAATCTTATTATTCATCCAAGCTTTCAAAAGCATATTACAATTTATAAGCATACACCAAGAAACATATTACACCAAAGCACATACACAAAAGAGAAAAGCCTCCTGCTACCTTGAACATCAGTTAAGTAAGTAGTTTCAAATAAAAGAAGCATGAAAAATATAGCCAAAGTCGTGGTGTTTTCTCTCTACCACATCAAGAGGTAAATAAGTGCCCACTAGTACTTCCTCATACAGCAAAAGCATTTAGGTGTGTAACTTCCACCGAATTTAACAGGTACTACACTCTGAGCTGTTCAGATATTTGGGATGTTACTAAGCATGTCCCTGAATCATCAAAAGCCTGGCCCCATGAACCTAACTATACAACTCATGGCCCTCAAAAATGGTCATATACATGGCTCTACTAAAGACAGTATAAAAGCAATGTATATCATTCATTTAATTGAAAACATTATACATATATTTAATTAAGAAAAAACAGGAAAAGAACAATATTATTTATTTAAAATGCTTAGAATAGAATATTTTGTGGAGAGCATCTGTTTCAGGACTAAATAATTCAATATCCATCAAAGAAATATTAGATAGTCTAGAATTTTAAGTACCAGCAAAGGAATGCTCTGTATGTTTAGATACTATCTAATTATAAACAAAAGTAATATGCCATATAATATATTCTAAATTACTTTATTTTAAGATACCACAAAAATATAGGTTTCCCTCAGATTCTTACTCCTCCTGACCTAAAAAGTTTGCAGGAGCCTGCTCCTGTTATTCATCTCTAACTATCAATTATCTTCCTACAGGATTTCTTAGGCTTCAGCTTGTCTTCCTCCTCCTTTTGTCTCCTTCATTTGAAAATTTCTTTTTGCTTCAATTATCTTACATGTGAAAGTTCCCTGTCTTTGTATGTCATGCAACATCATTCTCCCACTATCAGTATCGCTTCTTTTGTTTAACATTCTGGCACAGAATTCTACTTTTCCCCTCTCAAAATTAATATTCTATCACATTGGATGTGTATGAAATAATCTAAATTCTGCTTGCTAGAACCCTTCTATTAAATATGCCAAACTGCATGTATAACGAGATGACTTTCCAGTGAGTAGGGGTTAACTTTAATCAAGAGTGTGGAAACTGTATCATAAATATTCAGAAAATACAGAGAAAGTCGAAGGAAGGAAAAAAACATCTGAAACAAAAAATGGTAGATTACAAACATTCTTATATGTTGCTAACAAATCAAGTGCAGCTCATGTAAGTATTACAAATAAAAGTGAGGGAAAATCAGGAACTGTAGATACTCAATGGTAGAAAAGTCAATGGTAAAAATCAAATTGTAACATAAGATGACAGAAATATTTTAGAACAATCCAGAAGAGTGCTGGAAAAATGTGGCCAAAGAGGAAAAAATTGCTAAAAGATCAAGTTTTCAACATCATCAAATCAATAAATATGAGAAAAGATAAGTTGAACGAACAAAGAGGTGCTGCAAATAGTTTTAATGATGGTGAAAGGAGAAAATTAAGGTAGAGGAAAGGTATAGGAAAGATTGTTGAAGAGGAATGAGTAAAGACACCAGGTCTAACATCCTATCCTGGTAATACAAAAATTAAAGATAGCAAGAGACAAATCAGTAGTTGGAAGTAAATTTTGGACAAGAGGAAGTGACAATACTATCAAAAACTGAGAAAAAATAACTATAAAGAGATAAAGGAACAGCCAGGGAAAACAAGTGAGCTTGAAGATAACATGAAATATACATATCCAGAAGTTTCAAATGAAGACAAGACTTAACAAGAATGGGGGAGAAGATAAGGCAGCAGCAACATGTGCTTTGATTTGGCTAAAATATTTAGTACAGAAAAAAGGTGTAAGAAGCCTAATCTTACGAGTATTCTGAAATCAACAGGAAACAATCATGCTTGGGAGACAAATTATAATTTTTGTACCTTATGAGTCATAATTCTCCAATTGTCGAGGAAAAAGTTACAATAGTATTTTTAAAATAAGGAGTACAAATATATTTATTAGAAAGTAAAAGGAAGTAAATGCTTAAGCAATGAAGAAGAGCATGCTTCATGGCCAAAAAGAGGAAGGCAGATACAACAAGTAGTGTCATTTCGGAGGTTTCATCCAGAAGACAATTGAAAGCTGATAACTCTGTGTTATTAAGCAAAATACTTTCACGAAGAAATCTCAGAGGAAAGGAGATACTACTGTCTCTAATTAAAGATAGAGCTCAAGGTCCAGGAGCTGCTTAACAGTATCAATTATAATGCCACTAATAATCAATTAAGGTTTGCATTTTTTCTAAACATTACTAGAGCCAGAGCAATTTTTATTGTTGCTTTTAAGAAGCCTCAAAATTCTTTAGAAATAATTAATTCTAAAGGATTAACTCAAAAAAACCATTTACAGGCAATAACAAAAGACATTGGAATGTATTCAAGTTTGTTCTAAACCATATCCTAAGCAAGTATATTCCACTAAAGTAAAGCCAATCGTCACACAGAATAAAAAACTTGAAGAAAAAGAAAAGGGAAGAGCAGGAGTAGAGGAGAGAAAAAAGAAAACAAAACCCAATAAAATTAAGAAGAAAGGTGGAAGACAAGCATTTAATATTAAGGTATACTAGTTAATATATTTAAGTTATATATGAAAATATTTAATGATGCAAAAGAGGCAGACTGAATACAGTAACAGAAACTTTTTTTTTTGAAATTAAACCCATTTTAAAACTGTTAGTAAATTCATTGAAAACTCAATGAAAACTTGGAATTAAGAGAGACCGAATAAACCAACTAGATGTCTGTATGTAAAATCAGAGCCGATCCGTTGAGTCGCTGAGGATATACCTACATTTAAAGATGCCTCTCAGATGCAATTTGGAGAGATCTGAATTAGCAAGTCAAGAAAGTGCTGTGCAGCACTTCAAGGCTTTTACTAGCTTGGGTGCAAGTGTATGAGAATATTATTAGTCTGACAGAAAGGCATATTAGCTTAATATAATTTCCACCAGCACTGATTAGCTTGGAAAGACTCCACACTCATATACCTAGATTGTATACACGAAGGTGCTAAAACACACAGTACTAGCCATGGTAGTTTGGACAACACCAATCCACACTCAAAGGGTAGTGTTCAAAGATTTGTGTTCTTCAGAGACCTGTCACAAGTGGTGTTCTTCAGGAGTCTATTCTGAGATTTACACTGCTTAGCATCTTTATCAATGACCTGGAGGAGGAAACAGAATCCTTATCAATCTGATAATCACAAAACTAATGTGAAGGATGCAGTCAATATATTGGAGGACAGGGCTGACATATAGAGGGACCTAGAAGGGCTGGAGAATGAGGCCAATAGGCCGTCATGAAATTCAGCATGGAGACCTGTAAAGTCCTGCACCTAGGATGGGCTAACCCCTGAATGAGTACAAACCTGAAGTGGTTCTCTGGGGAGCAGCTTTGCTGAAAGACTCTGGGTTCCTCAGGACAATTGGCTAAATGTCCCTGGCAGTGATGTAGGCTAACGGTATATTTGGCTGTATTAACACAAGAGCAACCAGTAGATTGAGGAAAACAATTATTTCCCTTTAATAAGCACTTGTTAGACCACTTCTGTAATACTGTGTCCAATTTTGGATCCTCACCCCCCGTGTACAAAAAAGGCATTGATCAACTGGAGCAAGTTGAGCAGGAGGCTCCCAGGCTGTCAAGAGCTGGAGCACTTGCCCTGAGGAGAAAGTCTGAGGCATCTGGGCTTGTTCAGCCTGGAAAAAAGGACTGGGAGAAATAAGTACCAGCTTTTCAGTATCTAACAGGAGGTCACTAAGAAGACAGAGCCAGGCACTTTACTGAGGTGTACAGCAGACAAATGAGCAACAATAACCATAAACTGAAATTAAGGGAGAGGAGTTTTAACTAGATATAGGAAAAATAATTAATTATGAGGAAAATAATCTTGGGAACAAGTCACACAGACATGTTAACAAAATATCCGTTCTTGGAGGTTTTCAAGACCCAACTGGTCAAAATCATAAGCAATATGACCTGATTCGTAGCTGATCCTGTCTTGAGCCGGAGATTGAACTAGATGACTTATCTTCCAACATGAATAATTCTGCAGAGGAACTATATCCCCAGAGATTACGCATGCAGTGTAACCTGCTCAGAGAAGCAGAAATATTTTAGCTGAAATGACTACAAAGTTTTGATCAGGAACATCCTCTTAATCCTTTTTAAATGATTCAAAGAGTGCTTCTTGAAAAGATGCTATAGTTTGAGTAGGTTGCAAGGCCTTTTAAAATTCTAAATTTTAAAACTGTATTCATAATGCAGGCAGATATTTCTATACTTTTTCAATATGTGGCCATACTTTCTTTCAAATATACTTAGTCTACTTTTTTGGACTAAATACTTAGGAATTTCTTACATGCATTTTCTCATATTCTACCATTTTCATTGTGATGGTACTTCTACGTATCTGAATAGCATGATTTTGCATAACTGTAGAGCAAGACTGTGAAACCAAATATAAGAACGTTTCCCTTTTTTCCATTGCAGACATGAGTAACTAGCTATAACAAGCATCCATTTTTCTGGAATATAAAAAATTTAGGATAAATCCATCAACATGAAAAAAAAGATTAAAATTACCTCCCTCCTTCCAAAAAAAGTACTCAACTGATGATTCAGAAAATCTTTCCTCTTGTACTGCTATTTTTTTTTTAAATTTCATTTCTTTGGGGTATGGTTTTGTTCTATACCTTCAGTCCTTCCTTCTTAACATTTCACTCTCTCTTTAGGTTGAAATTTTAGTTTGATTACGGATAATTCTCTTACAAGTAAGGTAATGTCCCAGACTGTATGTCCAAACATGCAATTTCACTGCTGTGATGCCACAAAATTTAAGACCTTGGAAAAGCATGGACTACTTTACAACATGAAAGTATATCCGAAGTGATCCAGAGGAAAAATTCAGCCTAGCTCAGGACTTTTGATAGTCCACTGGAAATGCTGTAATTAATAACAGTAAAATGAACAAGTAGAAAGAGTAAGTGAAAAAAGAAAAAAAAAGTTATAAACAAGAACAAAAAATGGAGACAGAATCCACCTATTCCTTCAGGAAAATTGCCAAAAATATGCATAGAAAATGCAGCAGAAATCAAAACATTCAGTTACAAAAGAGAAAGCTGATATAGGTAGAGCTTATAAACGGATATGTGATAATACCATTGGCTAGTGGGAATAAGCAACATATTAGAAAATAAATTTTCTATTAAATTAAGTTACAGATACATTAAGTTCTGATTCTTAAGCTATCAACTAACAAGCAACTATATACATAGGCATAAAATGATAGTTATATCCAAATCACAAGCTTGCCTAGCTTGGTATCCTGTCTCTGACAATGTTCAACAGAACATGTCTAGTGAAGAGCACAGGACCAGGGTGACTTTCCATCACACTTTCCCGTCACACAATCTACCATCTCCTCAAATTTCCAGACCTCAGAGACTTTCTCACTCAGGAGAACTTTCAGATACCTTCACGTTTAACAGCCTTTCATGGACTCTTCTCTCATTAATTGATCTGAGCAACTTTTTAATCTATGTGAGTGTTTACCATTCGACGCATCCTCCTGATGTGTCAATGAGTTCTAATGATGTTTTAACAACACATTGAGGAGTTGTGTGATTTTCTGCAGCCAGATGCAATTACAGCAGATTTTATTTTTTAGCAGACACAGAGGGGTCAAAACATTTTTCCTTTTAACTAAAGGGTCAACTTTCTGAAATATTTGCTAAAACTTACATTAGAATTCTAATGTAGTCAATAGCCTAATAGGGATAGTTGGAGGAGCCCTAATAAACTAATTTGTGAAACCAAAGCACACTAGATCAACACTCTTGAGTCCATTAAATAATGATTTGACTGTTGTCGCTGGTCTGAAATCCATCAAGGTGACTCAAGAAAAGAAACTGTCTCCTCAAACACTTTGCAATCTAAAGGTGATTATTGCCTAAAGAAGTGTTAAGATTTAATCTGGGACAGATAGGAAAAAGAATTTGGGGACTGTGGAAAATTCATTATGGCATGTTTTAAGCAGAAGGAGGAAACGTAGGAGGAAAGAATTAAGGTGGATTTGGTGGCTGAAAAATTGGACATGAACTGGTAATGTGTGATCGCATCCCAGAAAGCCAATCATATCCTGGGCTGCATCAAAAGAAGCGTGGCCAGCAGGTAGAGGGAGGTGATTCTGCCCCTCTACTCTGCTCCTGTGAGACCCCACCTGGAGTACTACATTCAGCTCTGGGGCTCCCAGGACAACAAAGGTGTGGATCTGCTCAACAGGTTCCAGAGGAGGGCCAATAGAACGATCAGAGGACTGGAACACCTCTCCTGTGAAGAAAAGCTGAGAGAGTGGGGGTTGTTCAGCCAGTGGAAGCGAAGGCTCCTGGAAGACCTTATTGCAGCCTTTTAAAACATAAAGAGGTCTTATAAAACAGACAGAGAGAGACTTTTTACCATAGCCTGTAGTGACAGGACAAGGGGCAACAGTTTTAAACTGAAAGAGAACAGATTTAAATTGGACATAAAAAAGAAACATTTTACGATGAGAGTGGTGAGACACTGGAACAGGTTGTCCAGAGAAGTTGTGCATGCTCCATCATTGGAAGTGTTCAAGGTCAGGCTCAAGAGAGCTTTGGGCAACCTGATATAGTCGAAGATCATAGAATCATAGAGTTGGAAGGGACCTTAAAGATCATCTAGTTCCAACCCCCCTGCCATGGGCAGGGAAACTCTCCACTACACCAGGTTGCCCAAAGCCTCATCCAACCTGGCCTTGAACACTTCCAGGGATGGGGCATCCACAACTTCTCCGGGCAACTTGTTCCACTGCCTCACCACTCTCAGAGTGAAAAATTTCTTTCTTATATCTAACCTAAATCTGCCCTCTTTCAGTTTAAATCCATTGCCCTTGTCCTATCACTACACACCCTTGTAAAAAGTCCCTCTCTAGCTTTCCTGTAGGCCCCCTTTAGGTACTGGAAAGCTGCAATAAGATCACCCCGGAGCCTTCTCTTCTCCTGGCTGAACAGCCCCAACTCTCTCAGCCTGTCTTCATAGCAGAGGTGCTCCAGCCCTCGGATCATCTTCATGGCCCTCCTCTGGACTCTTTCCAGTAGCTCTATGTCCTTCTTGTGTTGGGGACTCCAGAGCTGAACACAGTATTCCAGGTGGGGTCTCACGAGAGCAGAATCACTTCCCTCGACCTGCTGGCCACACTCCTTTTGATACAGCCCAGGATACGGTTGGCTTTCTGGGCTGCCAGCGCGCATTGCCGGCTCACGTTGAGCTTCTCATCCACCAGCACTCCCAAGTCCTTTTCCTCAGGGCTGCTCTCAATCCATTCTCTGCCCAGCCTGTACTTGTGCATGGGATTGCCCAGACCCACGTGCAGGACCTTGCACTTGGCTTTGTTGAACTTAATGAGGTTCTCACAGGCCCATCTCTCCAGCCTGTCAAGGTCCCTCCAGATGGCATCCCTTCCCTCCAGCGTGTCCACAACACCACACAACTTGGTGTCACCTGCAAACTTGCTGAGGGTGCACTTGACCCCACTGTCCATGTCACCAACAAAGATGTTAAATAGCACTGGTACCAGTACCAACCCCTGAGGAACACCACTCGTCACTGGCCTCCACTTGGACATTGAACCATTGACCACAACTCTTCAAGTGCGACCATCCAGCCAATTCCTTATCCACCGAGTGGTCCATCCATCAAAACCACATCTATCCAGTTTAGACATAAGGATGTCATGTGGGACAGTATCAAATGCTTTGGATAAGTCCAGGTAGACAATGTCAGTTGCTCTTCCCCTATCCATCAATGCCGTAACCTCATCATAGAAGGCCACCAAATTAGTCAGGCAAGATTTGCCCTTAGTGAAGCCATGTTGGCTGTCCCTGTCCATGGCAGAGGCTGGACTAGGTGATCTTTAGAGGTCTCTTTTGACCCAAATCAAATATGAATCAAATAGATTCATCAATAGAATCAAATATGATTCTAAGTAAGGAAAGCACAAGTAAAAAAGAAGTCATTCACATGCAAGCCAGTGGCTGGTCAGTACATTTGTCCGGTCAATCGTTGTACCTGATCACCACTGTCTGTTCTGTCTCATTGAACTCTAGTCCTTACCATTTTCTGTGTAAGTATGCTTTCTAGTCTGTGTGTGTATGTGCATGATCTGCTAGAAAACATCAAGCTGAACTGGAACCTCTGTTGGATGAGACGTCTCAGCACCAATCACTCAAGAATGATGGCAGGTCTGGGGGTCCATAGCTCTGGGTGCCAGTAACTGTAGGAAACTGGAGTCTGGGGCACAGTTCTGGCTGGAATGGTTGAATGTCTAAAATCCATGTGTTGTGGATGGGTTTGGATGTGAGCAATAGCAAACTCCAATCCTGATCAGCTGGATGGGGGAAACAAGATCAGGCTATCCATGTTGTTCATATTTGAACACTGGTGCTGGTGAAGAAACTGTTTTCTGTCTGTCTTGATCTGTGTGGCCAGTCAAATGTGTGTACTGCACGGCGTGTGCATCTGTCTATGCGGGATGTGTGCTTAGCCTCCCCACTGGCTGGACCCCTGGGACACAGAACCACAGCAACCTCATATGAGGAAGAAATTCTTCACTCTGAGGGTGGCGAGGCACTGGAACAGGTTGCCCAGAGAAGCTGAAGATGCCCCATCCCTGGAAGTGTTCAAGGCCAGGCTGGATGAAGCTTTGAGCAACCTGGTCTAGTAGGTGTCTCTAGCCATGGCAGGGAGGTTAGATGATCTTTTGAGGTCCCTTCCAACCCAAAGTGTTCTATGATTCTATGATTTATCGCATCAGGACAGGAGGCTCTTCCTGGCTTTTAAAATGCACCAAAGTTGGCTCTAGCAGACTACAAAAAAAAACTTGCCTGCATCCTAAAGTTCATAGGGTCCAGTATCTCTAAGACAATTTCTAAGGTTACCCTATCAATAAAAGTATTTATCATAAGTAATAATATCTGAGGTGATGACTGGTTTAATCTCACAATGACTATATATGTACATAAGTGTGATTTTCTAGTTTAAAATCATAGAATCATAGAATCATAGAATGGTTAGGGCTGGAAGGGACCTTCAAAGGTCATCTAGTCCAACCCCCCTGCAAGGAACAGGGATATCTCCAACTAGATCAGGTTGCTCAGGGCCTTGTCCAACCTGGCCTTGAACGTCTCCAGGGATGGAGCATCCACCACCTCTCTGGGCAACCTGTTCCAGTGTTCTACCACTCTCATAGTAAAAAATTTTTTCCTAATATCCAACCTGAACCTACCTCCCTCTATTTTAAAACCATTACCCCTTGTCCTATCATAACTGGCCCTCCTGAACAGCCTCTCCCCATCTTTCCTGTAGGCCCCCTGCAGTAGCTTCTAGTTCAAAAAAAAAAAGTAGCTTCTAGTTCAAAAATATTTCATTACAAAACTTTCTCAAACTATTTTCACATTTTCTTTCCCCTTTACAGCATAAAATAAACTCTCACTGCAACATTACCACCACAGGCAATGAGAATTGATCAGGGGTAGGATTATTGGTTCTGACGCATGCTAACAAATACTTGGACAAGTTTTCTCTATGACTTCATACACAGTACATCACTGAAATCATTTGCTTTTTGTCCACAGGCAAAAGAACTGCCTGTTACTCAAGTGAATAACCTTTGCTTCTACCTTTGAGATCCTAATAACTAACTATTCAAGCTGACAGCACCAAGCAGGGTCAAAATCTTATTGTCTCCTGAGGAACACACTTAGGAAAGTCACACCTTATTTGGTCATGAGATCTTCGGTGAGAGAGCATTCGAAAAAATAAACTTATTTCATTTCACCTTCTGATATTATTGCACTCTTTCATTTAAAACAATAATTAACTACATCAATTTGAGTTTGGTATCCTCTCACAAAAAGTCAATTTAGTAATAGTTTGTTTGACTGCTATCTCTTACTCCTGTGTTAGGCTGATGCCTGTGATCTCGCATCCTCTCTTAAGCACTTGCCAAATTTTAAGCAGGTTACAGACAGCTAAGCTCTACCTTTATCCCTGTCCCTGATATTTTCGTAGCTTCCCTCAGAAATTCAATGAAAAATACTAGATGCAGGGACTTAAGTTGTATTTAGAACATCAGTTTCTTAAAGTCTTGAGTCATACAGGTCTCCATTAGTTCTTGTCCCTCAAACTAAGAAGTCAATCATGCTACAGCAGCAATAATTCATTTATTCTGTAAAGGTTCTAATAATGGCAGAATTTGTAATATTTATATTTGTACAAAATTTTCTACTTGTGTGTTCTTTTCCCTAGAATCTACTTTTGAATTCCATACCAAAGTATGAGATGGGTAATTGAGAAGGAAATCTCCATTCTCTTTGCAGCTTCAGGTTCTTCCTGCTCCATGCTAATCAGACTAGCAAATGCAACTTATTTAATGTAATTTTATACTAATCATGCACTTAACTGCATCATCATCTTGATGCCTTCCCTTGATTCAAATTTCATATTCATCTCAACTGCAAACAAGCCACTATTTTTTTTTTAAGCTGTGAAAGCTTGAGACTTTTATATTACATTGAAAATAATATCTATAAAATGTGCTGGCTAAACTCTTTACTTCAGGAAATTTCAAAGCTCTTAAAGATGTTTCATAGGTCTTAACAATTTATTTAAATGGCTAGCAAAAAATATGTAGTAATTTCTATAATTTTATTCTATTTATTTCATCTTTATAGACATTTCACACTTCAATTGATTTGTAGATACTGTTTAAAAGATCCTTACGTGGTTAAGATGGTCAAGTTTCACTTTGAAAATATTTTCCTATTAAAACAGCCACTTTAATGTGAACTTTATATACAAATTTTAATAGTATACAGTGCAATGAATGCACAAGTCTCCAATACAGTAAAATCAAATGTTGTCTGAATGACTGCTCATATCCACTCAGCATGAATTACTGCATTATAAAGTATGTGGATATTTTTCCCTTGTGCACAACACAAGGTATCTAGTTAGAAAAAGAAGAAAAAGATTCATATTTTCCACTGCTTACTCAAATTTTGTGTACTAGAAATCTGTTTTCTAATTGTCTCAAAATTTTATACTGAACAATCCTCCCAAACAATTTTATGAGCTACTAGTTACCTCATACACCCTTGCTATCAATATTAAAAACTATATTAATATTAAAAACTGAAATCCACAGAAGAAGAAATTTCATGAAACGTTTTCATGGTCAGAATTGAAATTCACTTAAGCCAGAGGCAGATCTTACTTTGGACAGAGTGCGGTTCAAACGAGGCAGAATTTCATAGACCTCCCTAAATATTTTCTCTGCTGTTCTGATATAGTGACATGCGATGGCTGCAAAATACAACAGAGGTTTAGGACAACAGCTGCAAAAAAAAACATTATCAAGATGACACAAAAAGATGATAATACTTGTTTGTTCTTGGAGACAGGTCTCAATCATTCCCCTGCATCTTTAGCATGCTTCATTTATTTATATTCACAAAATGACTATTGCAGAATCACTACACAGACACTACTTTTATTGTGCAATCAAACTACTATCTTTAGTATAACATGGAAAATTAGTAGGAATTTCTTTCTAGTCAGAGTTTATCTTTTATTTTAAATTACTTTGTTAAAAAAAAATCATTCAAACACTTGCTAAGGACTTTATATTAATAAATAGCACATGTATTACACAGCAGATGCGCTGAGAAAACACCCACATATTTATCACCTCATATACATTTAATTTATTCTTGTTTTACTCTGATGATTGGCATTTATGCCATATCAAATGTATTTTTATTCATTCTCTCTATGTATGTTTAAGTACACATAGACTCAGATGAAGCTTCAATTCAATAAGGGAGCTACACAGGCATAACATGTCTCCTAAGGGTCCTTACTTTACAGTTGCCATTATATCTGTGCTTGACGCAAATTGTCCTGGAAAAGAAGGCAGGAGGATAAGCAAATAAAGACAGTATTTTATATTTGAATAATTCTCCTCAGTATCAGTCATGCCCTGTATTCCAGAAGTTAAGTATACATACTGTGAAAAGAATGACAGACTTAATCCCTATGGTGTTTATAATTTTGTGGCTTTTGAATTTCTTAAAGGTATGTTTGCTCTTGTGTTTCCAGAAGCGGCAATCACCACAACTCAATTACTATCCTCGTGCCAACCATTATTTTTTACACTTCTCCAGAGAACATTTTTATTCATCTACTGACCAAATGAGATAGTTGCAGTTTTTAAATGCTCTCTTCTCAAGAAAATATCTCCTTGTATTCATCATTCTACCTGACTAAATGGTAGTAAATGTAATTAATTTACTCAGGAATTCTTAGGGTAACTCAGCTTACTACTTCTTCTATTCATCTGTTACTAATGAATTTTACAATCCATTAGACTGACTATTCACCTTGGCTGTTTTTCTGGAGTTCCTCAGTCTTCCATGGTATTATTTCATTCAAATAATTTTCTATTACGTATAAAATTTGTATCCTCTTCAACAGCACCATTCCTAAACAGCCCAAACATTAGAACAAGATATTAATTTACTAAATTTCCATACTAAAAAAGGACTCCTCAACTTTACCTCTTCATTTATCTGATCTCTCCAGTCTCATCTCAGAATTACTAATACAGTATCTGAGTATCATGTGTACAAAATCAATAGCAATAAGACAATTTTAATGAAGTCTGTCACATTTACTGGGGAATACTTCAGATGTCACTTAGTTTTGAGAAAGTTTTACTAGGGGAATTTTTCTCAAATCATGTCAAAATTTAGATCTACTCTGTCTCGTGTGGAAGATTAAAATCTGCATTGTTCCATTTTTCTGAAATTGTAGTAATCTCAATCTTCAAAATTTCATAATGTTTTATTATTTTAAATATGTATATTCATACAATTTGTGCTGGCCTGCTAGCTCCATTTAGCAATAAGGCCAGCTCTTGTTTTTCTGCTCCAGCTACAACTATATTTATTCAAAGAACCATTTTTATTTTTTTTTTACCAAGGAAGAAAAGGGATTTTCAGTATCAGAAGAAGAAAAGTTTTTGATGAAGAAACAAGGAATTAAGACAGAAACTGTTCTGCAACAGTAAGTAACATGAAATTAGTACTCCAATCATAAACTAAAGCCATCACTATTGTTCTCTTCTGTCACTACTCTGCAAAGAAATTTATAATACAAAATAAGATGTAGTATGTCATATACCAGTGTCATGATTAGAGCAATAAATTTTAGAACTGCAAATGATATATACATCTCTTTTATTGTATAGAACAGCTAAATGAGAAAAAGCATCTGATGAAGGAAATAAATCATGTATGAAATTCTTGTGAGAAAACAATCTACTTCCTTCCATAATGTATGTTATTACTAGGCAGCCTAACCACTTACAGAAGCAAAAGGTGACCCCAGTTTACAGCTGCTACATCTTGATTAAGCCAAAATATGACCAAAATTCTTTCTAGGTGCTATTACATCTCAACTGTAGTAAATATTTTCTAGCTTCATTTCCTGCAAACTTTTCTTGAATTACCCATTTTTATTATGAGTTATACATGGTTAAATTAACCCCAATATAAATATTTTAATTCAATCACTAAAATGGATGTTGCCTCAGTGGAAGAAAATACAAATTTGTTATTTTGATCTAAATTTACTGGAAATTAATCATAGAATAATTTTGATTGGTAGAGACCTGAGGAGATCATCCTGCTCAAATCATTGCTAACTTCATAGTTTGATCAGGCTGCTCATAGCCTTCCCTACAACTGAAAAATTTAGGAATTTATTGTATCACATGTCGTCTTTGACTCCTTTACTCTCATTTTTTATTTCTTCAGGCTACCTTGGATCATCAGCCATAGGACTTTCCTGAACCATACCAGTGCACAACTTGCTTTTTTTATATATACACTGTTCTTAAGGAAATGATTGTAGATACACTAAACTGTTAGTCACACAAATTTATTTTTCTGTGCATGGGAAAAAGAGCCGCCTTCTGTCAGAGAATACCAGAAAATTCAGAATTCAGCTTACATTTTTCCAGTGTATTGCTAGCTGCCAATTTTTATAAAAAGCAAAGAAGAATTCTCGTCCATGATGCTGAGAATATAAAAATATTACAGAACCTGGTCTAGCTTTAAAAAAACAGCTGTGGATTTATTTATTTAGGACATTGGGTGGTGAAAACTAAATGGCAATGTGGCTATTTTTATAACAAATTTCACAATATCTCAGGGAAAGTTTTCTCTCCAAGAAGTCACTTTAGCTAAATAGATTCAGATGTAGTAAGGGTATTTTTGTTACTGAGTTAGGTAACCCTTCTCAGATAGTAGTAATTAAAACACTGAAACCAACATAATGTTTATGTGCTCCACTTTTGCTTCATAAGTGAAGACAAGCCAGTAGTGACAAAGAAGGAAATGTTTGGGGGGAGAAATAAAACAAATTAAACTTGAGGCATAACTTTCACATTTATAATGTTCAGGATCCAAAAGTGTTGAGAATAACTCTTAAGAGACAAGACCTTCTCAAGTATAGTTGGTTCTCAATCATCCATGGAGAAAAAATAAATACCCTGCATAATCTCTATCTTAATCTGGATAACCTGCTGAAATTTCCCAATTATTTGTTTTGGCTCCCTCACAAAGAAATCTAGGCATTGAAGAGGGCAGTGAACACAACCTGTAGCGAGGATGCTGCAGGATCATCAAGGGACAGACATTTTGCCTTTTGACTCCATGCCAAATGAAAGCAACCCATTTTCAGACTCGAGAAGAACTTTGAAGTAGTATGGACATGTCTTTGCAACACTGCATATAAGATACTATGGCCCTATAGTCCTGAGCTGTTTGCATATGGAATGAGCTTGGTGATTATCTTACAACAGTACTAAGAGATTTTCAAAGTCACATTAAGTTACTGACGTAATCTAGTCTAACCTCCGACAAATCACACAACTTCAGTCCCTGAGCTCAACTTACTGTTGAAATAGAGCACATAGTTCAAACAGTTTAATTTTTTTAATGAAAAAATTACAATATGGAGAATCTTCTGTTGCAATGTTATAATGTAGAGTCAAAAGGCCACAATAAAAAAGGGGTTGCATTTTTAGTTTAACTGATTGATCCATATGTTATGAAGACAAAACTAACACAAATGACCTCCAAACAATGCCTGCAACTATCTGTGACTTGAAACTCAGCAAAACTGCTCATTGAATAAACCTGAAAAATAAGACAGCATATCTTTTGAAGAAAACAAATTGAGATTTGTATCTAGGAGGGAGATAACCAAAATTTAATTTGGATTTCAACTGTCTTAAAGTATTATCTCCTCATATATAAAGAATTGATTTGTGTTTTGATTTATATTTAAGACATCATCTGAAATACCATGTAAAATGTTGAAAGACATTTTTCCTTCGCAGGGATGCTTTTTAATTTAGTGGGCAAGCTCATAGAAAACCTTTATTAGGTAGCAGATTTCTTTAAAGATTGACAAACAGAAACAAGGACATATATTATCAGCAGAAATTCCCTTGCTTATTTCTGCCAGGCTTTTTTTTTTTTGTCTCCTCACAATTCACTCATTTTACTTTCAAACACTTTTCTCATCCAAGACAACTTCATTAAACAAAAACTTGGATTGGGGAAGGGGCAGGAAAAAACATTTATACTTTAAGATAATAAGATCAACAGTTCACCTCCTTATCTTTAGAGTAAGAACTTTAAAGATTTTTTTATATATATCTAGAAAGCAAGTGAAAAGAAAAGTAGGAAGGAGTTGTTTCTGTGTAAAAACCATGCAGTTTCAGGACTATCAGAAAAGATGCTTTCTTCTCTTCATTTTTCCTCTACCTGAACTATTAGTCTTCCTCTTCAGCATTCTACACTCATTTAGCTGTAACTCTAAATTCCCCATGGGTCCATTAAGTATGTTGCTAGGCAAACAGTCCAGTATCAACTGCAAAACAGGAGGTTTGGATGGGAGCCAGTTTTATAGGTCACTACACTGTAAACCTTCACATCATTAGAGAAGAAACTAGTCTTGCTAACTGCAACTATTAGGATTGGTATTCTTTAATTTCTCTGAAAAGATTGAGACTCATTCATAATACACTAAGTTTTCATTAATGAGGATTTCTAAATCAGGGGCATCAATAATTATAGTATTTTTCCATACACTAGAAGAGTATAATTCTTTACTTATTGAATGTTTCAGTATGATCAATTAAGTGTTTAGAAATCATAGTCATAGCCATGTTAAACATGTGCAATTACCATGCAACAGACTTCTAGTTTACTAACCTGAAGAGCAGGTATAACACAACAAAGGACTTAACCCTAAGTAAGCAGTATGTATTGTGTTTTCTTTCTCTTCTTTATTTTAATGGCAATAAACCAAAGCAAATCCATTCACACAAGATTAGCCAGCTACCACATTACCTGATTCAGGAACGTGCCATCTCTTAGACTGAAGTATTGTTTCTTTGCTATAATGTATCATTATCTTGAAACTGAGCACGTAAACTTTTCAGAGTGATTCTTATATTAATTTAAACACAAAACACTATCGGAGAACAGCAAACTGCAGAGTCCTGCTGATGTGACCACAATGCATTACCATGTGGAAGAATTGCTGCTCCAGTTAGTAAGCTGAGAAATAAATAAAAATGGTCCCAGAAACTAGAAGATTTCAGTATCATTGTTCTTTCAGACTGGAAATGCAGCAGTGAACGAAGCAGCATGCAAAACTGAAAAATCATGGTAGATTCACAAGAAAAATGTATGGCTTGGAGACGTATATGCTAAAACTTCTTTAGTTACTAGTTTGACATTGGAGCATTTCTGAGTTGAAGAAACAATGTGAAGCAGAGCAAAAATAAAAAAAAAATTCCTCTGTGAAGTTTATACATTTAGTGGAAAAAATATGTGTTAAGATACATATTATTGGAACTATATATGAAGAAAAGTCATAGAGAAAGCGAAGCACTCATCATATCAACTAGTTCTCCAAGTTTCTGTCCTTGTTTGTTCATTATCAGTAAAATTTTAACTTTTATGGCAGTAGAAGTGCACCAGCAATCACCAACCTTTATATTTCCAGCTACAAGAAAAATAACCAATTTTGAATATAAGAAGTGGAAATGCACAAGCTGAAAGATCAACACTGTAAAAAGTACAGAGATTTAAGCAATGATAGTAATGCCAGGGATTTCTCATCACTATCAAGTGCAGGGAAAATAGTGGCAATGTTTTTCCCAATTAAGCCCTAGATAATCTTTCGTACCCTCTAATTTGTTGGTCCTTGTACGATTTTTTCGGTCTTAACATGATACTCTGTACATATTTACTTCTCCAGAATTGTAAAAAAAATTCAAGGAAAGAAATTGATTTTTATAACATTACTATAATCTTGAAAGAAGGTTTAGAATTTGTCTACTTATCCTGTCAATTCTTGAGGAAAAATATCATTCGACAAAGCTATCAGCACGATTTAAAATCTCTGATGCATGTATGTTTGGGCTTGAACAGGCAAGATAGTAACTTACACTTTTAGCTTTACAAGCAACAACTTCCTTGTGTTATTTGGGCTTTTTTTGAAGCAAGATTATCAGAAGTAACTCATGACCTCTCACTGATTCTACTCAAGCAAATTCTATATCCATCCAAAATATGAACATCAACAAAGATGCTGGAAGAGCTCATTAAATAACTCCCTTTTACAAAACCCTGAGTGCTTAAAAAAGTCTGCTGGTACTAACATCATGTTTTTCAATTGCTCTTAAAAACTTGGCATTGTAATTTGCTGAGTTTTCCTGCTAATTGTTTTTAAGTTCATAGAGATACTTTCTTATTTCATTAATATTCTTTTCTCCACTGTTGCTGCATCAAGAAAAAAACAAACAAATTTCATAAACATGTCCATGAACAGAAGTCAGAAGTTATAATAAGGAAGTCCATTTTGTCAGAACTTGAACAGCCTGAGAAATCTGATGTATGTATGTGATGTATGTTCTCACAGAAAATTATACCAATAACTAAGGAATCAAACAATTCATTTCTGCAGATATGTAGTCTACTTTTTTGGTACACATTTAATAAACATAGACAAAACCCATATCACAAATTTTTTGCAAATGATTTTCTGCTGCCAGTGCATCACAGAGATGCCTAATGTAGTTCTAAATGGGCTAGCTTGGTTGCTGAGATAGCATAGTCATGTTAGCACAGACACTGCATAATGTACTCAGACCATTAGTTGTAATACGTTTTTGAAGATAGTGGTGCATTTAGAAATTATTTTTGATAAGCTATATGAACCTAAAGAATCTCGGTGCCTCAAAAAGACAATCTCATTTTGGAACACAACAGAACAGGAAGGATCTTTGCATGCTGCAACAGTAGATGGAGTACACTGCTACTGTCTAGCATATGCTGTCTAAATCAATAGAATTTAGAGGAAAAACAGCTTTCTAACAACAAACTCATTTACCTAATCAATATTAGAAGTAATGAATTTACCATGCATCTCATATTCCTAAAGTTATCTTTATGAAAGTTTAGAATTATTATACACTTTAAATTAAGCCACAAACTAGTCTTTTAAAAAAAAAAAAATTATATAATAGATGGGAAGACTAAAGATGCATTACAACTAAAACAATGCATTCAAAATGTTCAAACACAACAGTTTATACTACACAATTACATCAATGGCTCTATAATTTTAAAAATTTCCATAATGATGCTAAAAGAAATTTAATGGAAATTTAAAGAAAAACAATCCTATATCACACACACTTTTGTTGGAGGTTAAGAACCACATTAAAATTGTGTTTCATGTTCTAAAGAATATAACAGCCTCTCTTCCTTAATTGCATTTTTAGATATTTCTTCCATCAATCACAATCAAATCAAGAAAAAAAACCTCAAACTTGTATACTGTGTCTGCCCACCAAAAAAGTAAACTTCCCTACATACACATTACCCACTGCTGATTAAACAATTAAATTTTATCTTGCTCCCCTTCAAAACAGGTCAAATAAAACTCTTCATCTCACAAATGTTGGCCATGTGGTAATATGAGGGGATAAGCCCGTTACTAAGTGCTTTAGATGCAACTCTGAAAATCACAGAGATTAAGCTGAGTTAAAAGCTGGAGACTCATAGTGATGTTTTACAAAATTTCAAATCTCATCATAAAGGAGACTTAAAAAAATTTATGTTTACTACATGAAATGATAAAGTTAGCATACTGGACAGAAGCTATTTTTAATCTGTGTTTGTTTTCATTTTGGGGCATACTTAGTGGGGTTTTTTTATTTTTTAAAAGGCAATGTTTATGTTTACCAATTTCCATATTAAGTAAAGTGAAAACATAGCAAACATATTTATTTGTAAAGCCCTCAGGTCATCTTGACTTCGCCAGCTGCAACAGAAACTTAATCCAAGCAAAAACCGAAGTGCTTTTAAATGTAAAATGTGCTTGCTTTCACATGAGCAAGCAGCCCGCAGGTAAAAAATGCCTACCATGGACTCAAAAGATTATGGTGGGATATCAAGTTCTCTTTTCAGAATATTTGTAACTAAATTTGTTGATCAGAAGTCCACTGAATATCATCATGAACCGTATTATAATAGGTGATGGGCACAGATGTGAGATCTGACAACAGGATGCCATTTTCCTGCTCACATTTTTTTTAAATTAAAAAATGTAACCATTTCCTCTCACAGCTGATGTTATATTAGAGGATTTATACTTTGTGAAAATGTGGAAAAACAAGGGGGGTGAGGGTGGGGAGGGGGAAAACAGAATAATAATATCACATTGCCTAAAGAATGTTTTTGGCCTGAAAACATCAAGATATTTTACAAGAGTTGCCAGCATCCCTGCGAACATTGCTGGCCTGGACGGAGCATTTCTGAAATTGAAAGCTACTACCATGTAGATTTTAGACTACATAAAATCAGACTGAGTGGCACCATCAGTGAGGAAAAAGTGTAGATAAAGCCTACAAAACTTCTAATTTAATCGAGAGTATCCAAAAGCACCTAATCTTTCCAGCAAACAGATGGAGACAGAGCAGTAGCAGAAAGAATACACAGCCGTTAAGATACTGACAGACTTTCCTTGTTTTCTGTGCTCAAGACCTGAACATATCATGATATTGCATTTCCAATTCTGCATCACTGAAAGACTTCAGTCCATAAAGATCTAAGTACAACTTTTATACCATTAAGACTCCTTTTAACCTGCCAGCATGTCACAGACATTTTTAGTGTCTACATGCACTGGGCTTCATGGATTTGGACTATCTGAGGGGCTTGAGTTTTTTCTTGAGCTCCAGCAAGAAGTCACTCAGGTTTTCTTAGGCATTTACTACTCTTTCTGAACTTAAAGACTTCTTCATTAGTTAATTTATATTTTAACACCTATATAGGTGGTTGAATAAATCAGGAGCCTTTGATATTTATGATACTGCATTACTTTTATCATTGATAATGGGACAGCCACCAGGAACTAGCAGATATGGTTGCAAATCAGAAATGTTCCAAGAATGAATTAATTTCATAAGTCTTGTTAAATGCAATTTCTAGAATTATTTCACTCACAGTTCTTTGCCTTCTGTTATTTAGCAGATATCAAAAAATTCAAGAAACTCTAATCACTATCTGAAACCTTAATGAATAGTAATTAATGATTACTAAATCAAATAATTTATACAGTTCCTTTAAAACTATCATCTGGATAAAGAATGAAAGCATGAAAGCACACATTCAAAGTAGTCCATAAGTACACTGCTAAAAATGTTTAAGAATGTTTTTAAATTAATTAACTGTTTGAAATATAAACCTTCATTTCTGGATACCAACCTTTTTCCTACTCTTTTGTTCCACCTAGTCAAAACTAATGCTGGGAAACAGATCACTAAGTAACAATTCACCCAGGTAGAAACACACTACATGGATGAGTGTGTGTTTCACTACACTAAATTCAGAGTTAGTTACATATGACTGAGGCATGAACTCCACAAAAGATGAAATTTTTCTCGCCATTGATGAGGAGGATAGCACGTAATTTTATTCAGGACCCTCTCTATGCACTTATACTCTTCAAGCAGTACATTTAATTCTTGCATGGTTGAGAAAGTCAGAGACACCCAGATGAAAACTAAGCAGCTAGACAGAGACAGTAAAATATCAAAGGTACACTCAGGTTAGATCACAGTCTTCTATAGATCTTCACATTCTATACAATACGTAAGAAGAAAAATCTCTCTACTAGGTCAACATTTTCATTGACTTTAGTGGGCTAGTATTTCATCCTGAAACATTAATATTAGAGGAATATACAGTTCCCTGGTTAGGTAGTCCAAGTTCTACACACAGATCGATTTCCCCTTGGCTACCATTCCCTATTAGTTATGTCTCCTAGCCAAGCCATCAGTAAAAATGTCAGAAACATTTAACTTTGCCAAAATAATTAAAAACTGAATCTCTCTTCCCCAACGTGTCCAATTCTTCACACTCTACAACCTCACTTGTTCCAGCCCAAACAGGCCTCAGCCTCCCAATCCAGTCAATCCACACCAAACAGATTTGCATTTGTATTTAAAAAGTTGATTTCACACAAACCTTAGATTGTATGAAAAATGAACTGTTTAACCTTTTGGTAGTAGGTATTGGCAGCACAGTAAGAAGGTTTATTCTGTTTGACATATGCCTACTATGACTATCAGAAATCAATTTTCAATCAAGACTTCAAAAAACTGTTACTACATAGGCATGCATAAGAGAAAATTGCTATCAGTTGGATAGTGTAGTCTTAATCCGTTCACTCACTGAGATTTTTTTCTGTGGTTACACTGAGCAGGAACCCAACTGAATTTCTAGGAATCTGAGTATTCAGAAACTTCATGTGACGACAGATATGAGTTCAGATTACAAGGTTCAATTTTTTTCAAAAAAATATTAAATATACTGAGTATTTCTGCATGAGAAACTACCAAATTGATTCTGATCAAAATCTAAGTACAGAAAAAGTAAGAGGAGTATGTCTGGTCAAAGTGAAATTTGCCTGACTTAAGGTACCACAAAGTTTTTACATTGAACTTAACACTTTGCACTCAAGTAAAACACACTGATCCTATATTTTCTAACCTTCTAATGACTCTTGACCAGTGCAGATTTTATGAAAATATGTTAAAGCTACTGTATTAAGGGACTTTTTGCAAGGGCATGTAGTGATAGGACAAGGGGCAATGATTTTAAACTGAAATAGGGTAGATTTAGATTAGATATAAGGAAGAAATTCTTCACTGTGAGTGGTGAGGCAATGGAGCAGGTTGCCCAGAGAAGCTGTGGATGCCCCTTCCCTGGAAGTGTTGGATGAGGCTTTGAGCAACTATCTAGGGGAAGGTGTCCCTGCCCATGGTAGAGAGGTTGGAACTAGGTGATCTTTAAGGTCCCTTCCAACCCAAACCATTCTATGATTCTATGATTCTATGAAAATTATCCACGTAGCCATGAACATCATTGTCCTAGCAAACTTAAAACTTTTTTTTTCTGTCATTCATTCATTCATTCCAGATAGTCTGCCAACAAGCATCCACATTTGCTATGCTTTCAATAAACTCCCAGGCAATCAGATCTCTAACCAAACAGTCCCCTAGTTTTTACAATCCATTCCTCACACGACAAGGAAAAAGGACTATGAAGTTAAAGCTTCATAGCCAGGAAAAAGAAATTCCAGTATCCTGTTTTCATTTTCCAATCTGAAATAAATAGAAATACAAAAAACGATAAATAATTAACAGAGAATAAACCATAATACATCTTTGGCTTTTAAAACTATTTAATCTCTGATATTTTAATTTTCTTCTTAAAACTGAAGGACAACAAAAATATTTTAATATTATCTTGTGAGATACTATGTACTGTATCAAGTACTGCAATACACCTGCTGACAGAAACGAGACTCCAGGGGTCACCAATAAAGAGAAAATTTGCAGTATGTGCTATCTATAAAAGTGTAATCAAAGAGAATACTTTATACAGTCAGAAAGAACTTCTTACCACTTTGAACTCATGTAAAACAGTCTTAGCCTGTATTTTCTAACCTTCTAATGACTCTTGACCAGTGCAGGTAATTTTATGAAAATATGTGAAAAGTTCCTGCATTAAGTCACTTTAGTAGAAGTTGGAAAGACTACGATCAGAGTAACAGTTAAGGGAAGCCAATTATGCGTATTTTCAATCGGTTACTGTTTCCTGTATTCTTTTATAGGGCGCTACAATATAAACATAAAACAGGAAACTAAAGGAGTCCCTGAATGAAATTTTCTCATGATACCTCTCTACTGCTGACATTCAGTATTCTCTCCCTGTGACTGAATTAGCAGATTTGAAATTTTTTTAATACTAGCCCATAAAAAGTGTTAACATAAACTATATAAACTATTTTCACTCTTTTCTACACAGTGCTCCAATAGGATTCTCATTACTCTATTTGACTAAAGACAAATGCTTGAAAAAAACCTGAAACCACCACCTGAAAAAAAAAGAAAAAAAAAACCTGTATTTGAGAATCAGTGCCCTTGATAAAGCTGCCTATTCCACCTCTGCACCAGTAAAGAGCTGTTCTCTTCTTAAAAACTTTTCTTTCTTTTAAATGAGGCCTCTAGTCTGAAGTAACCTTGAGAACAAAAGACACAAGCGAAGATCCTAGAATAAACTACTTTCTCCAAACTGTGTCAAATCCTTTCACAGTTTCTGTCCTCAGTTATCACGCTATTAATATTAAAATGTATCTCAACTTCCAATGAGAGAATTTTTGAAGCAACTTTTATAATAAACCAGAATAGTTTTAGTAACCTGTATACTATCAAGTTTTCAAAAGCAGAAAACAGTTGTGCAGTAGCTCTACATGTTAAGAATGAATTTCAGCTGAACTTGAGTAGTTCTTTCGTGACGGATAGGAAGATAAAACTCGGCAGTCCTTCCTGCCATAGATCAAGATTGTTAGCTTTATAATTAATATCAAGTAGAATTAGCAAAGTCCGATATCAAAGATGAGGAAACTAAGATTTCTTTATTGTGTTTCAAATATATCTTGGGAATCATACTTGCAACTTCTTTTCTCACCTGACTAGACTAACTGGAAGTCAGATGACAAGACATCTCTAGGAATATCATTAATATTATTTAATCTAGAGAAAGATGATACCTTAAAACATACTACTTCAACAATAGCAGGAATTGGCTTGTTAGCAAGGTAAAAAGTATAACATTATAAATTCAATTATGATCATTGTGCCTTTGAATTTTTTTTCTAGCAGCTGCCATGCTTTGGGAGAAGGAGATCCCAAATACCAAAACACTGTGAAGCAAACATGTTAAATATAGTTATTTATTTATCTCCTCATGAAGAACTTTTTGGTTTTCAAATATCTTCCGAGAAAAAAATATCGAAGAAAAATAGTAACATAGTTAAAATTCAGTTATTGGAGAAAGATCTGTCCAGCCAAGACTATGCAATTTTTAAATGTGTTTCACATTTGTAGACTACAAAATATAAATAAATAAATAAATAAAAATAAATAAACATTTTAAGGTGTCGGTTCCCTTGGGCTACCACGTGTCTGCTTCTTTACGCTGTAGGGTATAGCATTCCTTAGAAAGAAACAGCTTTTGTTTAGAACTCAGCAAAAAGGAATTTTGCTTCAAGACTGGAATAACAGGCATCAGCACAATATTAATATCAATAAAAATACTCCAGGTTGATCCATCAGCCTTCCAATATGTCCTGATTTTGGTGGGTTGGTGAAAGAAAATCTAGGATACACAGGTGCTTTGCAGATTAGCTAATATAAAAAACAGATAATTGTCAATTCAGAGTTAATATCTCTTTCTATTTACAGAGTTACTATCTCTTTCTATTTCTATTGGTAATTCAATATTCACTTTATTATGTATAATTCAATTTTTAAAGGATAAATAATTTAAACTAAATAATGAAACAAGAATCTCAGCTTTAATTTAAAAAAAATCAAAACAAACTAACAAAACAAACAAACAAACAAAAACCCCACAACAAACACAACACCTTGGGGTGAAAAAAAAGACATTGTATCCTTTAGGAAGCTCATTTCATGTGCCCTGCAAATACAGCTGTTTCAAGAAATACAAAGTGGACATTTGCAAAGCTAAGAACACTGCCATTGCAACGAGATAATTAAATAATTTTTGTTTTTCCTTATATAGAGCTAGGTAAATTACTTCAGAGAATGATTTTTTTTTTTAAGGAAAAAAACCCAAAACATGGTATTAAGGATGAACCACCTTTTGAAAAGCAGAGCTGAAAAAAGGTAATTATTTTCCTGTCTATCTCCAAAGTAATGGTCTCTTCCATCCATTAGGACTTAAATACATCTGCAGCCTCTCATTACGGAAATTCAGGAAAAAGAGCCATATAAGTAAATAAAAAAACTTGATAAGGTCAAAAAAAAAGAAGGAAAAAAACAACCACAGAAAAAAAACACAAACTGAGATAAAGATTTCATGCTAACCTAAGCATTTGGATGACTCAGTATTAGTTGAACATTATACTGCAATTTGCTCATCGTTTATAGTTTTGGTTCCCTATATTACTAGTACAAAACAACTGACAATCATGCAGCAATAAACATGCACATGTATGTTTACAATGCATACCAGCAATCTAGTTGTATGGTGAGGTTTCTTCCACTTCGTGAAATTATTTCTGAAATATCCACTATAATACTTGAACTGGTTACTTAAACTGCTCTATTTTCACATATGTCTGACCAGCATTATATTTTTAGCCATCATCAAAGAAGGCCATTACTCAGGCTGTCAGGCTAGTAAAGGCAACAAAATATGGCAGGAGCAGATCCAAAGCATCACCCTCCCTAAGGAGGGCACGCTGCTGGGGGTAATGAAACTCACTGGCAGTTTATGGGGCACATGCTTGCCTCGTTGCTTTCCTCTAGTCCTTCCATAGACCACGGAGAGAGATGCTGAACAGGCAGTGAGTTGCGTGGTGGTCACAGGGACAGAGTGAAGCACCTCTTATGTCCTCTTCTAATCAATGTCCCTACAGTGTTCAAAGGCACAGCGTATAAACATCTGACATTTGCAGAGGCTGGGATACAGGCAAGCACAGCTGGTTTGGTGTTGGGGCAGTGAGTTCACTTAAAAGAGGCCATCATGCTAACGGGCAGGGGAGGGAGGACAGAGAACAGCAGCTGTTCTGCTTCAGCAAGATTTTACTATTCATTAGATGAAGGTAAAAGAAAGCATTTTATCTTTGCTCTCAAGGGGGCAAAATTCAATTTTTCCAACACTGCTGAGTACCGCTAAGATGTGACACACCTAAACTAATGAAGTCAAGAAAACTGTTGCATTTTTAAAACACACATTATCTACACTTGGCTAATATCCTATTCAGTGATGCTTTGTACCACTGTATAATTACAAACCTATAAAATATCCATTAAATTCACACCAGTAAACATTTCTTTGAACTGAGTGAAATAAAGCATTTTGATGTATGCTACTCTCAGCATTTATCACAGATATTAGAATATATTCAGCAGACCAGATTACCAAAAAAAAGTCATAATTCCGCAAGAATCAAAGGAACAGTGTGCTTAATTGCCTCAGACCAATAAAGGAAAATGATGGCAGAATCAATTAAAAATATATTAAACAAATGTATTTTAGGTGGCAGCACCCCACCTTCATTTTAGTGCATATTTCCTTGGGTTTTATGAGCTTGCTAGTTTTACATCAGAAACTGTGGGAAATAAAAACTACAGTCATTGCCTTATGGATTCCAATACACACTACAAGGTAAAACGAACAACAAAAAAAAAAACCCAACAAACACCATAAAATATATCATATACTTTTTGGAGGGAATTAGAATTTTTCTTCAGAATTACTTTCCACTTTTTCTCTACCCACAAAAAATTTGATTTTAAAAAAAGTCTTCTCTAAATGTGAAGCACCGAAATGGCTGTTTCCTAAAGCAATGAATATTTAAAATGTTCCTGGAAAGTCCTGATAAATGATAGGGATCATCTGTGAGTGTCACATCTTTCTCAGTCTTTTCTGCTTTAGAGACCTTAGAAGCTGATCTTTTAATCGCTGTATGCCAAAAATAAGGCCTTATGACAAGCTTAGTGATCCACCCAGACTGCAGCTAGCTGTAAATTAGTAAGAACAAGAGTGGAGGACTTAGGAAACCTGCCCCAGTCTTTTTGTGATTGGGGCACAGAAAACCTTTGATTTTGTGCTTTTCTTGAACGGGTGCACACAGATGTTCCAATTTCTCAGAGGATGTCAAGTCCATGGACCCATCTTCATTGTATCACAGTCACAAGCTACAAAATTTCAAGAGTTCTGGCAGATCTGTCTCTGATATGCTCTCTTCATTAAAATATTGAAGACATACCAGATGGAACATAAGAGTTTGTGCAAAGGGAATACCTGGAATCAAAAGGCTCCTCATATACATCTTCATGCTATCAATGACAGATGGAAACTTCTAGCTTTCAAACTCTCACTTATATTAAAATTGAGAAATTATTTTCCTTTTTTTTTAAGCCACGTAAAATGATATTAAGAAATAAGAGCAAAAATTGTATGTGAGAATATTAAGTGTAAATGTAGAAATATACACACATTCGACCAAACAAGGACCTGTGACTTTATTCAGCAACAACATATCTGCAAAATCATGATGTAGTAGCACAGCACAAATATTGAACATTGAATACTCAACCTTCACAAGGAAATATTCACAAACAATTGATTATGTTATTTTATTAACTACATGTAGGGAAAATAATCAATTTAACAATTGGTATATTTCCCAAGCAGGAAAAGCGGCTACATTTGAGAGACACAAGTATTTCTGAACCAGTCATGCAGACATCTTTAGAATTTAAAACAGAAAACACCAACATGTAAATAAAAAAAGCATGAACGAGCCCCAAAAGTGCAGAGAATCAAACTCATCCACCTTGCTTAAGACCTTAGATTTAAGCTAAAGAGAGTCAATGCAAGGCATTTCAGTTTTCTTGAGAAGAAATAACGACCATCTCCAAGCACATAGCAGTCTGCCTCCTCCCTTCCCTCCTTTCCCCCTACCAAAAAAAAACCCTGACCCAAAAAGACCAAACATATTCTAGTAGCAAATCTTTTTAAAAGATACGATTATGCCTGAAATCAGTGTACATTATGCTGCAGAGGTTTTCAGCAACCTATGTAAAAAGTTTTGGCTGGTGTAGTGGTACGACTACAGACTCAGCTGCCAGCTACAAATTTCCAGTTCATGAACAGGTACATCGAGTGTCAATCATAGGACACTGATGCCTTCAGGTAATGTGGATCCAAATACTGCTGTCCCGCTGTTGACTATTTAGAGAAACAATGGCATCACTTCTAGCACAAGAAGGCCATTTTGCTCTTCCAGCTAAACATCAAGGAATGCAATTGCAAGACAGAAAGAGGCAGACACTGTTTCATAGATAGCAACCCAAAATATTATTGTATGTAATGAATATGGTCTCCTCACCCTTTACTGTACACATATTGAATCACAGAAATGCAGGGTATCTCCTGCCTCTTATTGATAGGAGAAAGAAGGAACTCCCTTTTTTGAGCGTAAAAATATCTTTCCTTCTTGTTCTAAAAAGGAAGCATTTTTAATTAAATTAAGATACTTCAAATTTACAAAATTATCTTCAAATATCAACAAGAAGTAGTAGCATTAGATTTTGACTTACACCTTCATAACACAATATATAATTCACGCTATAGCTGAAAAAATAACTGTTATGAAATATATATTCATTGTACATATATATTTTAATTTTCCAAGTGTAAATATTGCAACAAGATGTTTTATCGCTGATTGCTGCTCTAATAATGTACCAAATGCCAGCTTGGCAATTAAACATTCACAAGAATACAATTAAAATTCAACCTCCACTCCCAAAATAAAATAAAGAACAACAATGAAAAAAAACCACGAGAAACAAAAAACCAAAACTGTGATAAATAAATGAAACAAACAGATATTCCTGCTGCCTTTGTCCAGTTCTTTTTTCCTATATGTTACCTTATTTGTCATACAGAGGCTGCAAAAATACCCTTTTAAAGAATAAATTAGAAAAATGAAGCATAAACAATAAAGCCTGCTCAGCAGTCATGTTTTCCAGTGCTCTGTAGGGTAGCTGCAGGAATTTTCCATGCTGCGAGTGTTAATGAGACCCTCCATAGGCACCATTAATACATAAAAGCAATCACCTATAACTTACCTTTTCAAATCTGACTTCTTGAATTTAATAACTGGAAGCAAAATAGAAAGCAAGAAATGCAAGCACCATCCTCATTTGCTTATATGCAACCATTAGCCAAAAAGAGGTTGACAACAGAAAAGTTACTGCAATACATAAATGCTTCAATAATCAAGCACAGAGTCCAAGAGCATTTGGAGAATATGTACAGTTTTGAATGCTACAAAACTGTCCCTAAACATATGGTTCTCCTGATGGAAGAAAACAGGCTTATAGGAATTGATAGTTAGCTAAAACTGTCTGGATTCAAGATACTTAGGTACTCAGAATATAATGGGTATCTGACTAAACTCTATAATGACAGTACTCTGGCATGAAGAAAACTCATTCAAATTTTATGCAGTTTATTTCTAAGTTGTGGTTTATCTTTTATAACATTTATTTAAATGAAAAGGGGGGGGGGGGAACCCAAAATTTTCCACATCAATGTAATTGTAGTTCTGGCTAATAGTTGTCAGCATGAGGGATGGTGACTCAACTGCTTCCCTGCACAGCCTATTCCAATGCTTGACAATCATTTTGGTGAAGAAATTTTTCCTAACGTCCAATCTAAACATCCCCTGGCACAACTTGAGGCCATTTCCTCTCATCTTATCACTTGTTACTTGGGAGAGGAGACTGACACCCAACTTGCTACAACCTCCTTTCAGGTAGTTGTAGAGAGTGAAAAGTTCTCCCTTCAGCTTCCTTTTCCCCAGGCTAGACAACCCTTAGCCTCTCCTCATAAGACTCATTCTCCAGACCCTTCACCAGCTTTGTTACCATTCATTGGATGCACTCCCACACGTCAATGTCTTTCCTGTTATGAGAGACCCAAGACTGAACACAGTATTTGAGGTGCGGTCTCACCAGTGCCGAGTACAGGAGGACAAGCACTTCCCTAGTCCTGCCGGCCACACTATTTCTGATACAAGCCAGGATATCGGCCACCTTGGCCACCTGGCCACACTGCTGGCTCATATTCAGCTGGCTATTGACCAAAACACTCAGGTCCTTTTCCACTGGGCAGCTTTCCAGTGACGTTTCCCCAAGCCTGTAGTGTTGCATGGGGTTGTAGTGACTCAAGTGCAGGATCCAACACTTAGCCTGTGTGAACCTCATACAATTGGCCTCAGCCCATCAATTCAGCCTGCCCGGATCCCTCTGTAGAGCCTTCCCACTATCAAGCAGATCCACTTCAGAAATCCTCATTATGCAAATACACAACTGAAAATAAGAAATGCACCTCATCAACAGCTCTTCAGAGAACCAAAATATGATGACAGAAAAACTTGAGAATGGTAATTTATTTGAAATAAACAATAAATATGACTTGCTAGAATGGGGGGAACCATGACAGCTGCCATTTTCATCTAAGACTAAAATTTCTTTTGCTTCAAAGTTTAGACTGGAATATCACCAGCAAGGAGTTACATACTGATATTTGGTAATTGCAGTGAGTGGTTCACATATCTGAAATATCATTTCCTCTCATCTGGATTCCATCAAATAACAGAAAAAAGTAAATTCCATCAGTGTTCGTGTTCTCAAACAGCAGTAGCTGAACCACAGTTTTCAAAGGCAGAAGGCTTTATACAGTATCCCAGTGGCATGTTAAATGACAGTGTCAATTACTATCGTAGTCTACATTATCTACTACATCTCCTTCACTCTTTTTCTTCTCTCTCACTCTCCCTCTGTTTTTAATGAAAAAGTGAAATACTGCTAGTGCTTGCCACACTGGAAATTAGCTCAACATTAAGGACAAGTAAAATTGTACTCTCACTAAAAAGAGCCCAGCTATTTTCTGTTTTTCTTATTGCTTTTCTACTATGTTGCATAGGCATTTGACTAAACAAATAAGCAAAGCTGAAAACAGCCTGATCCAGAGCACAGCAAACTCAAGGGAAAATGTCTCAATGTATTTAAATTTAGACATGTCTGCCACAAACTCCCATTTCAAAGCAACTTCGAATTACTGAAAACTTCAGTGGTACAACTGTTATTACCACGAGAAGCTGTTATTACCATTGTCACAGGATGTTTTACAGACCAAAAGTCTGAACAGGTATAAAAAGGGTCACCAGAATTAATGGAGGGTGGATATTAAATTAGATCAGAGGTATTAAACGAATCAATACAAATGCAACCTGTGGCTCACGCAGTCTCTGAAATCCTTTCTGGTGGAAGTCAGATTCACCAGGGGAAGAAACACATGCTTTTTCTTCCATATGTTACAGTTTGGGCAGATTTATGGGAGTTTGTTTTGTTTTTAAATACTGTTTATGTCTTCATTCTGTCAAGAAAATTCCTTATTTCTTAAAACCCACTAGGGAAAAACCACAGGGAAAAAATAAAAGTAACTAAGAATGACAAAAATAAACATGTGAACCCCATAAAATGCAACATTTGTGATGCTTTCTTTTTTAGTTATGTTGGTTTTTCATTGATTGCTAGTGATACGGCACAAATAAATGGGGCACATTCTGCTAGTAGTAGACTTTTTCCCCCTCTAACAGATTCAGTAAATAATGTTCCACATATTGTGACACCAAAAGCACTGGTGCTCTTCATCTGTTCTAACATTGTTTCAAAGAATTATACTCAAACATCAAAGGCTGTTTTTCTCAAACCAAATTTTGCACAGATATAAACTGCTATGGTAGATTAAGCTCTACATGCCAAGTTATACACATGAATCATTAGGTTTTATTTAGTGGACATTTCTAACTATCAGCTTTCAGTGAGGTCTGTGCTGATCATTTTTTTTCCCTGTAATTATCCACTGAATTTATTTGAACTCATTTATTGCTAATTTGTCAAAATAAAGAATGACACTAGAATCAGCAACTTTATGCTAAATCGTACATCCATTTAATGCCTACGAATGCTGACCATGGAATTAAATTTCTTGTGTTCCGAGAAACCATATTGGCATGAGTTTCTCAGGACTTCAATCTTAAAAGGACCATCAATAACAATATATGTTTAATCTCCCTCCATTCACAGGTATATAATATAAAGTTTATGGATTGGAAATTACTTTTCACTTAAACTATGGCTTTTGTGATGGGCGTGACCTACTTTATTGTGTGTTCTTAATTGCCTATTTTGTCTCTTCAAGAGTGAGTCAGGTAAAACCATCCAGAGCCAGGAGAAGATTGTGCCTTCATAGTGACCAACTTGGCACCAAGGGATAGAAGGTCCCAAAGGCAGTGAGGGATGGCAGAGCAGGGAGTGCCAAGGGGAGCAGCGCACATGCAACCAGGCATCAGAGAGAGAAAATTAGTAAGGGTCAGAGGGGATGATTCAGAATTTTCCTCACCATAGAAAGCCATGTAGTAGTTGAAACCAAGCATGGGATGAATGAAGGATCTACTTGCAAGGACTCACTGTACATGGAAAGAGTAATACCGAAACTCTGCTCATTCTGTTTTGCATAACCTAACCAGTTAGGGTTTTTTTTCTCTATTTAAAAGTGACCACCCAGTATAAAATGGTTTTATGAGTTCAAAAATCTTTGGGTCTTTTTCAGGAGCTCCCTACAAAGAGGTCAAGTCAGATTCTCTTCAAAGCTCTGGCCTTCTCACGGAACCACAAGAGCTTGCTAGAATTCTGCTATCAAATCTCATTTCATTAACATTTCAAGATTGTATTTTTATACATTTTGTAGATTTAGAATTTATAGATACACACAATTTATGAAGAGGTGCTTTATACAGAGATTTAGAAAATTTATAAAGATAATTTTATAGATCTATAAAATTTACAGACAAATGTTCCTGAGGCAAATGAGAAAATACTCTCTTTATTTATTTGACACCTAACACTTATGCCAGCTACACTTACTAGGGCGAATGAATTTCAGTTTATATTAAATTTTCTCTTTGCACAAAATTTGCCCAGTAGGGATTATGTCTATATCTGACTTAATGGATCAATGCAGAATGACAAGAAAAGTAAAATATATAGTCATCCAAATTTCTATTATATTCAAATGAGATATTATAAAAAAGTTATTATTACAATTACTCTTCCTAGACAAGATATCACTCAGATGGAGAATAAATAACATGAATACCACCTGAAAGCTAAACAGAGGGGCAACAATAGCCTACACATATCACTCAAAAATACACAGCAAACATACAACCTCTAAAAATGAAAACTTTATATAGAGTGAGCTATATCTGGTGTTCACTGAATAACTAGAACAAAGCATGAGTGCAGGTCAACTTTCTAGCTCTAGAGGAAGAGTTTAGATACTCAAGGAATCTTCAAAGTGAATCAGAATCTACAAGGGCATAATGTGGGAAAATAGGTTAAGAACAGGTAGTATTACTATTTTTAGGCACAAAGGAAACCTGAGAATATGCGTACATGTGACTCCCAACAGAGAGAGAGCAAAGTCAAAAAAATAAAGAGACTGAACACGCAGATAGAATAAATGCTTTTGCCAATATGTGAAATGACCGAGAACTACAATAATCAAAAAAGCTCTAAAAAAATATTCCCGTAAAAAACACTACCCTAGAAGTTAGAATGACAAATAATCTGATAGGTTTTTTTCCGCAATTTACATTAATGATAGAAAGTGCTAAAAAGGGAATAATTTACCTATCACACTGGGGTTATGTGAACAATCCTTAATGTTCATGAAGTGCTCCAACGATAGGAACAGCTGCTTAGACACTCATACTGTTATAAAAATGCTTCTAACAGACTGAAATAACAAAATGGTTTTGAAGGCTCTCAAGTCAGATGACCAGACCTCCTAGTTTTGGAGTCAGTCTCAGAGTCCAATCATGCATTTATTTGTAGCTTTTAGTACTAGTTTATGTACAATCTACTCATTCTGTTCTGTTTCCATCCCCCTTTTCCTTCTAATAGTCCTTCAGTTCTGCTGATTTTGGGCCCAGCTCTAACAGAGTAATTATCTCATTTTTCCTATCTGTCCACCAGACTCCTCTCCAATTTGTAACAAAATAAAATCTCTGATTTATCAATCTTGTTGTACCTTAGTTTAAGGAAGTAAGGGTAATCCACCTAAACCAGTATCCTGTCTGGCAATGGCCAAAACTAGATGCTTAGGGAAAAGCATAAAGGGTGGCTATGTATTCAAACTACCCTAGAAAATTTTTCTATCTTTGAGCAATTTTCAGCCCAGAGAATCCTGAGCCAAAAGTGATATCTTTATATTTTGGATTTTCTTCATGAAGTAAAAATGGAATCAACTCTGATATGATTGCATTGCCTATCATCACAGATCCACTGCTTTGAAATTTTTTTCTTTGAAACAATTTTTTCATTGAACAATTCTCACCTAATTTAGCAGAGGAGTATTAAGTATCAATGTATTAAGCTTCACAGCATTAAGTTTTTGCAAATGTAAGGAAAATCAAAAGTGGGGGAAAGGAGACAACAAAATTAATGACCCTCATGGGAAAAGACTATAGAGTGATCATATCACCCTGTTCCACGTGGCCTGCACTGTGGCCAGAGGAGTCATGGTATAGTTCTGTCCCTTCCACAACCCTAGGCAGAAATTCACAACACAGTGGTGAGTATTTGTGCTGGTTTTGGCTGGGGTAGAGTTAATTTTTCCCACAGTGGCCCATATGGGGCTATGTTTTGGATTTCTGCTGGAAACAGTGCTGATAATACAGGGATGTTTAGTTATTAAGCTAGGCAGTGCTTACACAGAGTCAAGAACTTTTCTGCTTCTCACACCACTCCACCAGCAAGTAGGCTGGGAGTGCACAAGAAGTTGAGAGGGGACACAGCTGGGACAGCTGACTCGAACTGACCAAAAGGATATTCCATAACATATGACGTCATGCTCAGCATATAAAGCTGGGGGAAGAAGAAGGAAAGGATGACATTTGGAGTGATGGCATTTGTCTTCTCAAGCAACCATTACACGTGATGGAGCTCTGCTTTCCTGGAGATGGCTGAACATCTGCCTGCTGTTTGTCTTGCTTTGCATGTATGCACGGCTTTTGCTTTACCTATTAAACTGCCTTTATCTCAGCTCATGAGTTTTCTCCTTTTTACTCTTCTGATTCTCTCCTCCATCCCACTGTGGAGGACCGAGCAAGGGGAAGAAAGTGTTAAAGGGGAAAAGGGAAGAAGACTCGTGAGTTGAGATAAGAACAACATAATAATTAAAATAAAATACAATTAAAAGTAATAATGAGGAAAATAATAATAAAAATTATAATAAAAATTATAATAATATATAATAGATGAATGATTTTTAGTGTTATCATGCGTCATGTACAGGACAGTCAGATGATGAGGCCCAGTCAACATGGATTTATGAAGGGCAGGTCTTGTTTGACCATCCTGATCTCCTATGATAAAATGACCGGTTTAGTGGATGAGGGAAGAACTGGGACGTTGTTTACCTCAATTTTAGCAAAGCCTTTGACACTGCTTCCCATAACATCCTTCTGCAGAAGCTGGCTGCCTATGGCTTGGACGGGTGTACGCTTCGCTGGATCAAAAACTGGCTGGATGGCCGGGCCCAGAGAGTGGTGGTGAATGGAGTTAAATCCAGCTGGCAGCCGGTCACCAGTGGTGTTCTGCAGGGCTCAGTGTTGGGGCCTGTTCTCTTTAACATCTTTATCAATGATCTGGATGAGGGGATCGAGTGCACCCTCAGCAAGTTTGCAGATGACACTAAATTGGGAGGTAGCGTTGATCTGCCTGAGGGTCGGGAGGCTCTACAGAGGGACCTGCATAGACTGGATCGATGGGCTGAGGCCAACTGTACGAAATTCAACAAGACCAAGTGCCGGGTCCTGCACTTGGGCTGCAACAACCCCCTGCAGCGTTACAGGCTTGGGGAAGTGTGGCTGGGAAGCTGCACAGCAGAGAAGGACCTGGGGGTGCTGATCAACAGACGATTGAACGTGAGCCAGCAGTGTGCCCAAGCAGCCAAGAAAACCAATGGAATCCTGGCATGTATCAGAAACAGTGTGGCCAGCAGAAGCAGGGAAGTGACTGTCCCCCTATACTCAGCACTGGCGAGGCAATACCTGGAGTACTGTGTCCAGTTTTGGGCCCCTCACTTCAAGAAGGACATTGAGGTGCTGGAGCAGGTTCACAGAAAAGCAACAAAACTAGTGAAGGGTTTAGAGAACTTGTCCTATGAGGAGCAGCTGAGGGAGCTGGGACTGTTTAGTTTGGAGAAGAGGAGGCTCAGGGGGGACCTTGTCGCTCTCTACAATTACCTGAAACGAAGTTGTAGGGAGATGGGGGTCAGTCTCTTCTCCCATGTTACAAATGATACAACAAGAGGGAATGGCCTCAAGTTGCACCAGGGGAAATTTAGGTTAGATATTAGGAAGAATTTATTTACAGAGAGGGTTGTGAATATTGGAAGAGGCTGCCCAGGGAGGTGGTGGAGTCCCCATCCCTGGAGGTGTTTAAAAACCGTGTGGATTTGGTGTTGAGCAACATGGTTTAGGGACCCTGACAGTGCAGGGTGAATGGTTGGACTCGATGATCTTGAAGGTCTCTTACAACCAGACGATTCTATGATTCTATGATAATAATATATACAATCAATTGATGCACAGTGCAATTTCTTACCACCTGGTGACCAACGCCCATCCTGTCCTGGCAAGCAATCCTGGAACAGAGAAGTCCCAAAACCACAATCCCAGAAGAGTGAGAAGCCCAAAAACAGATCCAAAAAGAGAGCAAGAGAGAGATAGAACTCCAAGAGACCAAGAATCACAAACTTCCCATCTAGCCCTCATCTATATACTCAGCATGACATATGATATGGAAAATTCCATTGGCTAATTTAAATCTCAATCCTAAATCTAAGCTCCAATCATAAGTCAGGTGTTGTGTGTTTTTTGTTCTGGCCACGCTGTCCCTAAGCCTGCACGCTGGCAAAACATGAGAAGCTGAAAAGTTCTTGATGTCTCACCACCAACTATAAACACCAGTGCTTTATGAACATTCATCTCATAACTAATCCCATACTCAATCCAAAACACAGAGCTAACCTAGCTACTAAAAAGAAAACTTACTCTGTCACAGTCAAAACCAGGACAGTATTATACAATGCGTTAGATGGAAACTAGAAGTACTATGGGGTGACAAAGCAGTGGCAACCTGGGGAAGACATGGTGTTATTGCTGTGGTAGACAGTAGATGAAAGAACAGAGCATACCACAGTGGGAAGGATAGTGTGGGGAAATAGAGAGGAAGCTGAGATGTCTAGAGAGATATATCATCACTTGGAAGGAAACCTGGCTTCTAGCTGCGTGTGACACCTGAGCAAAACAAAGACAAAGGTCTTCCACTCAGTCTACAGTGGAAAAAGCAGAAGACATCAGTGTTGAAAGGAGAAGGGAAGAAAATAAAAAGAAAGTGCAGTAGTGGCATAATGGAGAAGGCAAACAGTCTGTACAGTAAGACAGATCTAGAGATACATTTTTGTATTATTTGAACAAAAAAAAATGCAAAATTTTGTGGAAGGAACAGAGAAGTACTTAAAAGCCAAATTCGTAATGTTCAGGTTTTCTGTCTGTTTAAAGGCTTTAGCGCTACTTTGTGACAATTTTTAGAATAACAACAAAAACTAAAATATCAACTAAAATAACAATCCTTCCTCATATTTTGTTGTTCAATAGCTGCCTGTACAAATGGCTTCCCTAGCCTGAAATATGACTATAGATCCATAGCACTGACAATGATAAAAGCTAAAATGTCTCTCAGGATCAACTTCCAAATTGCTATCAGAATTTATTAGAAAAATATAATTGCTAAAGAAAAGACATTTTTAACATTTCATAATTTGCTTTCATTCAAACAGGAAAGAATAAAAATTCTCAGAGAACAGAAATTCCAAAAATATTTCACTTACAAATAGAAAAACTTAATAATTTTCAATTATTCCTATAAGAGAAATAAAATTAGTCCAGAATGAGATATATTCAGCAAATTGATTCTGAGGTGAAATTGCTATCTTTTGATATAAATTATATTTTTCATTTTTTTAAACCTCCTCATACTTAGGTTTTAGAAAATAACCTCAGATCTGTATTCCATGAGGGCTACACAGGGAGTTCTAAGAGCCTCCAGACACTCCACACCAATAGTTTTTTGATGAATAAACAGTTCTTTCATTGCATAGAGGTGTTAACTCTATTCACTAAAGAGCACATAGAAAACTTTGTATTTTTACAAATATATACAAAAATTTGTGCTTCCTTTTATGCATATGCTGCACTTGTCAAGCTTCCATACTGCAGATGTTTGCAAATATGCCAGTCATCTCCTGAACCACCTCTTATCATGAGTAAACAAAGTGTTTGGGCAGAGGAAGAGTCTTGGACTGCCAAGACAAGAGATAACTCAATCTTGTTGCCTAACTGGCTCCCCTGTCTGCTCCTGAAAACTCTGTGTGGCTCCTACATACTGCCAGACCATGCTGGAACGTACTTATTGCCAGCTTTCCACACTACAGAGAACTTGGAAAGCACAAGGTTGAAGTGGAGGCAAGAAATGTTGTACAATGCAACAGAATTTGGAGAGAAACTCCTTGATGGGCATCGCCTGTCAAAGGCATGAAAGGTCTGCAGCTGAAATAAGAGAGAGCACAGACTCTCTGCCTTGACACACAAAAAGCTATGCACGTCACAGTGCTTTTTCTAGAGCATTCAGAAAAACAGGCTGAGACATGGACAATCAGTTACTGAAGACATTGTGAATCGTACTTTACCATCATTATTGCAGGAGGTCTTGTCCCTTAGAAGTGGACATAATTCCTGACATCACACAATACTTAATAGCTTTTTAAGCTCCACTAATACTTAAATTACTACTCCTTGTATTATTTTTCACAGCTATAGATACTATATGTAGCCCTGACATTATTTTTATCATAGTTCCTTAGCCAACAATTGATTCCAGACCTTGTAGCCTGAACTGCTCAATACCATTTTTAAATTTTATCCTTTTTATTCAGCTTCCTATTTCACTTCATGTCAATCTGTTTTAACCTCTAGATCCTCAAGAGAACTAATCAAGTACGAAGCCACAAGTCACTGCACTGTTCTATTTAACACATAATTTGTGCATCTCTTTAAATTATGCTGGTTTTCTGCTTTTAGCAGCATATATCCAAAAGCCAAGGCAGGTAAAATATTGAGAGTGAAATCTGACTCACCTTAAAGATGCTTAATTTTCAGAAAGGGCTACTTCTATATTGAATCATCTCCATAATCATTCATCTCTTGAAAACATTGTCATAAATTTCTCACTTCAGAAATAACACTGTTAAAATGCTTTCTAAGTTTTTTCTCATGTATATGGGAACTTTAAAACAATGTGATAAGGTTATCTTTCTCATTTTCTTGAGTTTCTGTTCTGTTTTCTATGACAATAATTAACTAAATATATGAAATCATATAAAATAACAACAAACAAAGTAAAAGTGATACTTATTCTGCTTTTAACTTCTAATAAAACTGTATTTTAACATATTCATGATGTCATACTCAATTTACTCAAGGAAGTTAGCTGTAGTCACAAAGCTGTGTGTTCCAATAAAAAATGACTAAAATTTGGAATATCAGCTAATGAAAATAGAGTATTTCACATAATAACACTAACTATAATCACTGATTTAATGTTGAAGCAGCTAATGATCCACATTAGGAAATTAAATTTAAGAAAACATTTTAGTCACAAATTTTTGAGGTTCAATAGGTACAGCTAATAAATTTTAGATAATGTCCTTTTCTCTTTAATGAACCATGAGTATTTGTGTACTGAAATTATCTAAATAAAAATTTTCTTTCATCTGAAAGAGGCTATTTTCCTAGTCAGTACTTGTTAAAATAAATCTGTATTTAATATTTGTCATATACTAGAATGTTTTTAAACTTACCTGGGTAAAAATCAAAGCTGCTTTTGTTACAATTGTCTGTTTGAGCTTATTTACTGTGATTTTAAGTGAAACAGACAGGAGGAACTGAAATCTCATTATTACCTATGGAATATCAGATGCATTTTGGAGCCCTGTCTGCATTTCATCTGACCGCTGCTACTACTCATCTTGTACAAATTGGGCTGACAGAAAATCAACTGATTATGAAGACGAATTTCATGATATCATCAACTTTCTATAAATGTTAAAAGACAGGGCAGGCAGTTTTTAAGATCTTCCGATGACAGAAAATGAGTACTGTAATAATTAACAATAATAGACTCAACAAATGACCAAATATTTGATCAAATTATTGATCAAATTTCCTTCACCTTTGGTCACAAGCAAATGCACCTTTACGTTATTTAATTGATTATTTAATTGGTTTTAAATGATAAGTTCTAATAAAACTCCTGATAAGTTCTGTGGTTTATGTTCGCTTGTTTACATCACGTTGAATTGAAAGAAAAGCAATTTTATTCAAAAACAACATGCAGAATATATCCAGTTGTTTGGTAAATTTCATAATGAACAGCAATTCAATATAGGCTAATTAATAGTCCAAGCTTCCAGTTTCTGTGTAATTGCTGCACATTTGTGACACACAGTTTTCTTTGGATTTTTGTTCCTGTATTGCTCTTTATAGATAAGAAGAGTCTTTAAAAGAATTTGTTTGCTGTAAAGTTTACAGTCATAAACACCAAAACCAAAGACTAAGATCTCAATGCACCACAAGTGGTGATGCAGTGCTACTCATTGGAAAAATTAACCCTTTCTGCTTTTCATGTTCTGTGGTAAACAAGCAGATAAAAAACAATTTTTCATTTTTTCTTAAATACTTTTTCTTTGGTCATTTTTTATACAACAAAATATTTTAAAATGTGCAGCTTTCAATGACATTTGAATGCCTCAAAGGGAAGACTTCTGACTACTTAAGCAGTAGATGTCTGATCACTGACATGGAAAAGAACTTTTATTACTGTTAGCTGATACATACTTTTGTTGTTAACATTCTGAGCTTTTCTGTCTTTCAAATCGAGAAAAAAGTTTGTCCTCTGGACATCATTCTTCATCCTTTCATAGCAATATAGGGCTGTTTGTACACAGCGATTGACTCTTTCATTATCTGTTCCATCTCAATCAGTCTCTTCCTCCCCATCACTATGCTCTGTTTTCACTCTTTCCTTGTCTGTCATTATAACTTCATTATAGCTTGGTCAAGGTATGTGGATACTCGAAGGGTTAAAAATACTCAACTAATTTGTTCAGCTAGTCATATTAATGATTAGAGACACCACTGCTATACTAACTATTGTGATGATATAATGCACTTAATTAAACATGGACAAAAAATACTGGTGTTTTCCCATTCACAACCAGTTTCACCTTTCTTAATTTTATCTGACATTATTTATCTGTTATATAGATATGAAAATGGTTTCAGTAAAAATATATTTGGATACTACAGTTTTTATTAATATTAAAATCCCTTAAGTTAAACTTAAACTAGCCTTGGTGGTAATTTTTGAAAGGCTGACACGTTATAAACAAGAAAATATCTACCATGGATTATGAAGCAACATGGATATCAAATATAAACTGCATTATATGAGACCCAGCGACTTAGTAAACATAGTGTTAATATATTACTTTGAAAACCCTAAAGCTTTCTCATTCATTAATCAAGAGACGAAAATAATTCTGAGCCAATACAAATTGAGGCAGAATGATGTTATGGAAAGAGGGTGCTCATGTTAAACTGGGAGTCATGATCTTAAGACATAAAAACCCATCCATTAGGATTCACATTAAAACCATCGATCTAATTTCAGGAGACCTCACCTTAGACATAAACCCCATTGCAAGACATAAAATGTCACTGGTTTATCCTCTGAGTAATCCAGCTCCATCAGGAAACTGGATAGTAGTTTTAATAAAATGAGACTCATAACTTTTTATTACTTTCATAATGAATGCTTTTCAGTTTTATTGGCTCTTGGAAGGAGTAATTTAGCTTCTTTATTTAAACACGACTTTTTATCCTTCACAACTTGCAGGTTTCAGTGTTATGTTTCTAACGTTATAAATATAAATGCAGATACCGAGGTTTCAATAATGGTATGAAGTTCTTTTCACTGATATATACAATATATGGTTTTGAAAATCACAGGAGAAGGAAAAAGATTTAATCACTTTTCTAGGCTGATACAGCTAACACCATTTTTGAGAATATATGAATATAAGCTTTACAAAGTGGTTATCAGTGATCACATTGAGTTAGGTAATATATACTGTTATACATCAATTTCGATGCTTCTCTTGCTTTTCAAATTTTCCTGGAAAAAGCATTCTAATATATTTCCCACATATTAATATCTTGGCCTTTACTGACATCAGTGAGAGTTTTACCATCAGTCTCTTAGATCGCAAAATGGAAAGATGGAACATCTACATTTTTCTAAAAAGTGAATCAGGAGAACAATACTGATTTCAAAAGGAAGAAAAAAAGGAATTTCTGTTCTGTTCTTTTTCCTTTCACTGTGGTTTAAATAGTTAAGCATTAGAAATTTAAAAATACTGATCCTGAAGTGCTGTCTAATTTTTTTCTAGAGTTTCAGAATAGACAGGGAAGACATGCTCTGATATCATAACAGCATGTTTTGTTCTTCTCTGATTTTATTTGTTTGTTACAGAGGAAAAGGGAAAAGAACAATGTATTTGTAAAGTCTGTTTTTAAAAGTGTGAGAAATCTCTAATAAGTAGTAAAATTCGGGCATTAACAGACATATCTTAGTAAACAATTCACTGAAGAACATCAGTAAATTGAAATTCTACTAATTGTTTTATAGAGAGCAATGCTGTCAAAGCTGCCAGGTGTAGTTTCTTGGTATAAAAACCATGAAAACTTACTTTTCCCCTTGCTCTTTCCTGTATATCTAAGTGACATGATGTCAGTAAAGTGTTTACAATAAGATGAAGAAATGTTTACAAATGGCTTAAGCTTAAAAAAACTAAACAAAAATTCCTTTTTTTTTTTCATTTTGCTATATCTAAAGGGGATGACACAAAGAAATAGCAATTAGTGACAACAGCACATATCCTGCTATTTTTGCAACACTGAGGAGGCAATCGATTGGCTAGTTAAAGACATAAACTAGAGCAGCATTCACAACTACACAAGTTTTAACAGGAGTTAGTAATGGAAGCTGACACATCGATGCCTGTCACCTCTGAAAAAATGGTGAGCAGTTCCACGTGCAACTTCCATATGACACATCAGAATACTCTGGCATTCATGTATGACGAGAGCAGAGGGTCATTTATAAAGCTTGTTATGGAATTTATAAGATTATAGAGTGAAAAAGTACTTAAAGAAAACTATTAAAATCAAAATTCAGTAAAGCTTCACAGTTAGAATTAATGAGGAAATCCCAAATTTCATACTAACTTTTTTTGTTGTTTTTTTTAGTTTTTAAATTGTAGCTGGCTGTAACTGAAATTTGGAGGGTGCTAATATGTTATCATTACTCAAATAATTAAGCCTGGGAGCAATAGATTTTTTTAATTAGCTATCTCAAAGTAAGTACTATTATAATCATCTAATTATCCTTTGAGGCAGCTTTATGTATAAATGCTTTAAACCTTCATTGCTTACTACTGGGGGCTATGCCTCAGTTTATATACTCTACAAGAAAATAAAATTACTGTTATGCACCGAAAAACACGTGTGAACAGAAAACATCGGAATGCTGAATGCTGCAATTTTAAGCCTGTGTTTTTCTTTTGAGACTTGCTAAGGCTTAAAGAAATAAACTGACCTATCCATTTAAATTAAATATATTTATTTATTTAAAAAAAAAAAATCTTTGTTTTCCTGTTTGATTTATGCCATTTATACTGTCTACATCTGCTTCTTCCCCATAATCCTGGAATAATGCCGCTTTTCAAATGATTGAGCTATACAACTGTTAATGAGTAGCCTTTAAGATTTTCACATACATCCGTCTTATATTTAATAAACCAAAGGCTGAAAAAGCCTCTTAGCAATTTTTGAGAATTGTTGATGTATCTCCTCAGGAAGAAGAATGTTGGACTGCAGCATAGGAAAGCACAATCTAGCTAGAGGGGGTATCAGCAGTGAAAATGCAGAAGCACACAGCAGCAAGCCTGCTGTGGACTCGGTACACGTTGGGGTTGCTGGCCAATAACAAAGCATGTGCCAGCATGTTTTTATTAACACTGTTACTTTCAGCAGATCCATGAAAAGCTGAAAAGAATCTATTAATCAGTGTGGCAATCAGACCTTCATGTTGCTATATACATGCCCTAAAAGGGCAAGTTTTACTTAGTCTCATTTCACTTGATGAAGGCTTAATGTCTTAGGTACACAATTGGTACTTGTTTCAAATTAATCACACAAACAAATCAACCCAAATAAATATTTTGTTACTCGGTCTGTATTTCTTTATGAACCTATAATTTGATATAGCATGGTCATTTTTCTATATTAAACATAATGCTCTCTGTCTTTGTACTTCTTTCATACATTTTAAAAACTCCTGGAATTTAGACACCAGTAGATGTTAGAATCATTTAAATGTTCTGTTTAAGATTAACTATTAGATCCACTATCACTATTTTGATTAAAATATCATCTAAATATGAGAATTGGTTTAGGTTTAAAAAATACTTTCTTCCTAATTGGTCAGCAAAACAAGGCAAATCTTAAATAACAGATATATTAAGATGCAGATTTTTCTGGTTCTCAGATCTCCCTTATTAAATCAGACTTCAACTTTGTTCATAAAACATTTGTATTTTTTTATTTCTTTACTTTTTACTAAAATAGTAAAATATTACATAAAATATTTGTATTTTTTTTACTTTCTTTACCTGCTACTGAGTATTCCTGCCCCACACCTAGAATTCTGACAGAATTCAGACTTCTGAAATCCACATTCTTTTGCAACCAAACTGCCTCAAGTACATTTTCTATAACTACCACTCTTGTGTCATAATGCTAACAGTATGTTTTTAGAGCGATATAGAGTATTAGATATACCTCACAACTCCAACATGCTGTAGCCAAAACTAAATACTTTTTCTTACTGCCTGTTCTATCTATTCCAAGGTCCTCCCCAGGAAAAGTCTGGTCCAAAAGATACATTCTGAAAATCTCAGCACTATCGGCTTTGGAAGATCATAAGCAAAAATTAGCGTCTATTAATGTCTTATCTGCTATCATCCTGAAATTTAACTCTGAGGACAGAAAAATAATCTTAGTTTTATTAGCTGATGTATAATAGCTCTAGCAATAAGAGAGACAGAATTGTGATTTGTGAACAGAGTGCTTGTAATACAGCTGACATATAAACATCCATTTAAATATGTCTTTACTATAAATGTCCTTTTGGCCTAAAACAATTTTATTCATTACATATATTCTACATAAAGCAAGGTGAACACTTGACCGTAAGCAAAGAACATCTCAAGTAAAAAAAAGGCCTATCAGAAGGGAGATCATTCAACTTAAAAACACTTTATTTAAACATTTGATAATCATTTAAATAAGAAATTTGAAACTACAGATGGAGTCCATCAAGAAATGTAGTTTTCTGGTTTGTTATTTTTATATAGAAAAATGTATTTTTTACTTAATAGAAACCAATCTTCTGCCATTATTACTTATATAAAGCCTTTAAAATATTGATAAACAGGTGTACAGAAATTGAATTTGAGAGGCAAGTAAAGTAAGTTTAAAACTACAGAAGATACTTATTAAATGCAATTCTTGAATGATAATTATGTAATTTCTGTATTGAGTTAGTGTGATAAGATGGACGAACCTGTACAGTATTTCAAAGTATTAGATCGATTAAAAGATTTCCTCACCAATTTACCATAGCATCAGAAAAACTGATCTGGATCTATTCCATGAATGTACAAGTCTTCTCTTGATTCAATTCGACAATATCTTTTAAAAAGTAGTTTGGATTTAGCAGGAACATGTTGACCCTTCTATCTCTGGATTTTCAAACAGAATAACAAAATAAAATCAATAATAAACTGCATTTTGTTCAAGAGCCCCAGTTGTAGGCAATATTGCTAGAAAAAAAAAAAAGGAGAGAAATAATTCATATCCAATTCAATTTCATTCTAAAAAATTTATAAAAATAAAATAAGGATCAAAATCATATACTAGCTTCTGCAACTGATTTTTTTTTTTTTAAGTTTAACTATATTCAGGTGATATTTACTTCGGATATGTAAGCAAATCAAGTATTAAAGTTTTGGTCTCCATAGTTTCATCTCTTAATGAAATAAACGTCCAAAGCAAACATTTGTCAATGTTCTGTCATTTCTCTATTTTAATAAAGAAATTTTTAAAAGCCAATATTCTGTCTTACGCTTTAATCACCCATCAGAGAGATAAAAGCTTATATGCACATCCATTTACACTCAAGCCATACAACTGGCAAAGTAATTCAGGAAAATAAATGTATTCTTCATGAGAGAAAAACAGATCTGTTGAGGCTGTCTTAAGGCTTATATGCTTTATTATATTTCCTAGATTTTGAAAAACAATAGAAGGGTGGTTCTTCCATCAACACGTGTATAAATATCAGAACTTGAAAAGTAACTCCCTTTTGAAAGCAAACCAGAAATTTCTTTCTTCGACACCTTACAGCAATTTTACAAAACGCTGTATCTCTACTCAGCTAGACTTCTGATACACATCTCAACTCATGAATGAGGACAAATACCTAATTAAATAATTTGTGAGTTCAAGTCTGCTACACACGAATGCCTGAAAACTCTCAAGCTTGGTTGGCGAAAGTGCATAGAACAGGAAATAAAAGTCCTTTCTTGGCTGTATGAGATGTGGACGCAAGATTAGATGTGCCTATTTTCATATAATTTTCTAGGTAGCTGTCATATATAGAGAGAGAGACAGAATGTATTTTGAAGATTAAGAAATATCTCCTTTAATTCTTACTTTTAAATATGTATTCAAAGGACAGAAAAATAATTTCCTGATTTTTTTTTAAACTAATTGTACGATGTCTACACAATGCATACTTAAAAGATTATTATGTTGCTAAAGGTCAAATACAGGTAACTGAAACAGCTGGAGAGAACAGAAATGCTGTAGTTTATCATGGATTTGCCTGGACTGAAGAGCTTCTGTGACTGAAAACTAGCTCTTTTTATAGCTAAGCGTGGCTTTCTTCTTGACTAATTGAACTGGAAAAGACAGTACATTGAAGGGGGTTTAAAACCACCTGACTTAGATGCCTAGTCCAGGATAAATTGCCCTTTGAGTGAGTCCTTCCTCTCTATAAAGCAAATTGGATGACTTTCGTAAACTACTTTGGTCACAAATACGTATTCAACTGGTCAAGGAATAAATACGTCAGAATTATTTGGCTACTAATTGAAAACACTGTATTTGTTAAAATGCAGAAACAAGCACCAGGACCTTGTCCATGGACATGGCCAGCTCTGATGGGAATGCAGCTGTGTCACCATGGGTCCCACAGCTGTGGGAAGCCTTGTGAGTACACCCTCGTCTGCTCTTGCAAAGGGCTGGCTGCAGCTCAGCCTGTGCCTCACAGCTACCGACTCGCCCAGCCCCATGGGGCTCTCTTTGGACAGCTGAAGTGGTATCCTTTGATCTTTAATCAACACAATAGTATTTGCTTTTAATGGGATTCCTCACATGCTTACATTTATGCATATGTTGAGAATTATACTGGATATGCACTCTCTGACTGAGTTTAAGCAGAGGTCATAACACAACCTACAACTCACCAAACTGCAAAACAAATGGTTGATTCGGGGTTTTTAATATTTTTATCAATTTTGCTCCTTTAGTCATTTTCAGTGTTAAGGATTTCATATGAACTTGCCATTGTACTTCAGTGATTTGTCCCATTTTCATTAAATCCATATGAATCATACAATTACTCCACTGTCTACTATTAGTCAAAGTAGTTCCAACTAATTGACAGCTCTTTTCCAGGCTGCATGTGATTCTGGAAGCTTTACATCTCATGAAGTGAAGGTTGTTCTTATCTGCCTCCCTGAAATTATCTACAAGCTCTGGGCTATTTGTGTCACTAGCACACCACAGGTTAACAATGACAACCACCACTAACGCTCTCCTGATGGATTGTCCTGATGGATCATTTGGGACCTCCTTGAGAGAGCCAAGGGCAAGCTGACAGATAAAAATCAGCAGCAATTGATTTCCAGCAGAATCCTGAAAATCGGAGACATACATCTCACTTGTCTCTTCAGATATATAGACTACGTTTCTCCTAGTGTGCACTGCAAAAGAAAATACCCATGAAGGACTGGTGGATTCACTCAATACTTAAACAACCATGAACTGCTATATTTTATCTTTTAAAACAACAGCATGCTGTGTTACCAGCTGGTTTAACCCATCAGTATGTACACGAACTACTTAAACTGAAGGTGGCAACATATTAAATGTTTGACCTTTAGACACTCAGTATTTCAAGTTACTTGGGGATTATTCACACCAACTACTTTATATGCTTCACTTGTGTATGTATCCCAGGCTTCCTATATAGCCATTGAAGCACAGTTGCTTCTGTCTTTAAGCAGTACAATCACATTTATTATCAAGCCAAATGTATTTAACCCTTACATGGGCATTGAGGGAGAGCAGGGTAGAACTTTAAACGTGAACACAATGGCCAATAGTATTGCCTTGAAGACAGTAACATCACAGAAGAAGATGGCAAACTTGCAGCAGCAACTCCTCACACAGTGACAAGCAGCATAACGAGACAGAAGACATACACTTCATAAAGGAGTACTCAGCAAAATTAATTTTTAGAAATTGAAATGCTAGAGAATGTTCCCAATAAGATATTGCCTTGTAGTACATTACTATCACATGCTTCATTGGCATAATTTAGACATTTAAAATCAGACTGTTAATTCTATCAAAAACAGAAAGACTGCAGGCAAGAAATGTTACGTCCTGCCTATGCACGTATAATTTTTCCAAGTAATCCAAACCATTTTACAGCTTGTTCATAGTAAGTGTAGGAGTCTAACAAGCAATTGCTATGCTATGGCATTAAAACATCTTCTCTAGTAACTGTTGAGGCTGTTAAAAATACTAATAACACCCACTCAGCAGAGAATACTCAGCCTACTTGTAAAGCCCAAAAAGGAGTTCATTCCTGTTCTTCAAAACTAAAAGTGATAGCATGATAACAACACAGACAAGAAAGAAGTTTCTTGCATTTTTTCTATCTTGAAATGTATACTCTAAATTCATGATAAGTTTCCCAACACGCAAAAAGGAAACCAAGTTATTAAAAAGGAAAAATATCTATGAAAACTCAAGACAAAAATCTAGAATTGGAATGCTTAAAGATATTTCTATACAAAAGTTATATAATTCTGAAATATTAATTCATAAAGATAAAAAATTCTTCAAGATGTAGATATTTTGGTATCTTTGTATCTGAATATGTATTATTCCTGCAATAGCTGTTCCAGTGTGTGACACTGTTCTCTTATTTCAGTTTAAATACTAAAGTCTATAAAAATAAAATAATAAAAACAAATTCAGAAATTCATGTGACTACAGGCACAAACGTAAAATGTATTTTCTTCTGTTGTCTTCTGTTTAATAATGACTTTAATAATGTCATCAAAACACATGAATCCAACTAATTGTGCATGCCTGACATTCACATGGTATAATACTTTCTGTTAGAAACAGAAACCACACATGAACAACTGTAAGAGCTCTAGATGAAAAAAAGGTAAGCCAAACTGGTCCCCCATGGAGGGTGAAAACAAGCACAAACTGAAGTTACACAAGATGAGGAGCTGTATGTGGAGGCTCAGCCGGAAAGCTGAATAGAGAGGTTTCTAAGATAAATATACTATTGGTGCAATCTTTAAGCTTTACAATAATGGAATCCAGGAGATTACTTTAGATAAATATACAGTATACTGGGATTCGACAGAGATAAGAAATAGTCAACATGCTCTTAATTCTACTGTGCTTGTAGTAACTAACAGTAACTAAGGGAATAAAGCAAAAGGCTCTTCATAACATTCAGTACATTCGAAAAATGTAATCAGGTTAGATGTCTAATTCAGAAACAGGCATAAAAGGCTTTAAATGGCCAAGTGAGAGCATAAGCTTTAATTCAAAGACATACCCAAAGTTAAATCCCTGTACAAATACATATTTGCAGAAACTCCTGCTTGCCATGCCCAGTAAAACATGCCCACAGTGTTGTGACTGGTCTATGTTACATGCCAAGGCAGCCTCCAAAAAAGGCTGAACAGCTGAAGCAGTCCAGTCTCCGTGGTGATGTTGAGTTTAGCTGATGAGCAGCAGTCAGTGTATTGAGAGGTTTGGCTACTAGGCAGTGAGAAATCTTCATAATGGTGATTTCTCACTGTCCAGGACTGACCAGTTTTGCAAGTGGGTTTAGGACATCAGATGGATGATGAGGTTTCCCTAATTGTGGCCCCACTGTGGATATTAAACAATTTCAAAAACCTGCATTTGAATTTTTACTAAAGCAAAGAATGTAGATCACTATGTAAAGAACATTGTTTATACAATATAATGTAATACACTACATACAGTTCAAGAATGTATTTATGCTAATAAATAAATATGGAATGCTATTAATGTCAACATAAGGCTACTCACTAACACATATTCAGTGTGAGATATCAGCAAAATTATTGCTACAATTTCCATATTTCTTAACTCAGCTGCATTGAGAAGAAAAATCCTACCATTAAAATAACATTATTTCTTAAAGGATCACAGGTCTCTACCCTTCATATTCTTATAAATTTATTAGAATATTGAATCTCCATAATAAAATATATCTACACAATATGAAGTTTTAATCTATCAAGTTACTATTTATTTCCCTATAGGAGTCTAGGAAAAAATGGAAAAACTAAAAGGATGGGAAAAGCACAGAGGATTTTGAAAAGATGTTTAAACTTACCTGATATAAAATGGCCTGAGAACTACATAGCAGAAAGCCAGGGTGGCCAGCCAACATGCAGCTATACTCCGTGGTATAAGTAAAATATAATTCTAAAGAAATTACTCTAAAAATTTTCATAATTACATTTTGCATTTATCCATTTTACTTGATACTTGAACTCTACATCTTACCGGTACAGTTAGAAGTTTACATTTGTAGAATGTTCCGATAAACCAAAACTTCCATCAATACAACAATACACAGTTAGAAATGAGACGAAAACCTCAACCAGAAATAATCTCCTTGTAACATGTTGCTCCTTTTGGGGTGGTTGGTCATTAACCTTTTAAAGATCACTGTGTTCAAGCAGTTTACAGCAAAAGAGGAAATTGATAGAACTTTTTATAGAGAAGAGGATTAAATATTACTGAATATACCGTATTAGTATCATGTGACAGAAGTAAAGAAATGCATACAGAGTAATCTTGGTCTACCATGGAGAAAGAAATGTTGTTGAATGAGTAAAGCATAATTGCTTAAGCTACTTTTTCTGCTCAAGAGGGTTGAGAACTTTCAGCAAATCCAGGTAATCTGAGGGAAAAATATCATATCCTCACAGTGATGGCATGACAAGCAACAACAAAAGAATTTTCAGAGTTTTGCTGTGAATAAATTAAATAACGTATCTTATGGTTTGACTCATAAGGCAATCTTCTTTTCTCACTCATTAACAGGTGAAACCGAAAGAAGTTATTCAAGTCCTTATTTTTTTTTTCTGAAAATAGGGATTTTGTTTCCAGGTACTTTCCAAAGGAGAGACACATGGTAACAGAGAGCATTAACCACACCAGAGCCCCATATCACAGCAGGAGAAATAGGTAAGCCACTGTCCTTTTTTCAACCTCATGAAATCTGATTAAAATATAATAAACATGAACCTATCTGAGGAGAGACAGTAAGCCTTCCACATCAATTGACTCAAAGGCCTATTAAAATTAAGTTGCTCTTAGTCAGCTGTCACTATCCATATTGTACAGGTGAAGAAATTGAAGCAAAGTTTTAGTTGTCTATGGAGCTTCATAACAACATTAAGGGAGAAAGGAAAACCAATGCTTGGAACTTGCTGACCTCAAGCCCTGCTGCTCCAGAGCATCCTGCCCACTTCATCTTACGACACAGAGGAGCCAAAGACCTTTACTGTATATTAAAATACATTTTAAAAATACGTACCTAAAAAAAGAAGTCTGATAACTAAATATCATGGATATTTAGCATCTATGATATTCAGTACCCAGTAAGCAATTGTTGTTATCTTCAGTGAGGACCACAAGAATCACAGACAGTGTGAAGAAATAGGAGCATATAATGTTCAGAACAAATTTCTGGTTTCTTGTCAATATACAGAATGATTAGTCATAAACACATAACAATTTTGCAAGGTAGTAATACTAATAAAATCAAATAATGTCTGCAATGTATAATTGAAATAGGAAAAAAATCCTTTTTGTACCACATGAATAAAACAGTAATCCCTTTTAAAAAGTCAAAGTGAATTTTTCAAAACCATCCAGCTTTTTTGCTTCCCCACAATAATAGAAAGATTTTTCTCTATTTAACGTATTTACCTAATTAATAATATGTACTGTGGAGCATTTTGTGAGCCTGTGAAAAATCCACTACACAATTCCTCTGAAATCCTCTACCTTGAATTCTATATTTTCTATTTAAATTAACATCACACTGTGAGCAAAACGGATGGCTGCTTGCCAATTACACTAAAGTACCCTGACAGGAACCCATCATTACTTTAAGTCCACTTTTCAAGGAGGAATAATTCAATCATTTATATTTTGTAGAGCTCTGGATGAATTCAAATATGTAATAAGAACAGTTTTAAAAGCATTCTTCCTTCAATTAGGAAGAAAGAACCTTTATTTACAACATTTCTTACACTGCCACTGAAGAAATGGAACTGTGTGTGAACTTCAGCTACATAAAAGAGAAATTCCCACCTGTTTCGCCTCATGCTTCAAACTAGAAGACACAAGCTTTAGTAAGGGAGCAATAAATACAGAAAAGTTACTGGTACTCTGCTACAAAAAATATTTTTTCTTCTGATAGGATGAGGACGATAAAGCAGAGCTTGGTCCTCAACCCTTGTTCTTCTCACTTTGCAGTGACTGTGAAGACTTTCCTCCACTCACACAGCTTACAAAGCTGTCTACCGATGACTCAAAACCTACCTGTCACACCAATTTATCTCCTATGCTTGGTTAATATCTCTTCTTAGGCATCCCACTGTCACTTTAAACAGATGATTCTCCCCTCTTCACTTTCAAACTCTTTCTGCCTCTTTTCCATCACTATTTCAACTATTATTCCTCTTAATCTTTCAAGACTATAGGCTATATTTTTTTCTCATTCTTTCTTCTCTATCCCTGCATTAGTTATCCAAAATATCTCTCTAGTATCTATCATTTTATTTCCATACACATTTCAGCAAGTACTGTCATTCAGCAACTCATTGTTTCTCTTCTATTCATAGGGTCTTGTTCTGACCCTGAACTATTCTCTCCCCAATCCTTTCTCTCTCAGTGACAATATTTGTGCAACAACATTGTTGTCAAATCCCACGACTTTGACTGTCTGGTGAGTGCTCTGCTGCCATTCCTAAATTTAAATTTATAACACTGTCCTAAAATATTTAAAAACATCACATTTAGCCTACTTTGCTGTGCCCAATTCCTCCTCATCCAATGCACCACAGATCAGTGGTTAAGCTCCTCCATCAAAGGACTCTTCTTCTTTGCCTTCAAGTTACTCTTTTGTTAACATCTACCTTCAGCCTACATACAAAACAGCCAGCTGATTCCTTCTGACAAGTATGTGCGCTTCCATCCAACTCTACTTACTCACACCCATGTGAAAACTGACACAGCTGGTGAGGCGGTTTATATCAGAAATCCAACCTGAGCTATACAAAGCGCAACATGGCAAAAGAAAGAAAATTATTATACATACTGCTTTTTTAGCTCATTTACAGTACATTCATACTGTTTGTAGTGATGACAGCATTTGTTCACTCTTGTGCCCATGTTCACATGTTCGTATTTATATGTTCACTCTGCCTGTTACATCTGGTACTCATTCTCAGCCTATCAACTGGGTTTATATTAATGGCTTAATTGGTTATTTTTTCCTAAATCCTAATCTGCAGTGAAGAGACGATATTGTCAATTAAAAGCTCACGCTTCCATCTCTTCAACAACACATCACATACCTGATCAGATTTGAGACAAACTGTGTCTCATTAGTTTTCTGAATTAGCCCCATATACATTGTATGCATCAAAAATTAGCTCATTCATCAATAAACGGTTCTGCTATTTTGTTATTTTAGTATTTTACAGAAGAATTAGAAGGTATACTATTCTTCACTATCCTATACATTGAGGTGGTTTTTTTTCAGATGAATAACAGAGCAAACGCAAAGACACTCAAAATATGAATATGCCATCTACCAAACATGCACGATCCTCTATTTATATGTAAAGAATTAAAGCTTGCTACATTGTGGGAATCATTCAGTTCAATTTTTATCATTGGGATAGTTATGTAACCCCATCTAAATGAAGTATAATTCAGACTGCTCAGCATGACTGGCTGTGTGCAAAAAGGGCTAGATCAAAACTATCATACTTTCGCAGAAGCTGCTCAACCCATCGCACAGCCTGCAGAAGGTAGCTTGGGCAAAGGCAGATATTACATTATCGCACTGCCAGCACCCCAGTCATCTCAGCCACAGAGCTAAGGAGGTTTCGGTTTCCTTTTGAGAAAGAAAGGGAAAGGGTACACTGAAATGGGGAGCAAACATCTGTAACAAAGCAAAAGAAATAACTGCAAAATTTGTAAATGAAAATGTAAAGGACGTTTCCTGCAGCTGATAAAGACATGCTGTTAAATTTCAAAGTGGTCTACTGCTGAATGTAAAATATGAGTATTAGATGACCTGACCATGGAATATGTCCTTAACCAATCTATGAAATGGGCTTTTCTCTCTCGATCATGAAGAAATATGTGTCGAAAGAGCTGTGTATCATAGAGTTGAATAAGAAAAATTGGGACAAAGAAAGAAAAAAAAATCCTAGAAAATGGACTAGTAGTTTCTTTTACCATAAACTTTGCTGGGTATGCTTTAGGGAAATAGAGATGGCTACAACACAGGAGCACAAGGACAGGTACACAGAGCTCAGTGATCATTCAGCTGAGCAATAACTCAGTGTCTTAAGAAGCTTTGAGTTTAACGTACAGCTGAAGCACATCAACAAGGCGAGAAATCCAATCTCCTCAGAGATTATTTATGACAAAATGCACCTAACTGAGGCCCAATTTGTTTGTGGAATTGCAGTCATTTCATTTCAACTAAACAACAAATGAATCTGCCTCGCAGAGGATCGGTTCAGGGTATAAAAGACAACAAGGGAGAGAACAGATACAACACTTCATTTACACACCAATTTACAGGCTCACTTACAGAAATGATTGATAAAGCAGTTTTTTTGGAAGCAGAGAACTATCTGAAACAAAAGGACTTTGAATCACATCTAAAATTTTTCCACCGTAGAGTGAGCACGTCTTATTTCATATTGGCTTAAAATTCATACTTTGTCTCGTTATTTTACTGTTTCCCAATTTACTTTACATGGTTAAATTGCAAGAATAATAACATAATTCTTATTTTATATAAAAGTAAAACATACTCTTAGATTAAACTTTTAAAAGGAAAAAAAAGACAGGGTGCTGCGTGGGCTGGCAGCTCCCCACGGACAGGGGCATTGGGAGCAGTGGAGGATCTCCAGGGTCTGGCCTCATAGCCAGAGCTTTTCCCATTGTCCCCAGCAAGGGAGCAGGGCAGCCAGGGGGCAGCTGGGCGCAGATCCAGGCATCAGGCACCCCTCCATGGGGAGGTGTTTTTCTAATTAATCATATTTAAATCTGATTATATACACTATTTGAAAGCACTCTATTTGAAAGAGCTCACATTTTGCATTGGATTTGCTGTGGAAACATTGAGATTGCATGATATCAGCTAACATATCAATCGATACTTTATCATTCTGTGATTTGGCTTAATTTTCTTCAAAATTAACTTTAAGTATGCTCACTGAAAACTAAAAACTGAAGAGGAATTTTGGTTACCAATTAAATTTTGGGTCAATTTCTGCTCTTTTTCTCATCCTTATCATCCCACAGCAAGACTTTAATTTCTCCATGCCAAAGCACATATGAGCATTACCCCAGTCACTGAAAACAACAGTTTTCAACAACATCAAACAGTAAACAAAATATTCAGGGACAGACTGGGTAACATTACAAAGAGTCTTGAAATTAGAATAGGAAAAACCTGAAATTGTTCAGAAATGGTAATCAGTGGGTCCAGAAAAATCCTACTGGTCCACAGGAGAGGTACAGAAAATAGCTAGTGTTCACCAGTTAAAAGCAAAGCTATAATTTTACACACCTAATGTATTCTCAAATTCCAGGTCTTAAAAACTACCAAAAATGGCAAAGCAGGAATGCATATGGGATCTGCTGCTCAAAAGAAGTACTGAAAAAATACTTCTTAAATTAAAAAATGTACAGAAAATAAAATTCAATATATATTTCTCAGCAGAAGAGGCAACAGTTACAGTAAACATTCAAATAGAAGAAAGGCAAAAAGTAAAAAAACAGACAACTACGCAATTTAGAGAATCTCGATTTGAAACGGGATAAATTAGCACCTACTGAAGAGTAGAGTAGAATGTCTTAAAAAAAAATATACAAAACCACCAGTAATCAGACTCTGTTTGTTAAAAAGCTGAACACAAAAAGAACCTCTATCAAGCATAAAAAAATAGTTTTATTCTCCTGCTGAATGAAAGTAAAAACATAAAGGAGAAAGAGGCTTCTCTCAGCTTCTCAAATGTGTTATCTAAGAGATGCAGAAGAGGTGTATGGTATTTTTAATTGAGAAACTCCAATATTTAAAAGATATACAACGGTAACTGAACTTTGGCAAAAAAGAAGGGAATGAATCTTCTGTGCTAATGATACAACAATGAAAGTGGAAAGCTGTATGGAAAGAACGCAGGGTTTAAACGAAGCTTAAGTAGAGAGACAGGGATCCCAAGATTGATTTGAATATGAGAAATGTGTATCTATGTTTTTAACTAGCTCCCCAATATCTTATTTTTAATATGGGATGCTTATCAAAATACCTGCTTTATATAAAATGCAAATAAAATCAATATTACCAACTCCACTAAATTTAAATCCGTAAAAAAGTAACAACAGACCAGCTGATGTCAGAAAAGGAGCAAAGAACCTGATCATCAATTTAAGTAACACTATGAAAGATGGTTTAACTTAATACTTCCTTATTTCACCAATTATGCAAAATCTTCTGACTGTGTGACTATGAAATACTGTGAGAAGTGATGTATGAAATGGATTTCCTAGACACACCATAGACTGATAAGCATATATGTTAGCTGTAGGGAAAATATCAATAGATGTGACAGGACAGTTTAAACTGAAGAATGTATTTACCAAAGATGTGTACAATTTCCTTTGGTTTAAATATAAATGTCTATTTAATAATGTGAGAGTCACTGGAGGATTTTGGTCAAAGAATGAAACTTAGTGTTGTCATATAATCAAATTACGGTATAGAAATCATATGAAAACAGAAGAAATAAAAACTAACAATAAAACTACTAGGTACAGTAGTAAATTTGAATGCTGCATACCGTCCTGAGCAGGAGGCTGGATGATTTTGTGCATATTCTTTATAAGTTTTTGTATAAAGGTCTGTGAAGTTCACTGTCTGTGAGCTCAAGTTGGGAAACTATTCATTACTTTCCAAGCTGCAGTGTAGTTCCGAGTAACTTCTAATTTTGAATACGGGTTTGCAAATCTCACTGATGGAGGTAGAGGCTTTCAGGATCTGATGCTATCAAAGACTACTACAGATATTTCAGCACATAAAGAGAATCTCTTAATGTTTATTTCTGCATATTACTGTAATTTTACTTTACAACACTTACTCTAAAAAGGAATTCATACTTGCTGAGAAAAGGGAGTTCTTGGAGGTTATCTTCTTTGGCTTTAGAAAAGGTAAATGGAAGTATTTTGAGACTTCGTGTCACTGTATACATGACGTCTAGTTCAATGGCAGAAAATGAAGAACCATTCTGAGTGGCATTAGTTGTCATCCTACAACATTTGTAATTGACTCAAAAAGTCACATGCAAATGTCATGATCTCCACTAAGCAGCAATACATTCATTCAGAAACATATAAGACTCTTGGTCAAGAAAATAATTTGTACTATCAGAAAAAAACAGAAATATTGTCTTAATAACAAGAAGAAAAGAGTAAGGCCTTCAAAAAAATCTATGATTTAATATTTTACTTCCAATAATGCAAGGTAATCACTCTACCTGACTTTCTGTGTTTTTGTCCTATATCCCCACCTATACTCTAACCAAACACACTAACTTTTAACTTCATAAAGAAAATATTACACACTTGATTTTTTTTTAACATATTATGTATCATTAGTGTATGTATTTCAAAGTAATCAGAACTTCTGTGTCTCCTGGAAGTGCTGAAAATGTAGATGTTTAAGAGATTCCTATTAGAAATGTCAGTTCTCTGAAGACCTGCTACAATCAGACTTTCTACACATCCTCTTATATTCTCCTTTTCTTTCTCCTTCCCCTTCCAAGGCTACTTTTCATCTTACATTGCCTCTAAATTCAGGATGGATTTTATGTTTTATACTATGAGTCACGGTTAACTTGTTTATGAGACCAACTTGCTTTGGAAAATACAAGACATGTAAATATGATTCCATCATTAACTCATCCATATTTTTTATCAGGCAGCATAAGTTTGTGCAGTAATAATGTTTTTGAAATATGAAAACAGCGCAGGCATCTTGACAGCTATTTGGCAAACAAACTAGAAAAGAATATGCCCTAAATAAAATAGGAAGCGAAAACAGTCAAGAAATTTACTCCCTTTACTGGGTATAGAGTTTATCCACTCTACATTTATACCGAAAAAGGGTTTATCCACTTTTTGGTTTGAGTGTAGGGTTCAACTGACATAGGCAACTCTTTGCATTATAGTGGTTCTGGTAAGAGTTATTTCAGTTTTAGTTTTGTTGGCTAAACTATGGCAATTTCTTATCCATGTCTCATCTTTCCTGATGTTAAAAATAATAATAAATAATTAGATAGAGTCTGGGATATGTTTCTCAATATAGATCAAAACCTAACGGCTACTTAAAATAAATTAACTGGTAACTTCGTGAAGCTACACATTCGGCATCTTTGGAAAAGTACGTCATATGCTCCTAAGGAAATCAGCGGACTAACCTGTAGAAATATGCAGTGTTGCTTTGTATTTTTCTGGCCCTAACGCTGTTAACATCACATGTAAAATTTCAATGTCATCATAATTCAAGTTTGCAGTAGCAAGTATCTTCAAATGGTAACTATACAAGGAATCTATTACTTCTCACTTGCAATTACAATTAAGTCCAAAACTTGCCCACTGAAAACCTGGTTTGAAATATAGTTATGACCTGAGATGTCAGGAGTAATTCAATTTCATGCTAGTCCATATAGAGGTTATTGCTTGTAGTATCATTACAGTGCTGGATTATAACACGAAAATGATGCCTGAGGAAGTTGTGGTTGGTGTCCCTATATAATTCCTAACATTGCTAGGCCTTTCAGGAAAACTTTGGCTTTACAACTTGCCTAAAAATCTAAAACCTGTTAATGAAGAAAACTAACACGGAACATGCCTGTATCAATAACAGAAAGTGAATTAACAATTGCATCCTGGATGTTCTAAAATACAATTTTGCATAGTATTTGCATTATCAACACATGTTTACAAGCTCATACACAGAATTCATGAATATATAAAAAAGTTTTGAAACAAAGAATAGCAATATTACATACTGTTTTTGCTGTTACTTAATCCTGTTTATAGATTTATCCGTATCAGGACATTGCTTCAAAAAAAGCTCTATTTGTAACATATAGGAGTTTTATGTATATTGTTTTGAAATTGAGTATTACATACATTGATTTTAACACATACTATCACCAGATCCTCTCAATGATTCAATCTTACATGTATGTAGGTCCTTAACTTTGCACGATTTGAGCTCCCTAGTGCTTGGTCTTGAAAAAGTCTCATAGAATATGACTGATTTAGCATACGTTTTCTTCAATTGCTAAGAAGGAACATACAAATATTTAAATTAATAAAAATATAAAGATATAACATATATTAAATACATATTTTAATACATATATATATATATTGCTTACCCCACCATTAAACAAATTACCTTTCAAGTAATGAAAATACCAAAGAAAGAGGGTCTTGGCCTTTGATAGCAACTTGTTCTTTTCCCTGAGGTCTACATAAGAGGAGTAAAAGAGCTTTCAAATGTCCTTTTGTCAGAGCTCTGCATGTATCCTCCCCAGGAGCGTACATGTTCTCCACTTATTTCCTTCCTCTACCATCCCTCTATTCTGCATTTGAGCCATGCTGATCTAACTCAGAAAAACCTTTCACTCCAATTGTCACCTACACTTCACCAGGATTCTTTGCTCTTTGGCTGCATTTATGATGCACTGTCATGGTTTGATGTGGGGGGGGAGGTTCTGTGGCAGGAGCTGCCCACCAGATCGGACTCCCATCCCCCTCGCGGCTAGAGCCATCGGCGCCTCTGTGAATTGCCCTATTTACGTTCGGAACAAAGGAACCGGAAAGGTGTGCCTTTGCCCAGGAGCGAGGAGAGGGGAGGGGGGCGCTGCCTCTGCTCTCCGGCTCCCAGCCGGCGCCACCTGCAGAGGATGGCTGCGGCGGAGCCGCTTGGGGAACTCGGGGAGCGCCCCACTCCCGGGTGCCCACCGGGCCGAGTTTACCCAGAGACGACTAAGACCTGAGAGAAACAGCCACACCAACACCAGGTCAGTGAAGATGGAACGGCACGAGGTGGCTGGAGCTGAGTTTCCCCTGCAACCGGTGGCAAGACGGCAGGCGGCCCCCTTGCAGCCAAACATGGTCCCGAGGGAGCAGAGACCCACTTGCAGCCGTGGGAACCCACGTCGAAGAAGAGATGCCTTGGCCTGAGGACGGTACGCATCTGGAGTCCGTGGACGACCCCCGTCGAAGGGGAGGTGTTTTGTTTTAGAGGAGATGCCTGACCCTGAGGACAGTTGTGACGCATGGGCACAGGTAGAGAGCATTTAGAGTCTGTATAGAGACACATTTAGAGTCTATATGACGACCCATGCCAGAGCGAGTGGCCACAACTCCCTAAGAATCCGAACTGTGGTAAAGCTCGCACTGGAGCAATCCGATGGGGAAGGACTGCATCCTGCGTGTAGGACTCACGCTGGAGAAGTTTGGGGATTTTCCTCGTGAGTAGAGGATCCACTGGAGCAAGGGAAAATGGTGTAAGGACTCCTTCTCTTTTAAGAAAGGAACGGCAGTAACAACATGGAATGAACTGACCTGCCCTCCCCCATTCCCTGTCCCCCTGCACCGCTGGGGGAGGAGGTAGAGCCAGGAAGAAAAGAAAGGGAGGTGGAGAGGTGTTGCTTTAAGATCTGGCTTGTTTTCTTTTTATCCTCTCAAGTACTGGTTTTTGCTTGTCTTTATTCTTTTAAGTAAACTGTTAATAAATTGTTTTGCTTTAAGAAAGCTGAGTCTGTTTTGCCGGGACCATGGCTGGTGGGTGCTCCCTCTGTTCTTGTCTCAACCCTCAGTCCTTTTATTATATTTTTCCTCCTCTCCACTTTACTGGAGTGAGAGAGCAGCTGTGTGGAGTTTAGTTGCCGGATCAGCCTAAAACTGCAACACACACCTAATAAATTGTCCTTTGCACTTATCTTTTTCTCGGTGCCTCACATGTCAGTTCTGAGGTATTTCCCAAGAGACTCCATTTCAAGCCATAACTGTGCAGACTGTAGTCAGCCTCTGGACTACTAATGCCAAGATTTGTTTTAGTTTTGGTAGCACTCATACAGCTGACATAAATATGACAGAAGAGTGCGAAGGATATTGCAGATAAAATTTCTGGTAAATAAAAATTTACAGTACACAACATCTCTCAGAGAGTCTAACTTGGACCAGGGAAGACCACAGCTTTAATAAAAAAAAAAAAATTAGCCCCCACACAGAGCTTTTTTTAGTATTTATTCATATTCAAAGCACAGTAGCAATTAATAGATCCGGAATAATTTCCACAGATATGACCAAATATACTTGTTTGCCAGATTTGCATCTCCTGCCTCTCTCTAACTATCTTTAACTATAAAGCTATTTTTTCGTATAGAATCATAGAATTGTCTAGGCTGGAAGAGACCTTGAAATCATAAAGTCCAACCGTTCACCTAACACTGTCAAGTCCACCACTAAAGCATGTTCCTAAGCGCCACATCTACACGTCTTTAAATACTTCCATGATAGTGACCCAACTGCTTCCCTGGCATCCTCTTCCAATGCTTGACAACCCTTTTGGTGAAGAAATTTTTCCTAACATCCAATGTAAACCTTCCCTAGTGCAACTTGAGGCCATTTCCTCTTGTCCTATTGCTTGTTACTAGGGAGAAGAGACTGACACCCACCTCACTACAACCTCTTTTCAGGTAGTTGTAGAGAGTAATAATGTCTCCCCTGAGGCTCCTTTTCTCCAGAGTAAACAATCAGTTCCCTCAGCTGCTCCTCATAAGACTTGTGCTCTAGACCCTTCACCGGAGTCCCTTGTAGGACTGTTATTTCAGATCAATAACAACTATTTTTAACCTGAATAATATTTAACAAAGGGTGGGGTCTTTTAAAGGTAATTCCAAATCTTTCCTCTTCAGTTCATATTTGTATTCATTACTGCAGAAACAAATGCATGTACATATGAAATGCACTTCAAGAGAGCATTAAGCAGGATGTTGTTAATAAGCATTTTGCTGAACTTTGTGATACACTGCTTTTAATGTCTTTTCAGGTTACAGCATTTAAAGGCCTCATAACATTCAACTACAGGATATAAAATATTCTTTTTGGAAACCACAACTTAAAAGACTTTTAATAATTTGATTTTCTTCTTGATATATATTCAGTTTGAACTACTCTTACTGATCATCTCTTCTATGCAAGTTTGAGTAAGAAAATATATAGCAAAAAACTACATAAAAAGCTATTTCACAGATGAAAAAATTCTTTCAAGCAACAGTTATAGAGAACAACTTATTGTATGCAAAGTAAAACAAATCTGTCTTCATGGAGGACTGTCAGAATACACAATAACTTACTGATTAGACAACTGATGAGTCTAACATATTGACATTTTGTAGCACCACACAAATCACGTACTATGCTCGTCTAGAAATTGGCTAGTTCTGTATCAATGAAGAGTTCTCATCTCATCTGGTGTTTTCTAAATTGGTTGTGGATTCTTCAAATAAGAAGATACTCTTCCATTCAATGAAAGTAAAAATATCTAACAGGCATTTTTCAACAGTTTTGCACAAGAAATATGCTCCAATTACCTACAGACATATGAAAGGTTCAAATTATTCAATGCATCTGCCTTCCCTAAGACTACCACTTCCCTACACAGTTCTTCCCTAGACAGCTCCTCTTGTGTACAAGAACTGACGAAAGCAGTTATAGTGTACAAAATGGCTTCATTATGGCTAAAACCATAGCCCCACGTTGTTATAAAGTGCTCCATATGGAGAGCCGAGGAGCTAGAAGGCATCAATGAATGAGGAGAGCGCTGAGTGATCTGAGTACTAAAACATCTCTATGGCTATGATTATGGCTCTTCTGACAAACTCAGGAATTATTTCAAATATATTCCTTCCAGCACTCCTGGCTGAGGACAACACAAAATACCGCTGCTGCTTTGATGACCAGAATACTATTCACCCGGTCTGCTTAACTAGGAGGAGATAAAAGTTCTCTAAAATAAAAAGGAGATGGAGCAGACATAGACCATGCTGCATTAAGTGAGCCTCTGATTAGCAGGATGTTTGACAGCTATTTGACAACTATAGGAGTATCTCTGGCAAGCACATCCTCAACGAAATGATGCTGGGCTACCACCTAAAAGCATAAGTTAACTCATTGCTTTTACAGCCTTGAGGAAAAAACAATGCATAATCTTCTTGATTTAACTTTCCTCTATATCCTCTGAATCCAGCAGCATTTAGTACTTAAATAGTAATTAACAAAACAAATGCTAAAAATAACACTAAGCTTCATCTTTCCAGCCAAACCATGCGAGATATTTTTCCTTTTTATTTTATCACAAGGTATTAAGATAGCCTATTAGTAGTCAAACATACAAAGCTTATTCAAAGGGTAAAATAAGTATTTACTGCTGCAAAATACAGAACAGAATGCATAGACACCAGTAAGACAAAGCTAATTTTAAGTATTAAAAAATATGAGTCATTGATGCAACCTGATCTCGTGGAATGTGTTCCTGCCCATGGCAGGGAGGTTGGAACTAGATGATCTTTAAGGTCCCTCCCAACCCAAACCATTCTATGATTCTATATATAGTACTTTGTGTTTTCTTGGAACTTGTTTGCAATTAGCCTATGAACTTTCAAAATAAAAATCAAAGACTTAAATGATTTACAATGAGAAATTGCCTAACACATTGATCAGGAGTCCTTCAAGTGGAAAAAAAAAAATATTGTAAGAATGGCAATTATTCCTCCAAGAATTTCAAAGTTCAAATCTTCAAAGAGGAAAAAAACCATCTTTAAATGATAAAATTGTACACTTTGAACTTACAACTAATCTCTGCTTTCATTTGGCAAAATCTGGGCTACATTTAATTTCTTGTGCATTCAAGAACAAGGCTGCAAGTAAGCATAAAATATTGTCTTTCTTGAAGAATTCCCATCATTTATTTTAAAATTCTGAGTCCAAATAGAATGAGAAATGCTTTGATTCAAAACAGTTTCTTCTACTCAGCATCTTATCAAAATAATGAATACAGAGTTCACAGATCATTGAAGGGTACCAAGGATGAGAACACAAGATGGGGAATGCAAAGTACTTACGACCAGATCTAATAGAGACGTATGGTCAGAAAGGCCTAAGAAAATGTAAACCGACAGTCATAAAATTTAAGTGTTCAATAAATAGGAACTAACCAGAGAGGAAAAAGTGACAGAGTATGCTAGATAATTGAACTATGTATCAAGAATATGGTTGAAAGTATCAAACATATGACTGAATCTGTACAATGAGAATTGAAAGCAAAGATTGGACCACATTAAAAATAGAGCTTCACTTTACAGAAGAGACAGTAAAGTCTTTTGGATAAGGTGATTATTGGTTACACCCTTTTCTAAATTCTAAAGTAATTCTATCTGGTTGGAAAGTCCGTAGAATAACATTTCTTAACTCATTTGGAACTGAGTAATTTTTTACTAACTCCACATGTCTACCCACATTTCTGCCTATGTTTTCAAATTTTATTAGTGCTAACTACTTTAGTCTTAGCGGTTATACTTTTTCCAGGTAATAGATGCAGAAGTTAATTTAGTGGAAACCTAAGCCTGTTCATTCTGCAGCTACTAGAAAGTTTCCAGAGACTAAATAAAGGTTTAAAAACTCTGCCTCATAATTACATGAGCATGATCCAACAAACCAAACTAATTCTGAGATGTGCAGTTTTTTCATTGAACAGAAACAAATTAAATGAATTTGTTTGCTATAATTATTAAATAATGTTTAAAGTAAAAGTAATAAAAAAGGCATGTCATTCTGCAAAACAGACTGATTTAGGTCATGTATAAATTACACATTGCCACTTTTCACAGTGTCTCACTACATATGATAATGAAATTTAAATAACCCAGTGCCTTTATTGGAACAGCCACCCATTTTGTTACTGTTTATAGGAACCTAATTTGGTACACAATAGTTCAGACAGCACAGATTTCAAATTGTGCAGAAATATTCAATTTTAATATAATCATAATCTTTTGTCCAGCAAAAGCTTGTTGTTTGGGGATTTTACTGAAGCAATTCTGAAGTTATTCTATGAGGTAAATTCTTTCAAGTTTTGTACCACTTTTCACTCCTGTGATTTACTCTTCCTAACTTAAAACCTCATTATGTCTTTTTTATACCAGTTTATATATTTCCATAAAACACTGAATGAGTACAGTGAGAAAAAAATGCACGTACACTGATCTTTTTAAGATCATCTTCCTGCTAATGAAACCCACACTTCCCTCCATTTTTCTAACGCTTTAAAAATGCTTCAATTTTTTAAAAGAATGTGGATAAATGGATCACTTCAGCTGTAAAATGCATCTAATACAAACAAACTGAACAGAAGCATCCTTTAGAAATCTGGAACAGAAACTACTACTCAGCTGTCCTCCCCTCCACTTTGTAGGCAGGATTACAGGACTACCTAGATTTTTACTGTAAAAAAAAAAAAAAAAAAAAAAAAAAATTGAAAATGAACACCATATCTCTAAAATTTCAGTTTCTTAAAATTCTGTCATTGCTCATAGGGCTCTTTATAAACTTAAAAAAACTCCCCAAACCAACATAAACCAACAAACAAATGAACAAACAAAAAACCCAAAACAAAGACATGCAAAGCAAAACAAATACAATTGTTTTTTCCTGTCAATTTGCATGATATTTTTTCTTTGTTGTTTCTTCTGCCAACTTAAAAACTTTGAAATCTGCATGGCCTACTTTCATTGCCATTGCAGGCATGATTCATGTCATGTACTTGGGAGATGTCTGTATCTCAGCTAGTCCCCTTATGCACTACAGTGAACAGAGAGAAAATGGTCACTTTTAGGAGCCAATTTGTGCAACTTATTTCAGATGTCTGTTTCAAAATGAGATGGTTTACTCACCTGGGAGCACCCATTTCTCTCCACTGACTGTAAGAGAGGTATAAACAATAAACTTAGGTTTAGACACCTTCAATTGGCCAGATGAATCCCAGGCTTCCAGTCCTTCCAGATACAATCTTTAATTCACATGCCCAACAGGCTTTTCTTTTTTAAAATCCTGTATAACAGAACTCACTTTCCTGACAGAGTTCCACTGTGCTACTTGCTGAGCTGGTCACTGTGGCAATTTGCTTCTAAACTCTGTGAAAATATGGTATTATTCCCAAGTGGCATGGTTCGCTTTGTCTTGTCTGTATGTTTTCACTTCTGATATTACAGCATTGTATAGCTTAACTTCCACCAAAATTCAGGACAGATCTAGGGCTAGCACTTTCCACTCATTTTTTCAGTTTCCAAAATTTGTATGGAAGTTGGTGTACTATTGATTCGGTGCCTTTTTTGACACACTCTTTAAAGGGCAACCCTTTCGGTTTTATTTATCTTTTAATTAGTTCCATCCCTCTGAGCTATACTGCATTTAGGATAATTTTAGTATCTTCAACTGTAGGAATGTCACGCGAACCACATTCTCCTCTGTACCTCACAGATGTCTTACAGCTCCTCAATTTAAAAACTTTCTTGCTATTTCTTGATGTTAAGTGTCAGCAGTTGGTTTCCTTACCATTTAGATGAGGTCACTCTCTCTTACATAGATGCTCTTTATTTGGAACAGTCCTTCACATAATGTTTCCTCCGCAAAATGTTAAAAACCTTTATATATGAGCTTATGCATTTAAAATTGAGTTGATGAGCAGAGCTAATAGCCAAAAGCAATAGCTTTATATTTCTTTCCAAATTCCTAACCTATTTTGGGTTTTGGATAGGCGAGTTTTGGACTCATTTACACTAAAATAATTATTAATTTCCCAGAGCAGCATTTTCTAATCCCTGTTGCAGGACATGGAAGGTTATCTACTATGCCTCAAAGGACTGTCAGACTGTTACTAACAAGCATTTCAAATTAAAATTGCTATTATTTTGCAATTAACAAACAGAAATAAATTACTGATAGAGCTAAATCTCAGGAACCAGAGACGAGGATGTTCAAGTACACCACAGCTCTTGTTTTCTTAACAACTCTTCGACAATACTGGACTCAAACATCAGTTTTAAAGCAAATAAATATTTTTTCCAAGGACTTGGAACAAAAAAATAGAATAGTTTTTCTTGCTTAATTCCCACAGAAACAGTACAGCTATTAGTGTTTAAAGTATTAATGCTTCACAGACATTAAAGACCCAGCTTCCTCCTATCAATATGTAAAGCACTTGCACTTTATCATTTGCAGCTTTGTCTGCTTGACATCTAGTTTCATACATCAAAATACAAAACCAAGGAACAAAATTGTTCTTCATTTGTGCTGATACTCTAAATTTGAGGTGTATCAGAAACACACCCGGCATTCTTCAATTTATCTCAATCTGATCACACTAGGGAAAACGTGCTTAGTTTTTAGCATCCTCGAAATTCTCAGAAGAATTAAAGATATCTCTCCAAATGAATTGCTAACAACAAAACTCACTATGCAGGTCAAAAAACATTGCTGACCACATATGAAAACTTTGTAAGGAAGCTTATGAACAAAAAAAGTAACCTTCGTATTTTTACTTACCTGCTTTGAGAAATCCCATTTGGAAGACCAGACACTTCGTATTTAAAATTATATTATCTGCACCCTAAGACACATATAGTAAACAAACTGCATTGATTTCAGCCAAGTTGTATGGAGCAAATTATCTGACAACGTCTCTCTACACTTATATCACTGTATTTCAAGTCTAATTTATCTATGTTAATTCTAGTGTTATACCTTTCTTGAGTGTAAAGTGACAATAAGCGACAAGGAAGGAACTACACTATTTTCTTCCTGATAGTTCCTGTCATGATGTTTCCTGGAGACAACCCTTAGTTTCCCTAGAAAGAAAGCTCAATTTCATTGTAGAGGACTCTCAACAGTAGAGACCACAGAATGTACATAACCCTTGCATGCAGAAGTGACCCTACGGTGACCTATTCATGGAAATACAGTTTCAGCAGCTTTATCTCCTATTATTACCCATCTCTAATCCTTTGGTTTTATACATAGAACTTTTTAGGTTTCTTCCAAGCAGAGGTTAGATAGAAGAACTTGGCTATTTATACAATGATAGTTCCTCTGTCATACACAATTTCGAAAGAAGATAAGAATTAAAGCCCATGACTGAGGTTGCTAGGTATGCTGGGGTTCCGGGGGAAAGTTTGACAGTTTGTTTCAAACTTGTCTCCCTTATAACCTAGGATAAGCCCTTTTTTACTTTTTTTTCCTGTGCCTCAGCAGCACTTGTGCAAAAAACAGACAGTGCTTCACTGTCTGAAAAGTTGTTTGGAAAACATTCACAAATTGTCAACTCATATTACTGTAATGATGTTGGCTATATGTGCATTTAGATGGAAAATAAGGTGAAACACGGGTACATCCAGAAACGACCATGCTTTCAGACAGATGACTATGAAAATGACAAGACAGAATAAGAGGATGTGGGCCCTACTGTATCCAGTGCCAAACCTTGGTAAATTACAGGCATCAAAATAAGCTGACATTGGAAGCTGTAACTTCCCACTTGATCCATTGGCAGTCATGGGAAAAAAGTGTGTATCTAGTACTCCCCGTGCTCACCTCAAAGACTGACATCCCTTCTTGAGAAGCTAATGGAGTGTTACCTGTGATTTTTTTCCAGAACTGCCAGAGATCTTCAGAAACATGCAGTACATGGAAACGTATTCAAGGAGTCTCATACTGTTCTTGATTTTCCCAAGGAACAGAGACTTGCCCATGGCCATATAGTCCTGCTAAGTATTGTCTTAAAAGGGAACTTACGATCCCAGCACTGCTGAGCTGGCAGTATTTTCAGAAAGCAGCAAAAGCTCACTTTTATGTCAGTAATGCCACCATCCAGTGAGCAAAATATGTTAAAGGCTGTTGCTGGAGAACAATTTCCTACTTTAAACAGTGAGAAGGCCTTCAAGAGAATTTAAAGACTACGCAGTGTCTTATGTTACCTTAACTAATGCCTCTTGATGTTAACAATAGTTCATGACTTATTATGATGTCTGATTACGATTTGGCCATGCATTTTATGTTCATCTTCTTTTACTTAGTTTAGATTCCTTGAGCTAAAACATGACGTTCTATTCTCTAGTTCAATTTCTTTACAGCCCTTCATAATTAGTTGCTTCATATGCTGTGGAAAATTCAACAGGATGGAAAAAAAAAAAAGTCAAAGAATATTCTAGGCTACAGTACGATGTGCTTAATGAGAATCTTAGATTGCATTTCTCAAAAACTAACATATGTAGTACTAAAAGTCCTTGTCAGTGTGTAACTATAAATTGTACTCTGCTCACTTCTAGGACTGCCTAATTAGTCATTAGTCACATTGACAGAATGCATCCCCTATCTCCCAGAATCGAATATGACACAGCAAAATATCTTAGGCTTGTGTTGCTAACTATGTATTTTTTGACATACTGAATATTCCAGGAACACAGCCATCAGAGACCAAGAGCTTCTGGTCTAATTTGAAATTGTCTGGCAAGATAGAAAACTTTAGAATGAATCTTTTTATTGTCTCACATCCAGGATTAACAGACAAAAATCTACAGCAATTTTGAGCTCAGACTATTCACAATTAGAAATAGAATTTCTACACAATTATTTCTTTTCTTGTGGATAGTAAACAGCTAATGAGAAATTAGCATGAATGCTTACGTCTGGCATCTAGCAGGCTGAGTAATTTGGGGAGTGCAGGGAAGTGGAGACTGGCTGATACGGTTATTTGGACTTGTTTTTACACTAATTTAAAGAAATTTAGCTAAATTGTTTTGACACAAAAAATCTGAATGTTCCATTTTCAAATGTTTAGTTTTTTCAGAACCTCTTACTGTTTTGGTATAAACTGTTACACAAATAAATATTTGCACATAATCTCATTTTCTTCAAAGATGCAATTCTAATGATAAAACTACCTGGTCCGGTTAGTAGTAAACTTTGTTTTGGAAAGCAATATGATTTACAGCCTAAGACTGTGAAGTTCTGAATAATTTAGATACGTAACAGAAACCAAGTTTACAGTAAATGTGGCTAAGAATCTCCTCGCCATGAGATGTAAATCATACTACCATACTTAGAATGGTACTGTCAAATCTCATGTAATTTCAGTGCCTATGTACATTTGAGTCTTTTATACAACTATATCAGCACAAGAGAGGTAACAATCTTTGCAAAACATGTAGTCCTTGTAGTTTCTGTAGACAACAAAACTTGTCCTACTCTCAAAACTTTCCCCTACCTTCCAACAGACTTTTCCTAAAAACCTGTGGCAGGCATTTACAAAAATCTTTCACTCCCTTTAGACCACCTAATTGGTACAGTTTGCTAACAACCAAAGCCTGAAGATTTCCTGGCAGATCTCACTTCCTTCACACGGCTTGACTAGCATAAAAACATATCTCCTTATTTCTTTATGGAAAATTGTAACAGGGGAAACATAATTCATGCCAATATGCTTTTGTGCACTGGTCTAACCCAATATGAGCATTTTTACATTAAGGAAACCCATGGATTATATAACCTTATAATTATATTCTCTGTTTTGTTCTCTGTTCTTTTGCTGAGAACTCATAGTACTTGCTTTGCTTTTTTGTCTGCTGTTGAGCATGTAGCTTTGAAAGAATTACATATCATAATCCCAGGCTTTCATTACCATGTGATGATGGTCAACTCAGACCCATAATTTTATATACAGAGCTAAGACTCCTTTTTTCCCCTCCATGTACACCACCTTACATCTACCTATACTGATTTTCATTTGCCATTTTATTTGCCAGACATTCAATTCAATAAAGTCCTCTGGCAAATTTTCATTGTTGGTGCTACCTTAACTACCCTGAATAAGTAAGTCAACACAAATTGACTCATATTGCTGCTTACTATTTTTTTTTCCTCCACTTATTTATGAATATATTGAAAAGCCTATGTTCAATACTGTCTTGCAAATTTCACTGGAAAACACCTTACTGATCAAAGAATCATGCATTTTAATCAAGTATTCATCCTTGCAAACCTTTCCACTTACACAACAACTATTTACTTTCCCTTATAGCCTCTGGTAAAGGACCAGAGTGAACACCTTTTAGAAATCTCAGCCAAATGTATTAACAGGATCCACATACCAACCAATTGTCTCAAAGCCACACCATATATCTGAAAGGCAAGATTTCCTTTCACAACAGCTATGCTTACTGTTCCAAAAGAATATCGTGTTTATCCATTCATTCAATAATTCTATTATCCATTCGGTTTTCAGTAATTTGGTCATGTCTGTACTTCTCCTGGTTGACTCTGAAATCCTTTTTTTTTTTGCAAATCAAAATCACATTTGCTACCTACAGACCTCAAATTCTAAAGTAGTTTTAAGCAAGAATAATCCTCACTGAAGGCTATCAGAAAAACGAGCTCAGTGCATTCTAATCCCAACTTCAAATGCATTCATATGGTAATAGGAAGAGTTTTTGTTTTGCAAACATCAATTACATAAAATGACAGGGGTGACTGAATGTCTTCCTCAGAATAACAGAAAGAGCATAGAAATATCCAAAAACTGTTTTATTTTCACACTCAATTTCCTCAGTCTGCATTTCTGCATAAAGATTATGTCAGACATTTGCAACAACTGCATAAATGCTCTGCATCAACGAACAGACGTTTCAGTCATTTATAGGACCGTAATATTTCAGCCTATGAAATCATTATGTAAATTGAACTAATTTCCACAGCAGTCATTTGACTTCAGACAGCGGCACAAACCAGGATTTTTCCTTTTCTAAAGGAATCTGCATACCATTGCATTTTGTATCACAGGTATACAGCACCAGCATTGTCCTTTATTGGAACAAAACAGACCTTCAAGCCACGGTCCATATTTTAGGTGCTGCTGTGATGCTCACCTTACCATCTGTTCACATTAATCTCATGAACAAATCTGCTCAAATGAATGCCAGATACAGTTAGGTTTACAGTAAAAACATATTCATACTTAGGGGCAGAAAGAAGCATTTGATCACTAGCAATGGCGCAGTTCTGTGTACATTTAGAGTCAGTCACCTTTAAGCTTGTATGACCGTAATTGAGAGTCTGTCTTCTTTTGAAAACATCCATTTAACAAAGTGGACGAGATAATCATGCGACTCCACTAGCTCAGTGGCTATTCTGATCAAGTGTCACTACAGAGGCAGAGCCAGTTTTGGCCTCTCTCTTTCCTTCCCATCACCCATCGCAGCAGTCTAGCAGAACAAGCTACATCTTTGGAAGGAATATTAAAATTGTACTGCTTAATGAATATAGTTGAAATAAACATAAGGAGTGTCATGGATTCTCAACACCAAAACAGAGAAAGACAAAGGGATCTGAGCAGTAGGGAAGAGAGGAAGCAAGAAAAATAGGGCTCCTGTCCTGCCAGCCTTTTAGAAGCCACAGCTGCTCTTGCCCCCTGAACACCCTTAAATGATCCTTCCTAGCTCACTCTCTCCTATCCAGAATATACTCTGTAATCATTATGAAACTGAATTTTATCTGTCTCAAAAGTCGACTCACTTCTAATTATATGTATTCTGAGGTTATAAAAATTGTGCTTACAGATGAAAAAATTGAGAGAAATAGACAACTTGTTGAATATACAAAGTTGAAAGATAAGCAGGAACCAAAAGCTCAGTGAAAGATTGCTCATTCTTTATGTAACAGTTATCAAGTTATTAGTCTATATCCGTGAAAAAAAAAACAAAACAGTAAAGTAACTTTTAATTGAAGAGTAAGACATATGGTAGAAAAATATGACTAAGCAGAGACCTATATATGGGCATAAGCATGTGTTAAACATTGGTTATATTTGGCAGAAGCACAGATTTCAGCACCTCACACTTAGCCAGATGGATGAACACAGGTGCAGATTAGAAAGCAGGACAATGCAACACCAAAGTCACATTTAGAGAGCATACAAATACAAATACAAATAGGCATGATAGAAGTTCTCTGTCTTTAGATTAAGAAACAGCTTTCAGTGTTTACTAAAATTTCTGATATTTGGCATTGTTTCTGATGGATTCTCAAACTTTGTACCACCTTAATTTTCTAATTACAAAACAACAAAATGATAAACTTATCTAACAGGAAAATAACCTTCTAAATTAGAACACGTATATACAAAGGGGCTAAATCTACATGCAAAATCATGATTAGAAATAATGATTAAATTTTAATACATGCTCGGGTTACCTTATTCTTTAGAACAATAATTTATTTAACCTATGGTGCAAACAATATGTCCAGTTTGTATTTTTTGAAAATATGTAATAGTAATCAAATGCAGAGAATTTACCTGTACTCTTTCAAAACATATGTAGATGATGTGTGTGTGTGCCCACCAAAAAAAAAAAAAAAAAAAAAATTCTATCTTAACACCTCTACCCGGTGTTTTGTGCGATTCTGTAGACTTTCTGGAGAGATGTCCTCATTTTCTGGGTATCCATTGGAGAAAAACAAACAGCTCTTGAATCTCAAAGTTATGAAAAAGCATTTTAAGAAGCAGAAAGCAAATAAATTGCTCCTCCACAACCCTATAGTTAGTTTCATACAACAGAGCAAACATGCAATAAAAAGCATAATAATATGTAAAGGATAAGGACACACTCATTCTACTAGGTGCCATATTGAAATAAATAATTCAAAAACAGTAATTGGTGTTTAGCAAATATAACTACTAAAATGTATTTAATCATCAGAAACTGTTTGGATTATTATCCTAAATTAAAGTAATGAGAAGATGAAAACAATGTTAAGAGAATTAGGAGTTTTCCTTAAACAGAAATCTACTATTTCAGACATGGGATCAGATATTAGTATTTCATACCAAAATTCATTTGATGGAGACAATAAGGGCAGAAACAATTTTTAAGAATGGAAAATAACCCTAAAACACATCATAGCACTTTTTTCCAACCCAGACATTAAACTTCTCCACTTATGGTAGACTATATTCAGTATTGATTTTTTTTTAAAATTCTGCTGTTTCTGTGATGATATTTTCTGCCTATATATTGCAGGTACCTTCGACAACTGTTTTTCAAAATTCAGTTCTGGTTTCTGGCCTTATTAAGTGATAAAAACTTGTTAATAAAAAATGTACAGAAAAAGTATGCATTAAAACCATCAACCAAACATTATTCTTCCTATTAAACTCATGCCATTTTCTTTCAAATCTCTGTTAATCAGTAAATTATCAAACGGTAAGATGGATGCTTAATCATTGACTAATTTCCTCAATCCACTCATACAGATGTGTAATGCCAATTATGTGGATTCTTTTTGTAACTTAAATATTTGTGCTGCAGGAACAAACAAGCTACAAATTCATTCTATGCACAATATTAACCAACTAGTAATTGGCCAGTTGTTGATTTGGCCAATTTTAAATCCTTATGAAAGCATCACGTACTGTACAGACCTATGTATAAGTTACATAGTAGGATTCCTCTATTTGGCAGAAGCCCTACTACAGTCAGATTGCTTCAGTTAGTCTTAAGGCAGGATACAGTCCTATCTCCCATCTTGCTTTTATCATTAAAAGTGAACTTGAGATTATTTTGCATACTCACAAATGTGCAACAGACTATTCAATTAATAGTACACTATGCAGCGCACCAAGAAAATCTAGAGATGATGATGACTGGCAAGTAGACGCTTTAGACTGCTACCACCTAGATTAATTTTAATTTTGCATAGTAAGGAAAATAATTTAATTTTGGAAAAGTATTATTTATAACACTACTAATCAACTACAACAGAAAAGAAGCCTCTGTTTCAATAATTTCCTTTTGAACTATGATGTGTTACTTGAGCAAGTCACAAATGAAGAAGATAAAACCATAGTAATTAAGTAAATTATGTGTAGTAAAAAGAATATTGTAATGTTCTATTGCTTTTCTTGAGATCTTGTGTAAAGAGACAAGATTTGGACTCTGATTGCTACTTGGGAAGAAACAAGAAGTGCCTGTCATCTTCATAATTCACCCTGTTCTTGGAAATAAAAAAAAGGGAGTTAAATCTAGGAAACAGGAAAGAGTTTCTTAACCAACACCTCAACACATTTTGACAGCAAACTGCGCATTTGCCATTATGAAGAGAGAGAATGTTAAGACAAAACCCAACCTAATGGTTATCAGTTGGGAAAGGGTAAAAAGCGCTGACATCTTAAAATATTGCACTTGGACTTTACAAATACAGTTTAAATCACATCAGTGCCAGGTGAAAAAATAAGTAATCACAAAAAATGAGTTTACATTCATTTATTTCTCTTTCTCAATTAACAGTACCAGCCTATACTACAATCAACAGGTTTAAAATTTTTGCTTGTAAAAAAAGAAAGCCTTAGATTTCATTGCAGAGCTATACAGCCAAGCCAAAAAGGATGACATATTTGCAGCAAGTTTTTAAGGCACCATACTGTACTGAACAGAGGTTAGGTCAGAAATAGGTCAACAGACAAGGCCACATTAAAAGTACTTCCACATCATCTATCTTTATCTATTTGGCCAGCAAACTCAAATGCAATTCAGAAGGATGATGACTCAAAATCTTTCATTTAGAAATACTACTCACTCCAAACCATTTTAGAAAGTAATCTATATAACAAAATAAAGGTCAAGTGCCAATTAGTATTACATGCAATTTATAATGTTATATTTCAAGAGAAGCGACTAAAATAGGCTTATTTATTTGTGATAGCTTTTCTCAATATGTCAAATTGCATGAATAGAAGGATAATTATAATGAGCAGGATGAGGCCCCAAAAGTGCAAAGCTGTCTACAATGGCAGGTCTATGTTTGTCCAGAGAGCTTACAATGCAAATGCTATTTCTCTGCAAATGACATACAGAGGAGAAAAGGAGAGGAAGAGAGAAGAGAAGAGAAGAGAAGAGAGAAGAGAAGAGAAAGAGAAGAGAAGAGAAGAGAAAGAGAGAAGAGAAGAGAAGAGAAGAGAAGAGAAGAGAAGGAGGAAGAGAAGGAGAAGAGAAGAGAAGAGGAAGAGACGAGAAGAGAAGAGGAGAGAAGAGAAGAGAAGAGAAGGAGAAGAGAAGAGAAGAGAAGAGGAGAAGAGAGAAAATATTTTGATTGCTAAGAAGCACCCTTAACTAAAGATGCTTTAAATATCCTGTGGTAGTTTCCAGAAATGTTAAGCTCAAATAGATTCAATGTAGAACCTGTCAGTGAAGGTATTTCACTCCTAAGTGGGTCTATAAAACAGACTACAGTGATTCAAATATTTATTTGAACTGGGCCCCAAACTATGTCCACACGTATGTGTTGCTGATTTCATTTTATTCTTCAAGCCTGGCAAGCAGCATATGAGTGATTAACTGAAGTTATCAATCTAGATTTGCCACTATCTGCTTTAAAGATCCTGCTCCAAACCAATGAGAGAAGTTATTTGAAGCTCTACTACAGTACCATTTGCTGCTGCAAAGGCACTATAATTAGCTTGTAAATTGTTTTAATTTGTTTGATTAGCCTCAACAAAAAGCAAGTCATCTGAAATATTTCTTCCCTACTTTGATACCTAAATTACTTTCTCCTTAGGATCATTACAGACAGCATGTACAGTGACACTTATTGCCTAATAGATCCAGCTTTTATAGTCTCTGCTATTCAGACTAGAATTTTCCATGCTGGGCATCTATTAAAAGCTGAATTATTTTTTTTAAGTTTCCAATTAAAATTGCTCAACTATTATTGGAAACCAGGTAGAGGTAGAATATATTATTCTGCCAATACTATGAAGTTCTTACAATGATTTCATTGAGAGCTTTTAATGACCCTTTCTTTTGAACCAGCATCTTCAAATCTGTCCAGAGATTAAATTTCAATGAAGTTACACTGTTTTCTGAGCCCACAAAAACCTATTTAAATCCTGCAAAGTGACAAACCTTTGAAGACTGCATTTTGCTAGTACTCTGTTGAGGTCACCTACTTTACCCTATGACAATCTTGTTTATACTGAGCATATTCAATCCTCCCATAGAGCCAGCACAGTTCATTTACCCCTAAAGGAAAACTGGGCATGTTTACCAGCTTGACTCATTCTCCTAATAAAACTAATCATGCCAGAACCTGAACTTCTAGTCCTTGATTCAACATTTTCTGTGAATCTGACACTGAACACTATGTGTGTCATGCTAAGCAATTAGTACCATGATCTGCTTCAGTGCTTATCAAGCATGCAAGCTTCTTTCTGCAACTGCTCCCCGTGCCCCATATTAGATGATGCAGAGGTTCGGCATGACAGCCAGAACTGAGTAGAATGTCTCTCATGTACTTTCAATAGCTCTACCAAAGTCATCTAGGGAAGTCGGAGAGAACACTAGCTGGTCTTACTGGGAGCTGAAAACAGAAGTCTAGGTAATAACGTAGGGCAAAGGAGAGGAGACAACAGAAAAGTAGGATGAGATCAACACACAGAAAATTGTCTTTGCAACTCGACATACTCCTTTTCGGAACAGAACTTGTGTTTGCCAAGTATAAAAACTGGTCTTATGTCACCAATTACCAGCAAAAGCCGCTAGCAAAGCTGAAGTCTCATCTCTCTGTGCTGTTGTTTATATAAAGTCCCGCACTAGTTTGCTATGACTAAATACCTCAATATTCTTTCAATACAATAAAAGATAGTAAATAAAACACAAGCTTATATTTGTATGTACTTTCTACTTTTCCGTAATCCTTTTATACACAGTAACTTTTTTTTTTTGTGATAAAAGTCAGCTAGTTTCATTTCAATGGCTATTTTGCTCTCCTCAATATTTAACTGTGGTCTGTAAAACAAACAAAATAACAAAGAGAGACATCACCGTCTGTCCCTATCATTCCAAACGCTAATGTTGATTTTTTTAACAGATTAGCCCATTTGTTTAGACAACTATGGCATTAAAGTTCTTAAATTAAATTAAATTTTTTAAGAATGTATTCTTAAAAATTCCCAAAAGAACGTGTTTTTCATGTGTGTCTTAAACACTGAAAGCATTGTTATTCCAAGTCTCTTTCTTAACCACGTGTAGTTTATTTTAATCTTAGATATTATCTGACTTTGCTAAAATGTCAGTTTCTGGATCAGACTTTATCTTTCTTTCTTCCCCAAACCAATCTGAAGCTTATGTCTTTTCAAAATATCTTGTATCTTTCCATCACTTCAGAGGTTCCTGCTTATTGAAAAATGCACTGCCCTAGTAGTTTCATTCTGTTTTGAGGGAGTTCTCCCACATCTCTAACCATTTCCTTTTACATTCATTCCTAGGCTATTTTTCAGACCTACATTTTCAGGATATATCTGTACAGGATGATGGCATGTCAAGATTACTCCAAAGCTGTAATACTACGTACGCACACCATCTGTAAAGGATTTTGTTATCTTTTGAAAAGATCACGCTTTCTTGTTTGCAGGTTTGATTGACAGGAGGTTGTTTCCTTTTACAGTGAAAACAGAAATCAGATCTCAGACTAGGAACAACCACTGCTCATATCAGAGGCACTTCATTTGGCTGTGTTCCAGAAACGTGAGATGAAAATTAATTTATGTTGGCCAATACTACGATGGTGTGATCAAATCAGAGCATTTCAGGTTTTTCACTGTTCCACCAAGAAATTATTGAAATACACCTACTTTTACTGATACCACATCATATTACAATCATCAAACAGAAAAACAGGACAGATCACTTCTGGAGCTTACAAGGTCTTTGTCACTGGAAGATTTTTGAGGACTGGTTAAACCGTTCCTGACAGTGTGTTAATTCTACTTGGACAAACATCTGAGGGACACTAGAGTGAGAGGATATCACTGTAGACAGGAAATCAAAATCCAGCACCTAGAAGCTTCTATTACACCGTTAATGCGTGCGTGTGTGTGCATGGGCTTAATCCGTATGACTGACTGAAGTCCAGAAACATCCGAAGAACAAGGAGTTTTGTTTCCCCTGCTCATCCCACTGGACACAAAGCTGCAGACTGCTCGTCTTTCCTTCTGCAGGCAGGAATCTTGCACTGAGTACCCAATGACTGGTTTCACAGGTTAGACTAAGAATTCTTCTCCCCAGAATGGTGGTTAGAGCACTGAGGTGAATTACACAAAGCCACTTTGGCTAAAATAAACCAGATTTTGCCTCCTGGGCAACTGTGCTAACTTATAAGGAACTATGCTGAAGCAGGTATTACCTAACCCTCCAGTTACATACTATCAGAGATTTCATGATCTTTGCAAAGTAAAGTTATATCATCCTGTGTTATAGTGATCTCCCCACGAAGTAAACATGCTCAACATTTCAAATAATTTATAAATCTTCTGTAATTTCATGCAACTCTCTTTCTAAAGTCTCTGCCTCTCTTATGGTGAGTTAGTTTTTTAATTTATTGTCAATGCTTTGGTCTCGATTTTGATTTTTTTTTTAGTATTCCCCAATTTTCATCATCAGTGAATGTTATATCATACTTTTTTATTTTAGAACTGGAGATTGGCTCATTGAAGCATATGAGAAAAAACTGCAACAAGATTAACTTGGCTATGCAATATAGTGTAATTATATAGATAGCTAGTTTTATGTATTAGTAACCATTCTTGATGCTGGTCTGATTCAATTACATTTAGTTTGAGTGGTTGTAATTTTAGGACTTAGAGACATTTCTAATAATTATTTAGGATGTCTTACTTTGCAAGTATCTGGATTAATTTCTGTTGCAATCATGCCACTCAACTCACTAAGTCAGCCTTGCTAGAGAACTTCACAACCTTCCCAATTTAAGTTGCTGAAATGGTGTTGTGTCTTCTGCAAAATTTTCTACCTCTCCATTCATCCTCCATTTTCTGGCTAATAATAGCACATTAAGTAACATGAGTCTCAGTAAAGAGCTGAAGTACATTGAACTACTAATATAAAACTTGAACATACATTCTTACTGCCTACTTTTCTTCTGTCACTGTCGATTTGAAAAACCTTGCTTTTCCTCTAGCATCTTTGGTTCTGCTCAGGCTTTTCTACAGAAAAGCTGGAAAACACTAAAGGAAAGTAACAGACATCCTTTGTATAAATTTCCTCATCTCCTTTCAATTCATTTTGGAACAGATTAAATGTTTTCTTTCTGATACTTTTTCCACCTACTATAGCAGTAAATATGATAAATACTATCGACAGCTTAATTATTAGAGAACAGCTTGATTTTTCTTGGAATAGCTGTTAAGATAAGCCTTTCTCCTTATCACAGCCTTTCTCACTGCTCAAGCTTGCTTACAGAAAAAAAATCTCCTGCTTAGACTGTTCCTAAAATGCTAAGATACACTACACAAGTTTAAAACTGGAAAAAAAGCTCAAGAGAAGATTTGAAGTTTCAGAATATTCCTAGAGTTCCAGAATTTAACAAAAGGGTGAATATATTTAGAATGCTTCAAAAACTATAGAAATGTAAATTTAACTCTCCAGGACAAAGACTGTAGTCTAATATCAGGGATATTATATAAGTAATATCATTCATTATTAATATATTCTTTATTATTTAGCATTCTTAGGTAAAGTTTCAAATTTTCACAGCTGAAAACAGAATCTGATAAATATAATAATATGCAGCACTGCCTTTACAAAGTTTATTCTCTATGCCAGATTAATGTCACTAAAGTCAAAAGTCAGCATGCGGTTATAGCTGTGAGGATTTAAGGGTATAAGTAAGTCAGAGTTTGGAGGGAGAAGTCCTATCTCTTATTAAATAAAATCATACAGCTGGACTGCTTGCATTGAATTTCTGTGCTTGTGTGCCCAAAAGCCTACTTTTTTTTCCCTAACGTGGATGTGTTTCCTGGCTGTTGCTTAGAAGGAATAAAATACTACTTCCTTGTTAAATGAACATTGAAAATCAGGAAAAAATGGTCCCCTGGTTGCCTTTTTTACAAATCAATGTGAAAGCAGAAAATCTTTCAACACTTCATCACATAAACTTATGAAATAAATATCTTTTTAAAATATTATTGGTATACTAGGTTTTTCACGACCAAAAAGACCTCAATAAACTGCTAATCTAATAACAGACAGTATTCAGAGTGGAAGAAAGAATACAAAAGTACGTTAACTCAAATGTGCAAATGGACTTAAAATTTATACCCACAGGTGACAATTTAGTAAATTATTTATGTGCATCAGAAATTTACAGTAGGGATCTGAAAGTACAGAATAAAAATACTTTGCAGATAGACTGAAAAAGGTACATACAAGGGAGTAGGAGGGAAGATATGGAACATTAGGACTAATAAATGCAAACCTTGAGAATGATCACCTAGAAAATGATGGCACTAGAAGAGCTAATACTGAGAGCTGTTTGCCTTTGCTAAAAAATAAGCTACAAAACAAAATGGAGAACTGAAATAAAGAAATGATATGAAATATTTTTGCAGGCATAGAAGCAAAAAAAGAACAAAATCAGTTAAAAATTGTTTAAGGCAATGCGTTTTTCAGATACAATATATCCATGGCACTTCACCACTTGGTATAATTTACTGTTGTAAAAATTACATTTTTTAAGTAATTATTTTGTAATTTCATATATTTTGACTCTCTGTGGAGTTTCTTATTTATTACAGGAAAGAGTGCACTTAACTATAAAAAATATTATTATGGAAGTTTAGCTCTAGCAATAAGCAAATAGATGAGTAAAACCTGACAAAAATGTTATACAGATCTGGTTTCTACAGTACTGTGAGCAGTCATGTCCCTTTATGGCATGTAGAGTAGGAATGGGCTCTAGTGACATACAAAAGAAACTCTTACTTTGATTATGCTGGTATTAATTATACAATACATTGCTCCCCTGAGATCAATAGAATCATTCTAGCTTGGTGAAATATTTGAGTATCTCCTACTACTGAGAAGCATTGCAGAAGTGTAATAATTAAATCAGCAAATTAGAAGGACTGCCAAGCACTTAGCATGATCTATTTTTACAGATCAGAGTGAATGAAATGATAAGATTAAAGAGTCATTTCCCTTTTTAATACCAGACCTTCTGTCATATATGGAAACAAGTATGCTGTAAGATGTTTGAAAATTCAGTCCCGAATTGAGCAAGTCGCAATGTCGCAGTTTTTCCTGTTGTTGTAAAAAGGTAACAAGAAATTACTACCTCCCAACTTTCCCTATTTTGTTACTGCCTGTATCTTATTGTGGATACAGCTTACTTCATATTGTTGTCAAAAGCGAAATCACTTTTTCACAACTGTAATTCTTGAATTTTTTAAAATAATGTGACCCTAAAATATTGTACATTAATATTGCTGAAAATAAACTTGTTCTTGAAAACACTGTGTTTGACTGCAATGCTTTTTTGTGTAACTTCATTTCATTTTGTAGTTACACATTTGATTTGGCCATACATATGTGGTTTTTAACTTCTTTGTTTCCTCTCCTGTTTTCATAAATGATTAAAATGCAGCAGTGGTGAACCATATTCAGTGTTGCACTTACGACTTCAATTGATCAGGAAATTTAAACTTTTATTCATGTGCTCTAAAATGACAAGATGCATAGTGTTAACAGTTTTGTCTTTTTTTTTTTTTTCAATAGAGAATCAAAATAAAGAAAACCACTAAGAATTCAGAAATATGCTTTTTGGCAATTTATCTTACAATCTTTCCTATCTCTTCTGCCAAGTTTTCTGAGACACGTTCTCATTCCCAGCCTATGAATATAGGGCAAGTATGGCACTCACATAGCAAGTAACATCTTGGTTATGTAACACTGTGCGGCATTTTAAACAAAAGCGAAAGCACACGCAGCAAGATGAACGTGCAGTGGAAACACCTCTAGAAGCAAAAGTAGAATCTATTCACTCGTCAGTGGAGGGAAGTGTGATGATCAGGCCTTTCTGAAAATACCTTTTTGACTCAGACCATAAAAAACCACTGAGGTCGCTTAAGATTGTGCATGAGAAAAGTTAAGTTGATGGAAGTAATTTGATGAAGACAGAACATATTTACTGTTACCTTTTAGAAGTGAGAAATCGCTCACGTAGTTGAGGCATGACTGATGGAGTTACAGGAAATACATGTCATGTTCTCCATTCTCATATTTCTCCTTTGAGCAATTTGTTTCCACCCTACCTGTGCTTTTGATGGACGAGCTACAAACAGTGTACTCCTGCAAATTAAGCTGCCAAGAAGTTGTGATGACTAGCTACTCAAAAATTGTTGAAAAACGACACCCATAACAGGCACTTCTCTCGTTTTTCCGCGGTTTATACGGTGCATGCATTTTAGTATTTTGTGCCTATTTGTGTCCTCAAAGATCTGTTCCTGATCCCTCACATGCAGGGCATGAATAATTTCCAGGGCCAGGGAATAATTTATGAAACATCTTTCCACCAAAAAAGCAAACGATAACTGTATGGTGGTTTGTCTCCCTCCCAGCTATAATGAGAATACAAAGACCTCTGATTCCAAAGACTTACTCTTGGATGATGTTCAGCAGTCTTTTACCTAGTACCTTGACCTTGCACTGGAAAAATAGGAACCTTCTGTCTGTTCTGAAGTCGGGAAAAACAGAATCATAGAATCATAGAATGGCATAGGCTGGAAGGGACCTTAGAGATCATCTAATCCAACCTACCTGTCAGGGCAGGGACGCCTCTCAACTAGATCAGGCTACTCAAGGCTCTGACCAACTTGGCCTTGAACACCTCCAGGGAGGGGGCATCCACAACTTCTCTGGGCAATCTATTCCAAAGTCTTATCACCCTTTTTCTTATCACCCTTAGGAAGAAGAATTTCTTCCAAAGATCTAATCTAAATCTGGTCTCCTTCAACTTAAACCCATTTCCCCTTGTCCGATCAGTGGACACTCTTGTAAAAAGTCCCTCCCCAGCCTTCCTGTAGGTTCCCTTCAGGTATTGGAAGGCAGCTATTAGGTGCCCCCGAAGTCTTCTCTTTTCAAGGCTGAACAATCCCAGCTCCCGCAACCTGTCCTCACAGCAGAGGTGCTCCAGCCCCTGGATCATCTTTGTGGCCCTCCTCTGAACACACTCCAACAGATCTATGTCTCTCTTATGGTGGGGAAAGAATGTTTTCTTCCTTCTATTTTGTATTATTTTCCAGGGCAGAAAATTGTGGCTTGTACAACAGTAATAATCAGCAAGATTGTGATAATCCTTTACCTCCAGTGCCTTCCCAATGAACAGGTCTAGTGTAAATTACCATCGTCATAGTTACATTTGGTGACAGTGCTTCAATTCTATATTTAATTTCATCAATTACCAAAGACCTTTGCAGAGAGAAAATGGTGACATCAGCTGTTTTGTCTGTATCTATTTAGTAGATATTCTTTGCCAAAATAAATTACTACATAAGCAAAAGAAATTATTTCTTGAGCAGCACTTGTTGAACAAGTTCTGCTCACCAGGGAGTAAATAGGTGGACTTCCCCATTTTTAATTACAAGTAAAGGAACTTAGCTCAGCTGTGAATCTAATATGCTGTTTAATTGTTTATGAAGATAAATTTCTCAAAATTACAGCCTTTCAAGTAAAATTCCATTATTGTAATCAATTCTCCCAGAAAAAAAAAAAAAGAAATAAAGCTGAAAAACTTGAACTTTTGCAGGTCATCCTAGAAATTTCCCTATTGGCTCCTGACTTTAAGAGACAGTACTTGGTTTCACAAATGAAGAGAAAACTGCAGAACAAAGATAGCCTTTATCTTTTTAGGGTGTAGAACACAGAAATTCACTGGGAATGATCACAGCTATTTCATTGAATCACGTTTTAAATTAAAAAGAAAAATCTGAATGAAAGTACAGGTTATTCTATCTCAAAACACTTCCCTATTTCAAGAGTTACTATCATTATAGGGTACCAATTACAAAAGCATCAATAAAAGTAACAAACACGGAACTGTCCAATCCTTTTTTTGAATAATCTTGAAATATTGATCTAATAGAAAAGGGTGAAATTAAATCTGCATAAAGGGTTTGATGTTTTGAAACGGACAAGATGAAGTGTCATGTTGTTATCTGCATACATGGAAACATATGGAGGCTGTTCCAGTTTACTGTTCATTACAATTTTTGAAATGATTAAGTTGTATTTCAGATAGCAAAAAGAAGCATAGGAAAAGGCTGCCCACCACCCTGGAGGCATTTTCGTACCTGGATTGCTCTTTTCTACCAACTTCAATGAATTTGGGCAGCAGTTACTGTAAATTATATCCTCCTTATCCAAACCACCACAAAGACAGCTTAAGGTGTTTCCCCTTTCACAAGGGCATTTCTTTCTTTGATATCTACATGATTAGCATGACCATTTCTGTTTTTCAATATCTCTGCAAAACACGTTACATATAAAAAGCAATCTTGAATACTTAAAGATACAATACAATCTCTGATATTTCAGGTAACAGACCTTATATTTTGCTATTGGTACTATTTTAGAAATGTAGATTAAAACTAAATAATTTTTGGTAGAAAAGCTTAACAAATTATTGAACGTGGACCAGATTAACCCAGAAACTGCCCTTACCTTCTTCAGTCTTCCAAAAAATAAAACACCCTACAGTTCATGTGACAAAGCAGCTGGATAAATGCAGATTTAGCTGTCAGGCAGAAATCTGGATATGACTGAGCTCAAAAGTGGAAAGTGAAAAGTAACTTTCCAGCAAAGTTTTCCGTCACAATTGATTCCTTTTAAGAAATGAAAAAGCAATTTCTGATGATTATATAGACACATACTGTTAATTTTCTTCCCACTATTTTTAAAAAGAACGCAAACAAAGTCAGCCTCTTCTTTGTGAGCAGATAAAGATGTCTTTTATTTTTATGTTTTTACACGCTTTAGCTAAATTTGAGATTGGTATTAACCTCAAGAAACTGGACTGATGTTTCCATACTGTTAACTATTCACTGATTTAAGACTTCTGTGACGTTCAGGTAAACGAAAGAGTCAAAATGCATCACATTGTTAGTCTTCTCTGTTAATTCTACTAAGAGCTTTGTTGCTTCACATAAAATGAAGACTGGGAAGGATATCACTGCATTTTCAAATGTATTAGGAAGAAAGGTACTAGAAGACAGTAGTAACAGCAGAATAAATAAATAGAAACTTAATATAAACACACTCTACGTATGTATGTATATTAATCAATTGATCATCAATGCATTTAGGCTAAAATGACAGTATCTGATACTGCAAGACGAGATTCTGGAACAATCTTCTAATTAAAGCACTGGGTACACAGTTATAAAAAATACTATATGGTATGATAGTTTGTAATGGGAAGGTACCAGCTGAAGTGATGAAGGAGTTATTAATTTCTTATTTCCTCTTACTAACTATATATTCTATATAACTATACATAGAAAACTAAGAGGAAACTCCTTGAATTCTAAATCTGACTAGGATAAGTCAAAAAAAAGATCTCTGTCCTGGTTTTGGCTGGGATAGAGTTAATTTTCTTCCTAGTAACTATGTTTTGGATTTAGTGTGAGAGTAATGTTGATAACACAACAATGTTTTAGTAGTTGCTAAGTAGTGCTTATAGTAAGTCAAGGACTTTTCAGCTTCACATGCTCTGCTGGCAAGGAGGAGCACAAGAAACTGGGAGGGAGCATAGCCAGATCAGCTGACCCAAACTTAGAATCATAGAATCATAGAATCGTTAGGGCTGGAAGGGACCTTCAAAGGTCATCTAGTCCAACCCCCCTGCAAGGAACAGGGATATCTCCAACTAGATCAGGTTGCTCAGGGCCTCATCCAACCTGGCCTTGAATGTCTCCAGGGATGGAGCATCCACCACCTCTCTGGGCAACCTGTTCCAGTGTTCTACAACTCTCATGAAAATTTAGCAGAAATTCCTCCAGTTCTAAACATTGAGGAAATAAAATATGTAAATCTGAAAGGTTTTGCTTGTATTTGCAGAATAAAATGTTTCAATATCAATTTAAAAAAAAAAATTAAAATGTTGAGTAATAGCAAAAAATCAATTTCAAGGTCCTATACCCATACATTCTGGCTACTCACTAGAAGAATATTTTTTAAATTATCACATCTTAATCAGTAAATTGGTGTAGGGCAGCATGCAGACTTGAAATCTGCTTTCTAAGTTCACAGTCTAAATAGGATCACATAAAAAATTTGCTTCTCATGGCAAGAACAATTTACACACATGTGAAACATTTAGTATGACGTTTTATATTATCTAATGCGGTACTGCTGCCATTGCAAAATCTATTAAAAAAAAATCTGAAACATACCTCATAGGACAGTCAATGTCCTCTCCAGAGCCAGAAAAATTACTTACGTTTAGGTTCTAAATTCTTGACTGCTGTTTTACATTCAACAGAATACTTTTCCAAATTTAGGCAAAAAGGAAAGCAAATGGATTACATGTCAAAATTCCTGTAAATCCATACTTAATTTCTTTCAGTATCCAATTATCAATTTTTCTGTATTTACACTCTCTTTCCATTTGAAGATATATTTTTCTAGAATCTAATTACGTTTTTGGCAGGAACATTGCCCAGAGCATTCTAGAGTTCTGCAGATTCTTAACACCAGAACTCCTGGCAGAATCTTTATATAGCAGATAAAATTCTAGTAGAAAATGCAAGAAAGAAAAAGCAGTAAAAATGAAAAATCTCTCCTCATCTCTTTCATAACTAATGTTCTTTGAGCTTACTTTGTCTCATTTGGTCAAAAGTGAAAGGCTACAGAATCATAGAATGGTTAGGGTTGGAAGGGACCTTAAAGATCATCTAGTTATAACAGGGCTTAAAGGTACAATCTCAGATGGGTACACTTTTCATTGGAAGCAATCTGAAGTTTCAGTAGTCAATTGTTTCTATTATTTTTTTTCATATAATAAAGAGAATCCTTTGAGAGAAAAAAATAAAAATAAAAATAATTTAAAACTTTTAGTATTTAATTACTCGTGCATATAAATTCTATAAGAATACAACTTCAGTTATAACCCCGTTTTCCCCAAACTCAACTCCAACATATGGAAATCTAACAAAAGTTGTAGAAAATTAAACACTAGAGGCAGGAAATAGAAAAATTTATGCTAAACTGCAAAGAAATGCAAAGGATTTGTTAAAGAACATATGAAAAGAATTTGAAATATTCTCTCTCTTGATATCACTCCCACTGTACAAAAGAAAATGGTAATATGAATCACCAGCACAGAAAATCAGTGAATAAATGAACAAGTTCTGATTTCTCTCAACTAATCTTCTTACAATATCATCCCACAAAAAGAGAAAATTACTTAGTGTTCATGAGAAAAGATCATAAACACAGTATATCATACCATAATATAACTTCATAAAATAACTTCACAAAGCCAATATAAGTTCTTCAAGAATAATACAAAATATTCTTAAGACACATATTCTTCATTTCTGCAAATTGTTTTTCAGGGACTATAGAACATCATTTCAGAGAAATCTTGATTCTTAAACAGAATCAGAGAATAAGGGACTCCAAATTCATCCTTATGCTCCAAAGCAGGTACATCTTTACCTACAGCATTCCTGACAGATGCTTTCTGGTCTGTTTTTATGCACTGTCAAAATCAGAAGATCTACAACTTCCTTAGGCAATATAAAGTAGTGCTTTTACTTTACTGTCAAAAAGGGTGGTTGTCTCATGTGTTGTTGTTTGTTCTCCCTAAAGCCAAACCTAAAAATCCCTCACTCTTATCTAAATACTAAATGCAAGTCAGCATTCCACAACTGGCATCATTATGGTTGAGTTAACTGATGGTTAATTTAACAGCTGATTCTAGGAGTTCTACCAGCAAATTATCCTAGATGGTAACACCAAATTTCTTTGTAAGACTTTATTAAATTTAGCACACAATTATTAAAGGAAAAATATCATAAATTATTTCCTAGTTATAATATTCACTGTGTATATATATGCATCTAATATATGTACCTCTAATAATCCAGTACATACCATAATTACAAAATCAACATTTTCTTAAAAAAGTATAAATATTAAACTTCTAAAGAAAGTATAGTTAGCAGAAAGAATAGTCAAACTCTTGAAAAGGAAAAAAAAAAATTAAAAACCCAAAACTGACTTGCTCTGAGTGTCCAAAATACATATTCTGTGGCTCAAGATCATATAAAAATACTTTTTAAAATTAAAATGACTGTAAAATAATTTATCACCGTTACAACAGAAAAAGTTATATGGGGTGCAAGGAAGAGATTCATATGCTGTAATTATTCCTAGAAACATCATGGCCATTTTGGGCACCAGCACAGCATTGAATTCAGAGCTTGTGGAGGTCACAGAAGCACACAAGAAAAAATATAATATGATCCCTTACAAGAGAAAGGAACAGGTTGAAAAGATTAAGTCCCATTCAGACCTAAATTTCTTTGATGCAAAGAAGGAGTAAAGCAAAGAGATTCTGCTAAAGGTGCTCAATGAAAAAAAGAGGTTTATATGTCTGGAGTACATTTGCTGTTTATTGTTACTATAGTCAAAGAAGGAACACTTAGATTACAGAATCATGTTTGCAAATAAACATGATGGTACACAAAACATGCATAACTAATTTGATCAATTCCTCTACCTTTTGGAAAGAAGCCAAAACATCAATGTATCATCTTACATCTGTAGGAGAACGATATATTTAAATTATCTAAAACCTTGCAAGAATAAAAGTTTTTCTCAAAAGCTTTTGAATAAGCTTTAAATACCACAAAATACTTTATAATGAATGGCCCTTCCTGCTGGATTCAGTTGGATGAGCATTTATTGAAGCACTAATTGTCACCACTACTTTTAGATCTCCATCAGTTCTCATAAATGTCCATATGTTCTCTGGTTAAAAAGTGCAGCTTAATGACACAGGAAAGTGCAAGCCGATTTATCATCCTTCCTTAACCTTTTGAAAAATAAATTAGTTTTTATGAGGAACAATCACTGTAAATAAAGTAAAAAGCATTTCAATTCTATCGTAATATGGTGTCATTTTGTATTAAATCTTGCTGCAATTGCTTAACTTTAAAATTATTTAAATCAAGCTTTTTATTTTTCCTGACCTAAGCGTTCAGGATCGATAGAAGGGCAGACACAGATCAACTTTGCAAACAGCTATATATGTTTAAGACGTGACTACCCACCAAGTGTTTATACATGACTCTCAGCTGTGCCAGATTTCTACAGTACAACCCCTACTTTCAACATATTTATGCTAGTATTAAATTCTTTGCTATAGGGATTTATCATCCCTTTAAACACCTACACTTATGTAAAGGATTTTAACCAGTATAACTGAATCCACACTAGAGGGTGCTACTATTTTAATTGTAAAAGGTTTTTACAGTTAACATTGCAGTTTCAGAGCAGTACATTTTATAAAGTTTCAGAAACGCTTTGCTGCTAGCTGGGACAGTAGATTGCTACCAAATGAGAATTAGTCTTATGATCAAAGACATGCTTTTTGTGCTGAAGTTCAAGTTTTGTCATGTGTTGCCCTAGCCAACAAAAGAAACTTGTTATCAGCCTCATGTGATACATTGGAACCTGTACTCAATGCTTCAATTAAAATATTTTACCTTCAAAGCAACAAAGTTAATAACAAATACTGGAGAGCCATTTTTCCCTATCCACCTCACTAAAGACCACCAGACACATCACTGGTACATATCAAGTCTCATTCTAAATCTATAAGTTGCTTACTTTTTGTCATTGTAATTGCACATCAGCACTTGCATTACACATTTCATTGCATTAGTTAAGAAAAGGATGAAGAATTTCTAGCATCAGAAAAACAATTTATAAAACGAATACTGATAGATCTGAAACTGCCCCAAATTGGACCAACTCTTCCAAAACAAAAATACGTACTTTTCTTATATTGCATTTTTGGTGAAATGGGAATAATTAGCTTCTACTAAATAAAAAAATGATATTTGAATCTTCAATAGCCTCTGAGAAAAAGTAATCAGTATCTTAAAAACATCTATCTAACGCTTTATAAACAGATTATAAGTGTTATCGAGTGTCAAATACGGTTCTTCTCACAAGGAAAAAGAATGATCTAAACAAATATCACTTCAACCTATTAAAAAACTCTTCTCAGAAACCTTTTTTTCACTTTGCAGTTCCCCTTGCTATGTGCTGGTCACTGTTATTCCCATAAAAACGTTAAGTACATTCTCATAAGATCTCTTCACTTCTGACAGTTTTGTCGTGTTTGGTAGTAAATCACTGAAGTACAAAGAAATGAAAAAGAAAGAACAGAGCAATGTAGAGGGAGGGGGGAAAGATTAAAAAGGAAAACCCACTTTTCAAAATACACACAACTTAAAAGCTTTAAATACAATTTTGCCTCAGGCTGCAGAACAGCCTTTGCGGGAGCTGGCTTCCATACCAATAATCCTCCATCTTCCTTGATCCATACAAAGCAACATTAAGTAATGTGCTGCCTCATATCTGATCTCCCTACCCACATGTTGAACTTTCTGTGAACATGGGCATTACTGGAAGGTCTTGAGTGTATCATATCAGGGCCCATTTGTCCTGGCCCACATTTTTGGATTATAAAAAATATTATTGTTGTCCATTTCCATCATTCATCCAATACTAAACCCATTCCAGAATATGTATTATAGATCAAGAAAGAACTTGAAGAAGTAGCTTATTTTTTATTTAGCTTGTAATTCCTCTGAGATTTCTGTCTCTTACCTGCAGGTTCCATCCAAAGAACAAGAGGAGAGGAGAAGATACTACTCTACCTTCTCTCTTCTACCTTTTCCACAGTCAAAAGGAAAAGATTCATAAATGCAATAAAGTGAAGGGAAAGATTTTGGTCTACGACACGACAAATAAGAAGCATGATGCCACAGAAGGATCCTGTGAGAAAATGTTCTGTGAGCGAGGAGGTATAAATCCAGGTGATCAGAGTGGACTAAAAGAAAAGAAAGACTTTACTCTAATTTTACTACTTCTGCAGGGGAAAAAAAAATCAAATCACAACATCGAAGACTAGAGAGGACAAAAACATCTCAGCTGAATGAAATGCATAAATGAGTAAACCTTGGAAAACTGTAATGAATGCACACATTGATCAAGGGGTACTATGTATACTGCAGAGTGAAATACAGTACAGATTTGAAAAGAAAAAACAAAACAAAACAAAAACCCATCCAAAAACCGAATAGGTAAAGTTTTAAGAGTTTAAAACATTTCTAAGCCTGCTTGATTTTTGGTCTCTTCTGCTGCTCTCTTTCTCTCTCTTCCTTCCACCCCTTCCGGTCTTCCCCTGCATCATGCCTCTCTCTGTCTATTTTTCTACGAAAAAACAGACAAAGTGCTTCATTAAGTTGTCAGGAGGATATAAGCACTATTTAAATTTTTCAGGTGAAAAAACTTTGAAATACGTAGTTTCTTCATCCAAGGAAGAAGCTATTAAGTAAAACTCGTAAGTAACAAATAGTAAATATTCATATCAGAATAGTTAGCAAATCTTTTACATTAGAAACCACTCGCTTCAAAGATAAAGATTTAAAACCAATATATTTTTATAAAAAATAATGTGCTCTGTTTACTGATAATTCTGTAAATCTAACATAATCTTTTTACAAATATATATTGTGAATTGTTTGTGCAGCTATAGGAACACCTATAATGGTTAAAGCTTCTTTAATTTTTTTCCAAGAATATTTAAAGGAAATAAGGTTTTCTTATTTCGTATGACGATCATCAGGATAACTTTGATAATCAAAACAACTAGCCACACACTTAATTGGTATTAGAGTTCAAAGATCTATTTCTGGGGAACAAGATGCAAGGGATGACCAACAGTACAGACCTCCTAAGGTCCTATTTCTTGCCCACTTTTCCTATTCAACAACATGACTTGAATGAACATGGGAATGGACACGTTAAGAAAATTGTTGTTTGAGGCAACAAAACCAATTATTTCAAAACAATTATTTTTAAGATTATCTCAAAAACTAGGTCACTTCAAAGAAATGCTGTCCTTTCACATTTTATTGTCTCTCATCAAGTTCATGGTTTTATTCCCTGTACAAATTGAAATTCTGAATTTTAAGAAAATCTATCACTGAATACAGATTTGTTATTTAACTATTTGCAAGATAAGCAAATATGTTTTACCACTGCATGGCAATTCAAATGATATTCCTAAGAAAGGTTTTAGAAACAATAGGTCGTTTATTAATTCTCTCTGCCACTTAACCAGAAGCCCTACACTAACACTCTAAAATGCTATCAATTAATATTAATTAATTAATTTACCATGCATGATATTGCTAGCATGTATAATCTGTACCACCCAAGGCATTCTCTTTTTCCTGCAAGAGTAATGTTAGATATCATAAGAGCTGCATAATACATATTTGCCTGGAGAAATGCACAATTGCATGACTACGGTGAGAACAGCTTATAAATGTACCATTTCATTATTGAAATCCTTTCCTCAGAATCTACTTTTAATGCAGTAGGAAAAAAGATGTCCTTCAAAACCTGCTGTGTTCATAAGCAAAAACATTTGTGACTGCTATTTATTTTCTTCTAGTCTGTTTTACTTAATTTTGCCTTTAACTTTTCCCCCAACCACTTGAAATTTCAATAGGCACAAACTTTTATCAAGTTTGATTAAGTCAGTCAGCCTTCTGTGGACAAGTAATGTTGCTCATTTTATTTCACCTGTTTGCACAGCTTCATGTAAACTGATGTCATCTGGGAAAAGAATGGGAGGTTTCAAAATGGCTGATATAGAATCAACTAGTATGGATACGTTGATCATTTTACAGCTGTAAATACAGATTTTGGTAGAGTTTGTGTCTCACCATTGAAGTGCAGTGTAATTTTTATAAAAGGCGAAAGGTATTCTCTGTGTATAATAATCGAAAGAGTACAACACAAAGCCTAGATAATACTTCTGCAAAGGGGATGCTGAGCTAAACAGACCTTGGTCTGAGCCAGCATAGTCATTCCCATACTCTTAATCAATGTCACTTTAGAAAAAGGTCAGTTCCATACTTACACGAAAAAATACAGTAATGATAAAGTAAGAAAGCATGCTTGGAAATAAAAAAAAAATATATATATTAAAATGCAAGCTGTGTACAATACAAAGGGAAAATAGAAGTATGAAGCCTGAATTTTATTTTCCTTTCACTAGTCACTAGAGCCATTTCCAAGTTCATTTCAAATAATTCTGTACAAAATATCTCTCAAATAAGCCACAAATTTTGATAAAGGGTATAATAATTCAAATCCTATTATCAGATTATAGCTGCGTTAGGACACTACACCCCTCATCACATTGCAAATCTGGCATCCCCTGAAAAAGGGCACGCTCAAGGAAAAGCATTTGTAGGTGTACTGTTCCAAGATCCAAGATTACATTTTCTGTTCCCATTGCTACTGTTCTTAGCAGCATTCAGAAGATATTTCTAAAAGCATTCCACTTTTGTAAAAATACATTGAAATAAATAGTCTTCCGATTTGGCAAGCCTCCGATTCTTCATTTCCAAAACCAAGAAAATGCAGCCATTACTACGATACAAGGATTGGAGTTGTATGACCACAAGCTGTGCTGAAGAGGAAGCAGCAGTATTTAGAGACATATTTTACCTGCTGCGGGACAGGTCCAAGGACCTACAAAGAACAGGGTTGGGCTCAGGCTGAGCTACAAAACCAGAACAGGAATTTATTACAATGAAGTCAAAGAGGTCTGAAAAAACTGGAAAAGGGCACCTCATTGTTTTGTTCTAACCACACAGAAAGAAAAAGAAATCTAACTTCGAAATGCTTTCTTACCTAAAATTTGTCTAATTTACATCTTGATGCACATGTAGCACTGAACCGAAATTTTGTTTAGCTTGGAAATTGCTAAAAATATTTAGAAGTGCAAGCAATTACAGCTAGTGAAAGATACAACAATTAGCTAATAACCATCCCACTTGAATATATACAGGTTGGCACTGTAAGCAACTACGTGAAGCTAAGACCATGTCTTCTGGGTAGCCAGGAATGTGTAATACCTGCAAACAATTAGCACAAGTAGAGGCTGGAGTAGACAGTAGATGCTCTTTGATTCCAAAACACACCCTGATGCATTACATTTAGCAACTTCATTAAAGCACTTTGGGTTGTATCAGTATTACAGCTGTTCCAGTTTTAGCTGGGACAGTGTTAGCTCTTCTTTTTTTTAACAGCTAGAAGAGCTCCGTGTTTTGGTTTTACTCAGAGGCTCACTCTGAGAAGAATGCTGATAGCAAGTTGATGTTTGTGGTTGGACGTGAAACCCCAAGGACTTTTCAGTGTGCCGGAGTGCAGAAGCACGGCGGGATAAGGGGGGAGCATAGCTGGGACAAGGGGGACACGATTCCCCTTGTGATTTGTGGTGGAACTTAAGACTGAGGGCCAAACTGGCCAATTAGTATTCCATATCATGCAGCGTCATGCCCAGTATAAAAGTGAGGGTCAGCTGGGAAGAAGGGCTTTTGCGCTTTGGCTTTTGCGCTTTGGCTTTTGCCGCTTTTGCTCTTTTGCGCTTGCTGTGTTTTTCGCTCTATTGCTTTTCTTTCTTTTTTTTCTTTCCTCTCTCTCTCCCAGTACTCCCACTCTCGGAGTACTATCTCTCCCTCTCTGCCCCTCTCTATTTCGGGGCCTCGCGTTCATCCGGGATTGCAGTTTCAGGACGAGACGGGCTTCGCGTACGAGGGGGTGGTGAGCATCTACATTGTATTAAATCATCTGTATTAAATCACTCTTATCTCAACCCACGGGTTTCAGGTTGATCCCTTGATTCTCTCCCTCATTCCTGGGGGTGGGGGAGGGGGAGTGACCGGCTGTGTGTGTGGGGGGCGGTTCAACCTAACCCACAACAACAGCATTATTAAATAGTTACACTGAAGTTTTTCCAATATATTTCCATGCCTAAAAGCTTTCAAATACATTCAGTTTTTCATGTATTTTTAATTCAAGCTAGACATGAAAATTATCCAATATTTCTTTTTTGAAGTTCTAAAGTCAAAGTCAATAATGAAATATAGCACAGAATAATGCAAACGATATGTAGTAAAAAGAAATGAGAAATTAAGTCTTCTGAGATCCCAGGGAGATAATTTTATTGCCAGAATTAAAAGAAAGAAAAGAATAAAAAAAAAAAAACAACACAACAAACAACAGGCATGATATTTTGTATACAAGTATACAGGTACAGACATTGTAGCTTCTTCCTTGAAAACATTGATGCTAAATACATTCTTACTATTCCTACCTACCCTGTCGACAGTAGGCACTTCATGGAATGTTTCTCCCACAAAGGGTCACAACCCTATAGGAGCAGGACATTTCTTTTCTAGGATCTAGGATTATGCGTCAGTATCTGCTTAGTCATGCAATGCTAATGGTCTCATTAACGGAAGAAAGAAACATTTATTTCAAAGTTATCTGATATTTAGGTGCCATTTAAATTAACAGCATGTATCAGTTTTTTAACGTATTAGAAGTTTTTGAGATTTTCTGAACACCTGTGACTACCCACCACTCAGCTAGTGCAGTAGTAGAGCTTAAGAGAACAGCATTTCCTCCAACCCACTGTATTGTGTTCTACACTGCCTCTCATCAGAGGGGAAGCTAAGATAAGCAATATAAGAAAAGTATTTTGATAAGAGATCCGAGTTCTGGAGGAGGTTACTACAACTGCGTGGACACAGACTATCTTCTGAAGGGAAGCAGCTTGCTAGCTGTGCTGGTTTTGGCTAGCGTAGGGTTAATTTTTCCGTAGTAGCTACTATGGGAATGTGTTTTGGATTTGTGCTGGAAACGGTGTTGATAATACAGGGACGTTTTGTAAGCAGTATTACACAGAGCCAAGGCCTTTTCTGCTTCTCACACCACCCTACCAGCGAGTGGGCTGAGGGTGCACAAGAAGCTGGGAGGGGACCAGTTGGGACAGCTGACCCCAACTAAACAAAGGGATATTCCATACCATATGACATCATGCTCAGTATATAAAGCTGGGGGAAGAAGAAGGAAGGGGGGCATGTTCGGAGCAATGACATTTGTCTCCTCAACCATTAGGCATGATGGAGCCCTGCTTTCCTGGAGATGGCTGAACATCTACCTGCCACTGCAAAACAGTGAAAGAATTCCTTATTTTCCTTTGCTTGCAGGCGTGACTTTTGCTTTACCTATTAAACTGTCTTTATCTCAACCCTTGAGTTTTCTCACTTTTACCCTTCTGCTTCTCTCCCTTATCCCACGGGAACGGCAGTGAACCAGTGGCTGGGTGGGGCTTAGTTGCTGATTGGGGCTTAGTAGCTGATTGGAGTTAAACCATGACACTAGCACATCCTACCACAGCAAGTTCTTTGCCCACCACATTTGTAGAACTCATTAAAAAAATATATATTCAATATCAAATTAGGGACTATCATATAGAATGAAAGCATACAAAATCCAGTGAAAATTATATTTATATCTCTGTAACCTAAAATAAGTACATCTTGTACACACAGAAATATGTGTTTCTCTTTAGTGTCCAACTCCACAAAGCTAGCTTTACTTTCTATTTAGTGGTATTGTCATAATATGAAAAATAAATACCATGTGTTAGGAAAGCAGCCGCTACACAAAATTAACAGACATATTCTGCTTCAGGGCATGAATACAAGAAAATTGTCAGACATTAATAATGCAGACAGAGCATTTTCCTGGGAAAATGAGGAAGCAATGGAACAACAGATAAATCATACCCAACTGCTCACTGTTTGTTGTTTCACAATCTGTTGTATTTTATCGAATACGACTAGTACAAGTCTGTTACAGCCATAAAAAAACATTAGCAGAAATTAATATGTAAATTACTGTAGTGCTTGTGTGGGATGCCATTTCATTAATTTGAATTCACTGACATGACTGTGTAATCTAAATTTATGAGTTTTTCAACTGCCTCTCCATGGAGAATTCTACATTTATTGAATTTTTCTTTAGAAGTATTTTATGCATTAAATAATATTTGCATGGCAGTAATGTACATGAATGGCTTGGAATTTTATATATATATAATATATACCAGACATTTTGCCTATGAGGAAACAGAATCTACACTGCAAAAAATGCATGTAGATATTTCCTTTTGAAACAGTTTTAGACAGCAATGGAAACAAATTATTGGAAATGGGGAACAAAAGCAGGTTTTGAAGTTCTCAGTACAGTAAATATTGCTCATAATTATTTTGTTGAAACAAATGCAAACATTCTTCTTGTTAATATAAGTGGTTTATGATGCAAAGAACTTCTTATTTCAGCTATCAGAGTTTAAGAAGCTAAAAACATAGTTTAAAAAGCACCTAAATTTGAACAAGAAGCTTTATCAATACATAGGGCAGCTTGAAGGTTAAAGCTTCAATATCAAGTTTTGCAAAAAGTCATCAAGAAAAGAAATGATAAAATTCTTTATCGTTCAACACCTTTCTTTAACTAACATCTGGACACAAAGATAGTAAATGTTTCATATAATCTTGGCTTTAATATTCTCTAGATTCCTAGATGTAAAATGATGCACTCAAATAACATACTATCAAAATGTTTCTGAAGCAAATACTGAAATATGTTTGCTGTCTGAAGAAGAAACATCAAATGCTACAGAAAAGAGACAAAACTTACTAAAACCACAAAAAACCATTTACTTAAATATGAAGATCTAATTTTAGAACGGTGAAAGTTTCAGGGTTAAAAAACATTTCTATTTTCAAAAAGTTTTATTTTTACTTATTGACAGCATTGTAAAGCGTTCTTTTCCCACTGTGATTCTAACCATTTTGACATCACCTATTTGCCGGCAGGACATGCTACTGGGTTGATTATTTTGCAAATACACAATTCTGTTAAGCAAATGGATAAGTTCATTACTATGCCTCATCAAAGTATTTATGTAGGAGTGTCTATGGTGCACTTTTACCTCTAGACACTTCGGTCTTTCACATTGAGACTTGTATCCAGTAACCAAAGGAGTTTTTTATGTATCATCTAGCCTTTGAATGTAGAAATTTACTTTGGAACAGAGCTTTTGGGAGCGAGGAAAGGGAGGATTTGGTATCAGATTTGTTTAATCATGCCACAATGAGGAATATATTCCCAGCCAGCAGCAAATATTTCACACCTGTCAAATCCTCCTGTCAGCATCCTCTACAGCTCTGCTGACTACCAGGAACACCTGTCTGCTCCAAGGTCACTCTGATTCAATGTCACCTTGCAGTGAACATGCTCACACACAATTAGGATTTCAGTATCATCTTGCAGGGAGCTCAGTCATTTTACTTATAATTGATTCCTAGGTAATTATACTTTGTGAATTGAAATGATCTTGTAAACCAGAACTTTGAGTGAGTTTCCCTGGATGGCAAAGCAGCATGCATAGACATGACACAAAGAAGCATGTACAGACACAATTGTCTGTTAGATGCAATGGCTAAAGTTCATTTATTTATATCAGTTATATGGAGATAGCATTTTCATACATTTCATTCCACTGTTTTCCTACTAAAGGAATCATTTTTCTTTTTTTTTTTTAATTGAGGTAGAGATATGTTTCATAGTTAAAACATCAACACTTTTTTGCCTCCTAAAACATTTCCATCTACTTGCTATTTAGGAAGCTACCTATTTCATGGTAAATACTGCAGAGTCTTAAAAAACCCACTGTATTTCCTAACATTGAATACACATAAATTAAAGAACTATTACATGTCCACAGACCTGCATTCAGGTGTAAATTATCAGCAGGTAAGAACTACAACAGTAGTCTGTTTTGACTTGACCTTGGCATTAAAATGAGTGTAATACATAACTTTCTTCTGTTCCTATGAAGTAGCTGTAACTTTTATTAGAATCTTATCCTCCGGTTGTTCTGAGATTGAAACCTTCTCTTCATGTCTGTAAATATCATTTTCTATCCTAAGTTTTGAAAACATAGCAAGCAATTGTCAGGAGACACACATTCCTCAGCAGCACTCAATCTACTTATGAGACACCTCTTCCTACACTCAAGTCTTCCAGTGAAACATTTCCTTTCTGTTATCTCATGACAAATTGTTCTTTCCTCCTATCCACAAATGGAGTAACAGATTTCATAGGTCAGAAAAGCATTCAAAGAGGAATGATTCAACTCTTCAAATGACCAGAGGAATATCGATGCCATTGCTGTCCCTCACAGAAAAATTCCATTTGTCACTGCAGGAATCAGTGCAGAAGTTTTAAAGACCCACGCGTCACAGATCCTGTAAAACTATCTTCTCTGAATATCTGTAAGTATTGCCTTGTTCTGCATATGCAAAGACATGCACCCTTATCAAGTGCACCCTCAGCAAGTTTGCAGATGACACTAAAATGGGAGGTAGTGTTGATCTGCCTGAGGGTTGGGAGGCTCTACAGAGGGACCTGGACAGACTGGATCAATGGGCTGATGTCAACTGTATGAAATTCAACAAGACCAAGCGCCAGGTCCTGCACTTGGGCCACAACAATCCCCTGCAGCGTTACAGGTGTGGGGAAGTGTGGCTGGAAAGTTGCACAGCAGAGAAGGACCTGGGGGTGCTGGTCGACAGACAATTGAACATGAGCCAGCAGTGTGCCCAAGCAGCCAAGAAAGTCAATGGAATCCTGGCATGTATCAGAAACAGTGTGGGCAGTAGGAGCAGGGAAGTGATTGTCCCCCTATACTCAGCACTGGTGAGGCAATACCTGGAGTACTGTGTCCAGTTTTGGGCCCCTCACTTCAAGAAGGACATTGAGGTGCTGGAGCGGGTTCACAGAAAAGCAACAAAACTAGTGAAGGGTTTAGAGAACTTGTCCTATGAGGAGCAGCTGAGGGAGCTGGGACTGTTTAGTCTGGAGAAGAGGAGGCAGGGGGGACCTTATCGCTCTCTACAATTACCTGAAAGGAAGTTGTAGGGAGATGGGGGTCAGTCTCTTCTCCCATGTTACAAATGATACAACAAGAGGGAATGGCCTCAAGTTGCGCCAGGGGAAATTTAGGTTAGATATCAGGAAGAATTTCTTTACAGAGAAGGTTGTGAATATTGGAACAGGCTGCCCAGGAAGGTGGTGGAGTCCCCATCCCTGGAGGTGTTGAAAAATCGTGTGGATTTGGTGTTGAGCAACGTGGTTTAGGGACCCTGACAGTGCAGGATGAATAGTTAGACTCAATGATCTTGAAGGTCTCTTCCAACCAGACGATTCTATGATTCTAGTTTCAGTCAAAACACAGCTAAAAGGATACCTCAAACATAAAAATCTGCTAAAGCTTCCCCAGGTAATGTCTGGACTTTTGACTGTTTTCATAGCATTGGCTAGCAGTTCATTAACTCCAGATTAACTACTGATAGTCAATACCAATCAATCAGAGGTATTAAAAGGACAGATATTGAAACTCATTAAAGAGGACCAATCATGGTGGGTGTTGGCTGCTGTGACTCTAAGATGCTTCCCAGGTAGACCTCTGGAAAGTGCCATCTGAAGTCTTGCTGCCATGGCTGACTGTCTTAGGTCTCCAGCACAGACCTAACAGCAATACCTAGCTACAGGCTCCAGAGTGGTTATTTCAGTGAAAAGTGATCAAGTAAAGGGATGTTTAATGTCAGCTCTTTCTCAAGTATCCTTATAATCCTCATTCTGTAGCCAACACTCAATTTTGCTCTTGGCAATCTGTACATGCTTTTCAATTAAAGTATCACAGTTTGTTAAAGGTTCCACTATAATTGTCTGAAATGTACTTCAGAAGTTATTCTTGCTCCTCAAAAGAAAAGGGATGAGAAAAGAAAAATAAAATCAATCCCAGGAATTACTTATTTTGCCCATGTTTCACAGTTTCTTTCTCTCTCAGTCGGAATCTTATAATGTGAAGAGCTGAACAGCTAATCTTTCAGATACACAAGTACATCTTCATATCTCATTCCTCTCCTCCTAAGCTCATATTTTGTTTGCTGAATTAAGAACCACAGACAAGGACTTCATAGATTTTCTTCAGACAGAGAAAAGTTGTGATGGCTGATTTTGCTCGTGACTTCATCACTCTTTCTTCTGCTAAAGTCAACAGAAATATGTGATATTATAATTATAAAACGCAGCAACAACCAATTCGCCCCACCTGCTATCAGGTTTTAACAGAGACTCTGCATCCTGCTTCCCACAGAATCAGAGAATGGTTTAGGTTGGAAGGGACCTTAAAGATCATCTTGTTCCAACCCCCTCTGCCATTGGCAGTGACAACTTCCACTTGACCAGGTTGCTCAAAGCCTCATCCAACCTCGCCTTGAACATCTTAAGTGATGAGGCAGCCACAACTTCTCTGGGCAAACTCTTCCAGTGCCTCATCACTCTCAGAGTCAGGAATTTCTTCCTTAGATTTAATCTACCATCTTTCAGTTTAAAGCCATTGCCCCTTGTTCTATTCACTACACATCCTTGTAAAAAGTCTCTCTCCAGCTTTCTTGTAGGCCTCTTTTAGGTACTGGAAGGCTGCTAGAAGATCTCCCTGGAGCTTTCTCTTCTTCAGGCTGAACAATCCCAACTCTCTCAGCCTGTCTTCATAGCAGAGGTGCTCCAGCCCTTGGATCATCTTCGTGGCCCTCCTCTGGACTCGCTCCAGCAGCTCCATGTCCTTCTTGTGTTGGAGACTTCAGAGCTGAATGCAGTATTCCAGGTGGAGTCTCACGAGAGCAGAGTAGAGGGACAGAATCACCTCCCTTGACCTGCTGGCCACACTTCTTTGGATGCAGCCTAGGACATGGTTGGCTTTCTGGGCTGCCAGCGCACATTGACGGCTCAAGTTGAGCTTCTCATCCACCAGCACTCCCAAGTCCTTTTCCTCAGGGCTGCTCTCAATCCATTCTCTGCCCAGCATGTACTTGTGCTTGGGATTGCCCTGACCCATGTGTAGGACCTCGCACTTGGCCTTGTTGAACTTCATGAGGTTCTCACAGGCCCACCTCTCCAGCCTGTCAAGGTCCCTCTGGATGGCATCCCTTCCCTCCAGCGTGTCGACCGCACCACACAGCTTGGTGTCATCAGCAAACTTGCTGAGGGTGCACTCGATCCCACTGTCTATGTCACCGACAAAGATGTTAAACAGCATGGGCTCCAACACCCACCCTTGACGAATGCCACTCATTACTGGCCTCCACTTGGACATCGAGAAGTTGACTGCAACTCTTTGAGTGCGACCATTCAGCTAATACCTTGTCCGCTGAGTGGTCCGTCCATCAAATCCACGTCTCTCCAATTTAGAGACAAGGATGTGGTGTGGGACAATGTCAAATGCTTTGGACAAGTCCAGGTAGATGATGTCAGTTGTTCTTCCCTTATCCATCAACACTGTAACCCCATCATAAAAGGCCATATTACTGACAATGACATCAAGTCCTTTCCTTACCAGCTCCCAGAAAAACTGTATAATCTATACTGTCACTCATAGATCCATCATGGATGGATCTATGGATCTATTTCCATCAAGGAAGGAAATCCTACCACGTTTGTATTATATGCAAGAGAATACTCTCAGTGATGACTCAATACAATTACAGAAACAATCATGAAGCCTCCAGTTGCTCAACTGTTTAGTTTTCTGAGAAACAACAAATTTCTTCCACACACACAAAAAAGTAAAAACGCCACCTTCGCCAATCCCACAACAGCAAATCATTGTCTATCTTCAGTAAGAACAAGGTCAATACTCAGATTTCCTGTCTAAACATAAATTGATTCCATTCTTATCCACAACTACTTCACCTGCCAATACTGAGAGATCCACAGCATGCCAATTTACAAATGAGACACTAAATGTAGCATCATTTTGTTATTCATACAAAACACACAAATAAAATTCTTATGGAGTCACCTCAAATTTCTATGAGAAGATTTAATAACCACTACTCCGCCAAACTGAACCTCAAATACACCTATAGCAGTATCAATTTCTTGGCCACTGTACATAAAAAAGAAAACCTGCAAACTACAATACATTAAAAAAACATGGAAACTATCATATCCACCACTATAAAAACAGGTGCTTCTTGAAACACCCCAAGAAGGCTGTAAAAGACAATAAGCCCTCAGACACCACTAACATTTGTACTCTGATGATGCCCAGCTCAGCAATCTCAAACCCTTAACGAAACACACACACACACACCCCACTCTGGAGAAATCTGGCAAACCTCTGAGTCTTCTAAACCTCTCAGTTTTGACTCTGAGGGAGACTCAGAAAACCTAGATGATTCTGAGAGCTAAAACAAAAACTTCAAAGGATGCTAAAAAACACAACAGAGAACATTAGGATTCTGATGCTTTATAATTCTCACTCATCTCTAACGAAATGCTTCATATTCATCTCTATCTCCCTGCTTGAAAGGACTTAATGAGACTTTTGTCTCTTCTCAGATAATATTCTTTCTCCTTCTCTACCCCTGCTCCACAGATATCCTCTATTTTTTCTTTCAGATGATGCAGTTCAGTAAACAGATTAAACTTGTAACAACTTACAGTTGCTCTCCAAGACCTCTCTTGCTATTTCAGACTTAAAGAGGCTCATATGCTCAAAAGGAGGTTTATTTTCAAGTTATTGCAATTAGTCTAGGACATTACCACCTCCTTATAAAACCAGTAATGCTTTTATTCTTAGAAAATCATAGTTATAATGCTATGAATGCATTAAAGCATTTGTTGCTAGCATAAAGGCTTTTTAATGCTAATGTCCAGGGAGAGAGATAAAACAAAACCATGTAGGGCTTCAAGAAGCCTGATTACAATGTTCTCTGGTCCACAGCAGAAAAAAGTATTTCTACACTGCACATAAAATAAAGATAATTATCTAGTAGTTTAATTTAAGAAAGAGCATACAGGCCTCTTACTGCAGTAACAGGAGCAATTACTTTTGTGGTAAGTTAAATATTAGATTTGGAATGTTTTCAAACTAAGCATAATAACGCTTTAGCAGCAGTTTACGCTATAAAAAATTCAAGCAGTGTCCTTTTATGCATCTGCAAATTTAATTTTAACGTGCTAAAACATTACAGGTACTGCAGAATAGAAATGATGTTAACCAGTAGTTACAGGTACAGTAAGTATACTAAGAGTTATATTACCATCTATGCAATTATTAGGTCTAATTTACATACATATGTACGTAAATTACATGGTGCAAAGGTACAAAAGCAATCTATACAGTGATTCGCTTAGAGGGAGAACTGTTTTTTTGAAATGTGATCTGTTACTGACTTCTATACTTGCTTTCTTTAAGCTGAAGTACTGCAAGTATGGTAACAAACTACTGAGATTAGGTTGTTAATGTTTGTGGTTTTGCATAAGACTATTAAACTTACACTGTATTTATTTTACTATGCAAGCAAACAATGTTTCTTACACTTCAATAATTGTAATTTGATCATTTACAAGGACAGAGTCAATTGAAAAACAAATTTTCTAGACTGTCCAGGTTTTATGAAAGAGAAATTCCATAGTATACAGGCAACGCAATATATATTGAGTTGAATACTACCATGAGACATCTGATCTACACGTCAACCACATCCTTTGGAATATTGATTTTCCCCAAAAAATAAAGCAGCAACATTAATTCAGTCAAATGACAACAGCTCTGTCTGTATGAAGAGTTTGCGCGCTACACACAAGCAAAGTGTAGCACTATGAAGTGTTACAAAGATTTTACTGAAATGTATGAAACCTACAAAGTTTAAAAACGTAGCTTTATTGCTGCTATACTAAAACTAAAAATTATTTAATGAAGAGAAATTGAGATCTTCTAATATTAGACTACCTCCTCAGATAAACTGTTTATTGCTTAATCCAGAACATTAAAATAAATAATAAAAAAAAAATAAGAGAAGTTTTAGTTAGATCAGATCTCTTAGTCATCAGTTGCTACTCATTATCATTTCTCTGGTTTAGTTCCCATGTTTTCGACATAACAATTATTTTCAGGCTGATGTTTGGCATATAATCTTGGAGAGCTATAGCAAATTAAAGTTTGAAGGGGAGGAATCAGATTGATTTTCACGCTCATTTAATTTAAAAATAAAATAAACCTGAGTTATTCTTTTTGAAGTCCTTGTTACGCCTTCCAGAATTCTTCACAGGCCATTAAGTCCATAACGTGGATTACTTCCTTTGGGCATTAAAAACAAACTATTAAAAAAATGCTATTTTATTTATGGAGGTAGAACCTACACTAACTTTCTTCAATGAAGATTTCACAAGATTTTCATATACCATTTTAATGTTTCTTAAGAAGTTAGAGTATTCTGATAAACTTAACAGCCCAGAGACAGTCGTCACACTTCGGTACTTCAATAATAATCCATGAAATTAGACATACTGATTCAATGCAATACAACACAACTCCTTACGATCTGTTAAATTCAACAGGAGAAAAATACACACACACACACAGAAATAAAGTATGAATGCTCTAAAAAGAAAGATCATGCTTATATACAGATTTTCAAAGTAAAAGTACAAAGAGATTATCTGGAAATGGAGCTACTTTATCAAATGAGGTTTTCCAAAGCAAAAGTAAACACATTAATTTGTTTAAATACTTGGGAAAACTATTGGGAGTTAAGGAGGGGTTGAAATGGTTTTGTATAACTTTGGAAAATCTAATTGTTCTCACACATGCTTACGTTCTGCTTAATCTCACAGTATATTCTACCCAAAACAGGAGCCCATCCAGCAGATGTGCTGGCCAGTCTCAAGTGTTACCAGCCATGTAGCTGCAAATATTTCACACACTGTGCACCTATATCAAAGTGATCAAAGTGAGTAACTTGTACTACAAGTTATTAAAGCACAACTTGTCTTATTCTCGGAAAATTAAAGGTGTTTCATTAAAACAATTTAGTATATGAAATTTTTGGAAGAGAAAGGAGTTTCAGGTTGTTTGGGTTTACTATTACAAATTTACACAATAGATTCAAGGTCATTTCTAATGATAACAACTGGATAAAGACTGGACTTAAGATCATCAAAGTTGCCACAGTAAAGGTATATATTATAAATTGTAGCTTCTGGAAGCATCACATCATCCCGTAGTGCAACAGAGATTCACAACTTCAAAGGGTAGTTAAGTCTCTACCATTCTCCAACAATTCCCTATTTGCTGTCTTGAAATTACACATGCTATCTACCTATCAACCCAGCATCATATCTCACACAGCCTTCACACAGCCCTTTTCTTCTCTGTAAAGAAGTAGCTGCTTTGCATACATCGAAATAGTTTCTTGGCAGACATTACAATACCAGGATCTATCCAAGACTGTGGTAACATGGATCCTGAAATTCCAAATAATTTCATAAGACATAAAAATGTTTATCTGAAATTCAGCTTTTAACCATTAGATGTATGCTGAATAATTAAATCCAGCAACATTTAGTTCTTAGTTGCAAAATATTTATTGAGTAAAAAACCAATTTGCTCTTCCAAGAGAAATACTCTTCCAGCAGCATTATTTTAAAATTGCCAGGAAAAAAGCTGATTTCTCTAAGAATTTCTAACTCTATTTGATATTTAAGCCCATGTAACTGTACACGTTCTAGTCAGACTATAGATTTTAAAAACTTCTATCATAGACCATACGCTTCTAATGTGGCTTTTTTTTTTATATGGCCTACAAATTAAAGAACAATTTCAATGAGTTTTAGTAATTATGTATGGCATTACCATATTACAAGATATTATGCGTTTTCAAACAAAGGTCTACAATGCTTTTCTAAGTATATGGATAAAAAACAATTTTTCTCGTTAAAGACAGTATTTAAATACAAACCTTATGTAGTTTTCAACAGGAATAAAAGATAATAGATCATTCTTAAGTGTATTTTCTCCATCATCTGAAAACATACCAAGTGAATGGAGTAGACATTTTTGAGCACTGATCAATATCCCAAAGACAAAAACTGTTGGAATCTCATTTCTCAGTCACTTCCTTTAGCTACTTCAACATAAATGTAGCTAAACCAAGCCACATCTAAAATAAAACCCCTCGTATTATTTTAAAATATTATGTTTATATTTAAAATACTATAAAATATTTCTAAATTTCTTTTTTTGTCCCCAATGTTTTACATTTGTTATGAAAAGATTCCTAATAGAGAAACACAAAGTAAAAAAAAAAAAAAAAAGAGAGGAAACTACATGACAACTTCTTTAAAATAGTAATATTCAGATATTTTTTTTTTCATAATATTTAATATGTTCATCTCTTTCAGGTAACTCCTGGTTAAAGTACGAGAAAGAAAATGAAGAGACTATTATTTGAAAGACTTTTCATACAGAACTTAGTTTTCTTGAATAGAGAGGACAAAGGAACTTTTTTGCTCTAATCAGAGGCAGCACTAATCCCTTCTAGCTAGTAGGGATCTCAACAGCTCACATTACTTACGATATTTTACCTGTGACTTTCTGACTCTAAATGTAATTTAAGGAGAATATTCAGCAAATTAAAAAGGAAATTCATATTCAGGAATACAGTTCAAACAGCACTACCTACTGTATCGGCAATTCGAACGAGAGAAAGTGAGCATTTTTGGACACAGTTAACATCATCCTCAATATACCTGGAAGCAATAAACCAAATCTACAGCTTGTATGAATCAGTACAGTTCCATTACTTTCACTGATAACAGGCCAATTTGCATGACCCGAGAATCTGGCACAAATCTGCTAAGAGTTTTTCAAGTTTTATTTTTGACATATAACTAGCTCTCAGAAGAGACGACATGTGAGTTGACTCAAACATAGCATTTGTAATGGTAGAAGTCCATTAAAAGTATATAAATTTGAAAAATTAGTTTGAGTGCTAGGGTTCTAAAATATACAGCTTAAAGATAATACACTAGCTACTAATAAAATACAAAAATATCAAAATGGAACAGTTAAAAAAAATTGCTTTTTTTTTTAAACTAGCTGCAATTTCTCTATACGTAACTTCACATCTTCTTGTGTACTCACAGGGAGAGAAATTTGAAGTATGAACATGGGAGACAAGGCACCTCATTGATTTTAAGTCGAACATTTAAACATTTCTGTTGTTCACAAAGCCCTGCAGGCATCTCAGTTCACTCAGTGCCTAAGATTATCTTGCTAAAGCTTGCAGGAGAAAAGAAACCTTTATCCCAGAATACCCTATGGCACCGCAGTCATGGCACACTCCCAGGTATCAAATGTCTGCCAGAGAAAGGGTGAGCCACAACACCCCCCCCCCAGCAGGGGGGCATTAGTGAAAGAGCAAAGCAGTACTACTCCACTCCCTCTTTACCCATCCTTCTCCCATTTTGGAAAGGTGGACTTTCCTTTAAAAAAAAATGAAAAGTTTAAGGCCAAATTTTAGGATCTTGAAAAGACACAGATGCTACCTTGCTGTTTAGACTAGATGCCCAAATTCCCAGGAGTTAAAGGCTTATGCCATTGCCAACCAATTTAAATCCTTGCCTACCTACTGTGCCTGAATTTAGTGTCTCAAGACTGGCCCTTCTTCACATACACTGTATTATAAAATTTGGATATTTAATTTCACTCGGAAAAGGGTATCTAAAGATCATTTAAATGCACATTATAATGCTTTAATCATTGTCTGAATCTAAGTTAAGTCTTGCAAAGATCTGAATACAGACTTGAACATTCTGGAATATATTCTTTTTTACATTGACATGCTCCCCTGGCCTTTTTAAAAAACTGAATCTGAAATTTTCTATTGAAATGGAATTTAATCACAATGCACATTTATATGCCCTACATTGCTGACCAGATTATTAACCTAAAAGATTCATCAGAAAGCAATACCTCACAGTTCTTCTGACGTGTCAGAGTCCCAGATTGAGCCTCCTATCTCAAGCAGGAATTGGAAAATTGCTGAAGCATTTACATGTCTCAAAAGTAATTCAAAACTCAGGGACAACGCAAAACCTTCCCAATAGCCCATCCCATCCCTGAAAACCCCAAGCAAACAAAAAGTCCAAAGAAAACTACAAGCAGTATTGCATGTGTCTATGACCTGTGTCTTGAATCGATACAAATAAATTAGAAGTATGTTGCTTCTCAGATTAGACAGCAGTTGGATTTTGGACAGAATTAATATGTGTGTCTGTGAGTGAGTTCTAATTAATACTGAAAGGCCAAAACAACATGTATAGCTCGGGAAGTGATGTGTGTAACTGTTTATCATTAAACGGTGGAGAAATTACTGCAACAAATTCCCACGTAATTGTTTCCTATGCAACTTTAACATGCCCTTCAAGTTGTTTTACTTACATATTTCTCCAAGATGAACTCCACAACAGGGGGGGAAAAAAAAAAAAAAAAAAGGCCTGTAAAACCAGAACCACTGATTCTGCCTGACAGATTCAGAGATGTTCGAAGTGGTAGTGTATGCTATACCTCAACTAGAAAACAGAATGAAGTTTAGAAATTACCTGCACTTACATATTTTACAAACAGATAGAAATCAGAGTTCGTTATCAAAGGAAGCCATCAGTTACAAATTCCCTTAATTTCCTGTGACAATAAGGCACGTCACATTCTGGCTTTAATCAACAGAAACCTAGATTTCTTCTAATAAGTTGATGTGCATAATTTGTTCTATGTCCTGCTTATGAGGCAGCACAAATCCAGTCAAAACTATTACCCAGGTGTCACTTTAAATATAATCACAGGAAGGATTCAGTGCGTTGGTCAGAAATAGAACTCCAAAACATACTGATTCACATCCACTCTCTAGTAAATGTTTAGCTACAATTTACTTCATTTTCTGTGATTTCCATTTCATTATACTCGTAAGATAATGAAGACAGTGCATTTATAAAAGGACTAATGTACTGGTTCTTTCGGAAATCTTTCATCCTCACACATTTCAGAGTATGCAGTAAGCCCTTAAAAAAAATCAGAAATCATTATCACTCCTTACTGGCAAGCAAAGCAGCAGCAGAAGATAAAAGATATCATCATCCCAGGAGCAATAGTAAACAAGTATCACCTCCTCAGAAGTTCTCTCAAGTCCAAGATCCTATTTCTTTCCTTCTTCATTATGTGTAAGAAGTTTTCAGTAATGAGCAAGCACTGGCTGCAAAATTAGTCTAACTGAATATCTGAAATTTTCTTCTATGAACCTACTTGCTGTTTTAATTTTTAGAAGCATACTTAAAGAACAGTTTATTTAGGATATATCCTTTCTTGTTCACCACAATGAATTTATGAAAAATAGTACCAGCTAATGTGAATTTAAAACTGGAGGTAATAATGTTCTTTAATTGTGTGAACTTTCTGAACAAATACTCATAGCTCTCATGATCAGAATATTCCCCAAATATATACAGAGGATACTGAAAATGTCCTTAAACTGGCACACACAATATGGCATATTCTTTAGAAAGTTACATTTTAATGTTATCAGTAAACAAAAATATTTAGAGAATGTTTGCATGTGACATTACTATATACACATAAATCCCTCTTTAAAAAAAATAATATAAACTTCATCAGGATAGAGCTGTTTATACTATAGCTACTCTGGCTTCATGAATGTTTTGTAAACAAATTCTAAATCACACAGGATTTACCTCAACTGACCTTAAGCATCTGAAGTCGACACATGGTTTATGCTAGAGATCTAAATCCGCTCTTCAGTCAGTGAAGAGAAAAAGAGAAATACCTTCAAAAAAATTCATGCAGCTTTACTCAGCAATCTTATAGGGTGATGAATTAACCCCTGAAGGTGGTATTTCCTCTCTGTTGAGTATTAGAGCAGCCTAGATGACTACATCTAGATGTCTAGAGCTATTTAAGATGGCTCTCATCTTTAATGATCTGAATGTCATTGCCTCTAATATATCAGCTAAGAAAAACTTCTAATTATTTGAATACTGATTCCCACTGGCAAAACTTGCTCTGAAAAGGCTCAGCAAATAAAATAACATAGAATGATCTATCGTGTGCTCCGATAATGCCTGGAAACACACAATTTATACTGTAAGAAATATGTTTATGTCTTTGTATCTTGCAGACCATACTTTCGGATCTTTGATATCTACAGTCTCTTTTTCAGTATGGTATTGCACAAATGTTAAAGTATAATTTCTCTTTTACAAAGGAGTGGGTATCTACCATCACAGATTAGAACTGCTGCCTTCCATTTGGGTAGAGATACTATTCCTCTCTGCAACGGGAAAAACAAAGTATTTGGGGCAAAGAGTTTTACAAACTGAACATGAGTCAGCACTGTCACGTTGTTTTAAAAAAGAAACATGTTTAATCCCTTAACAGGCATATTTTAGGACATACTGGGGAAAAACAAAAAGATCCTCAGATCTAATTGTTTACAGAGTTGACAGACATCATAAATAAAAGGGTAAACTATGTGAAATGGCAAGTAAGATAGTGAGAATCAAAAAAAAAGAAGTAAAGAAAGCTCTCCAGAATGTACTACATTGTAACACTCTCATTAGACATCCTGTCATGCTTGTTAGAATGAAGGTGACATGCTTGTTTAAACTTAGGACAGTAGTATCTTACTAGTAAAAATTATTGCTATCAATACTAAATCTGGGTATGACCACCAATTATTTGTCTTCCCAATAGCAATGGACAATCTCTTTTTAGATTACATATAACCTGTTCAAGGCCAGGCTGGATGAGGCTTTAAGCAAGACGATCTCGTGGAAAGTGCCCCTGCCCATGGGAGGGGGGTTGGAACCAGATGATCTTTAAGGTTGCTTCCACACCAAACCATTCTATGAATCTATGACTCTATAATGCATGGAGCAATGTATTCAGTAGTAGTACGTTCTCAGGTGAAATATTGTGTCCTATTTTGGACAGTACAACTCCAGAAAAAAATTGGACAAAGTGCAGAAAATCCAGAAGTCCAGAGAAGAGCAATAAGAACAATCAGAGGTCTATGAATATGATCTACAGGCAAAATACAGAATTAGTTGAGCTTGTTTAATATAATAAGATGACTGAAGTAAAAACTTGAAGTCTCGAAATCTTCAAATAAACACAAAGGTACTGTAAAGAGGAGGGTAATCAACAGTTCTTCATTTCCACTGTGGATAGGATAAAAAGCAATAGGCTGAAACAGCACCAGTGGACAATAAGACAAGACACTGAGAAAAAAGAATAATATTTGTAATGATAAGTAAGGTTTGAAAGTGTGTCTGGGAAGTTAAGGAATTATCAAACAGTTTATTTTTCAAAGTAATTTAAAACTGTAGTTTACAAACCAGCATAAGCACTGGTCAGGTCAGATCACCTTATATCATCCCACTGCCTCACATCATCACCTTGTAACACTTGCTGCTTCCTACACCGCCCAGTGAGAAATACCTGTTTCTATTTCTCCAGTTTCATCCCAAATACTTTCTCCAGATACTGCGTCAGACACCACAGCTTCTAGAGTCCCTTCTGTCCCTAGTTTCTTAGTTTTTTCTTCTCCTTTCTCTCATTCAAAAAGAACTAGTGTTCGCTAAGTCTCAGCAGTGTACACAGCTCAACATATAAGGAGCCCTTTGGACGTGGTGAGGCACACCTTACAGTTTCAGTAACCCTTAATTATATGTTCTCTCACAGTCTCTCCAGACATATTTTGCTAAATACCTATGAATGCAATTCCATTGATGGGGTGACCTTTCTTTACAAAGCCTCCTTCTGGCTGGAAGTTGAAGGAAACATTTTCCTCAAACATACGTCAATATATTTGATCGATGGCAGTTGATCTACTGAATTTTATATCCAAACCTTCTGTACAAAATCTGAAAGCATCTGCAAAATGTCATACAAAATTGCAGGCCTCTTCAGGCCATCAGTATACAAAAGTCTGTTTAGATTTCCATGCCTTTTAATAACTGCCAGAGTTTCCTATATTTGGGTTAATTAAATGAATTCTTTCATATTAAGACCAGGAAGCCTTCACAGCCATTCTTTATCTTCATTATGTGCTTGTCTTCACTGATGCATATCCTTAATTGTGAACCAACTGACTATATGAAAGATATACCTAATCCCAGAAACAGCTAGGCAGCCACATTTATAGTTCAGTTTATTTTCAGACTGTTTATTTGGAGAATTTCATCACTCAACCACTTGCAGACGTATTTCATTCCAAATAACACACAATGCCAGAAGCAGTTGTTCAGATAAGAATCAGACTTGGAGTTTTATTATGGCATTCTTCTAGGTATTACCAGAAACACATAAATGTTTTAACTGTGCAAAAAGTAATCCTTCTTTGGAGAATATATATCTAGGGAAGCAACAACTGATTCGAATGAAGTTTTTCCTTTTTCCAGCAGGGTACAGAAGCTCTGCCAACAAAATACATCAGTCAGAAGTACCCTCCTGTTCTTGGCTATGGTCTCAAATGACGGGACATAGACAATTTCTGAAAGAAATACTGCTAGGATGTTGCCTGAAACACTTTCAAGCTGTGGAGAGCCTATGATCCCCAAACTGAGCAGATCATCAGCTTCCAAGTTACTATACAAAAGACCATCTCCACTTATGTTTTGGATCCAACAACAACTTTTCACGGCACATCAGAGCAAAGATGCTTGTTTTCTGGACCCTAAATACCATCGGCTGGAAGACAAGCATAAGACAAGTGAAGAATTATGGCATTACTTGACAGGTCTGATGGTATACATTATGTGTAAAGCCTTGTGTGCTGAACATGTTTTGCCCATAACTTCTGAAGCACCTAAAATCATGGTACGTGGTTTCCTGAATTTCGTGCCTAATGCTTCAGGATTTTTGGCCACCGAACTCTTTCTTGAATTTGGCTCTCATCTCTTAGCCCCAGTAGAATACGAATGCAAGAGGCCACATCTTTTACTTTACTTTTTAACAAAATTAATAGATCAGTACATTAATGAAATCTCATATAATTACTCTGTCATATATGTGTTTATTCTTCACACGTGGAAGCACAGATTTAAAATTCATGGAATTCTGAGACTTAATTGGATTACATCTGAAAGGGCATATTGATAATTTATGCAAAAACATATGGAAGAAATGCTATTTTCTCAAAAACAAGCATACTGAAAAAAGAATGTTGCAATTAGACATATAATTCCATTACTTATATAATGCATTAATAACATGTTATTATTCTGAAGTAATTCACAAAGTTATTTAGTATTATTTTTATGGAAAATTTCAATTGCAAGAAATATACACAACCACTGTACACTAATCAAGTCAACTAAAATCTAATAGCACATTTTTGAGATGGATTAGCACTAAAATATAAAAACATGATGGTATGAATTTTTGAGATAAATATAAGGTATCACATAGTTTCCAAGCTGAAAGACATCTTGTGTGATTATTGGTCAAGTAAAATCTTAGCAAACAGGAAGATTTACCATCCTTATCCATTCTTAGTGGGTGATAATGATGACAAAACAGATAATCTTACTAATCTGTCATAAACAGAAAAATACTTCTTTCGTGAAAACTGAATTAGTGTGCTATATATTCACAACATTGCCTACTTCTTATTGTTGATTGAGCTTTATATAATGCTACTCATGTGCTACGCACGGCTCACATATGAAAGAAAATAAGATTGTTGCTTCAAAGAACTGATACAGAGGTTCTATCATTGCATCTCATTCCTGTAGTGTACTGGGATGATATTGAGTAACTAATTCATTTTCTGGGAAATTCTTTGATGTTGAGAAGTGGTAACAGTTCATGCAGTAATCAGTCCTCAAATCAAAACTCCCTGCATCCAAAATCACAAATTCAAGAGTTTCCTGTATCTTTGAACAGTCCTACTGTGCTCCAGTTCAATAATGATAAAAGTGCTTATATCTCCTGCACCTGTGCAATCGTCTTCAAGGCGATCAGTTTACAGTGTGGTAAGCACTTACAGGTAAATTAGCAAACAGAATCCAAGACCTGATCACGGGCAACTGCAAATTAGCCGCTAAACTACAAACTCAGGGCTAAAACACAAACAAAAAAAGTTGTTCTTTGTGGACACAATTCAACTAGTGCATTGGAAAAGGGGGGATAATGTCATCTCCCTGCTGAAGTCATGTCACAGAAGTCTGCACTTTTTCGTACAGATGTTTCATCAGGCAGTGCGTTCTGTCTAGTTCAAAACACAAATGTAATTTTTTTCAAATTTTTCTTGTCTCCATTTAAAATTAAGAAACACAGAGAGTCATATAGTCATATGTGATACAGTTAATATTAAAATAGATACACCAAAGCACAGAATTTTCATATTTTCCACAATTAGTAGTTTATGGTATATTTTATAAAAGAGATTCTGATTCAATTATTTAAAAAAAAAAAAAAAATAGCAGCAATTGCTACTCTGACTTGAAACCACTTCAGTTTTTTCTAAAAGATGAAAATGTAACTGAAAAGGCATACCCCTGCCTTCCACATCCATAGTATCTGTCAGGCAAGAAAAGTTCTGCACAGATGATATGTCTGAGTTAGCACACTGAAATAGAAAAGGCTGGGACCGTACCTTCAGGTACGGAACTGCTGCCTTGCCCTCTATCCCAGGCTGTTGTTTCTGTATGCAGGCAACACAGCCACCTGCATAAGATTACCGTGAAACAATGCTTCAAAGCAGAGCTATTCCTGTCAGGTCCCATTCAATGCCCACCAAGAGAGAGAGAGATGTTTTTCAGATTTATCCATGCTTCAGGAATCCCTGGATGCGCCTGCCTCCTCCTGGGGTCATTAACAACCAAACTAATTTTGCCTTTCCAAAAGCCTTACTAATCCTGGAGTTCCACACATTGCCAGAAGCAGGAAAAAGAAAAAAAAAAAAAAAAAAAGACAAAAAGATTCAGAGATTCAGTGTATCTTTTCATCCCAATGGAGACCCAAAGTCTCATAATGGATTAAAAAGTTCATTACAGTTAAAAAATACTAGTTTTAGTAACATTCTTAAATTGATGTGCCATTATGTTACACACCTTTTTGGGGGGATGGGATAATATTTTTCTGTTATCTTTTGTTGTTCTTCATTCCATTGATTTTACAGGTACCAATGATCCAAAATATTGGTTTTGAATAAAATACCACATTGATTGACCCAGTATTGCACCAGTTTTCTCTTACATTAACAGCTGAGACATTTACCACTAGCTGCAACAGTATTCTCTAAGTTTTAGTATCCTGGTTGTTTTATGGGCACAGAGGTATAAAAAACTTAAAGTAAGCACACACTAAGAGAAACATACAGCCGAGGAGATTTGCAATACAAGTGTTAATACTGATATGAATGGAGAATTAATGAGAATGCAGGAGAGTGCAAGGAAGTAACAAAAAGGAATGACAAAATAAAGCCTATATGAATGCATGTATTGATGAAAATTACATTAATAGACTTTGAAGGCCCTCCACACACAACTTCATAGCACACACCAGTCAGAAAAACAAAGAACAGGTTAAAATGAGGGACAGTCTACTGCAGATTAAACCAAAGATCTATAGATTCAAACCATTAAAAGATGACAGTGGAAGGTAAAAAACAAGGTTGGAGTCGCCCAGGTAAGGCGACAAGAGATAGTGAGTACATCCTAACAGCTCAGAGAGGTGGGATAGGACAGAGAGACAAAAGATCACAATCACTGTCACCTCCTAAACAATGCAAAAGGCAAATCCCAAACCAGTACACGGTCACCAACCTAAGAAGCAGGCACGATAAGAAGTCAGTACTTATGGTCACTGTTAGTACAAATATGACTTCAGTACAAGTGTACCAAAACTAAATTGAAAAGCATTAAAGAAAAATCAAAGAACAGTTACAGTTTAAAATATTTTTTCACTTCTTCTAACAGTTGGAGTAACTGATGGCTCATGAATCCACATTCACAACATTCATCTTTATTTTCTTTGAGTCTCTTTATATCTGACCTTTTAAAACAGCATGTAGCCTATACTCCTTTCAAAGAGGTATACAGATATTGTATGCTGGTGTGCAGACTGCATATAAATCATTTGACTTGAAAAAAAGCCTCCTGGTTGAATTTCAAACTCTTTCTATGTTCCTGCATTGTACTAATAAAAATTACTTTTTAAATATCCATTAGCATATTTCTGGCCAAACATCTTATTAATTTTTAAACCTAAAATGTTAAGGTATGCTTACAGCAAGAGATATCAGGTTTTATATTATTATTCATTTAAAACTGGAGTCTGAAACTTGGCAGATGGGTAGGTGAAAGAAAAGAAAGCAACATAGTGCCCAGTCAGTCCTAGGGTTTGCTTCTGAGTTGGTAGTTGTTATAGTTCCAAAGCAATGCACACCCCCAATTCGTCATTCAGTCTCTCCATGGGAACCATTTTGCTCCATCCCTCCTTGCAGAAAGACTTAATTCCCAGGTGGTAACACCCCTGTTTACTAAATGAACTCTTAGCAGACCCAACTGCATTTCATACCCAGCTAAGTTTCCATTCCAGGGTACATCGATGCTTTCAAATGGCTATGACAGAGAACGGGTTGTGAATTAAAATAAAAAAAGAAAAAAAAAAAAAAAACACACTTCTGTGTTTTCTAACATAGCCAAGAGAAAAAAGATTGAGATACAGTATGATATTTAACCTTAACTTCTGTACTTCTTTACAAGTTTTGCAGATAACTTTTATCCTGGCTCACCATGCCAGACAGTTCTAGAGAAGACGGACTCCACTTTGCCTGTTACTCTCAACCAGCATTTCCAGTTTACAAATCAGTCTCTCAAAAGATACTTTGTGCTGTTACGCCTGCACTTCATAAAGCTGTTAGATTCCTACCTCCAGGAACACCAGTGGTAGACTTTCAGCAGTACATTTACGTCTCAAATCAGGAAGGAAACACAAGCTGTTTTCTGACCATTTTCACTTGCACTTCCTCTGACAGGAATTACTCACCAGAACAAAGGCATCTATCCCATTGAACCAGTTGTCTTGTCATGCTCCAATAGATGAGAGAGAAGCAAAATACTGAATAGCAGCAATAACACAGGGTTTTTTTCAATATCTGAATAGAAGCAGAAACTCAGTTCCACAGAGAAGTTGTGGAAGGATACATGTCTAAACACAAACTCAGATAAGAAATTTTCCTATCTAGATCATAACTGTTTCAGTGCATCAGTCGTCCACCATGTTTAAAAGACACAAAAGGAAAAGAAAACCTTTTTTGCAACTAAGCAAAATGAGGAAGACATGACTCTGCAAATAACCCTTTTACACTATTTTTATCTCAAATATTTCAAAATGTAAGAACAGCCACACTGAACCTGATCAAGGATCTCATCTAGCTTGGTATCCCATCTCTGACAGCAGTTAGAAAAAGAGCTCCTGAAAAGGCGTTTAAGACAGGGAAAGCCTATATCATGCTTTCCTCCCACTTGACCCCATATTCTCCCAGTCTTCGCGATTTTTATCTCAATGGATTTTGGAGCCAGGTGTTGTTTTTTTGCTAAAACTCCATTCTATCTGTAAAATATAAACCAAGCACGGTGTTTCATCACACTGATGTCTTGTCATACTGATTTCATCCTAGATCTCAGAAGATGGAATACTTTCACTGTCTTAAGTCAAACAATCGGCGAAAAGAAAAGCCACTTACTGGTGTTTTTGTATATTCCCAACAGCAATTTTCATGTAATGAGAGGGGATTTTAGTTGTCAGAATTAACAGCTTAATTTAGGCATTAACTTGACAGAAAATTAGCACTTTCCATCTGAAAATAAAACCTGAAACAGTTACATTTTTCAATAGGTGATCAAAATAAACACAAAAATTAGTAATCACTCAGGATTTAATCATCTCCTTTGCACAGCTGACAGTAATAGTAACCATAACATAAATAATTTGTGTACACAGGCATATAAAGATGGGATCCACTATTAAAGTATTTTGGTTGCACTTCATTTAAAGTCAAGACTGAAGCACGCTTCGGCCTATACAGGATCATTTTATATCTGGACATCAGAAGCATATTCTGTGGTCCACTACTCTGCAATAAACAGATGTTTGAATATACCCTATGCTAGAGATAACATTAAATTTGCCTCTTTGGATTTACAGGACATTGGTTCTTAACGAGAAAATTTAATGCTATGGCAAAATACAGAATATGTGAGATAACATACACAGAAAATAATGTAGAAGACTATGATTATCCATGCATCTTTAACTATATTTAACATTTACTATGGACTAAAAATATACCAAGAAAAAAGTATTACACAGTAAATGTGCCTCAATTTTATGCATTGTAGAGCAGTAGTAATGTATAAAGGAAAAAATAAATATATTGGCTACTTCAAAACTGTTATTTTCTTCAGAGAAAAAAAATTAAATTATACATGAAATTCCCTTTATGGTCATATGGTTAATATTAAATGTAGGTAAGAGGCTCAGGAATAAGAAAACTCAGCTTTTCAGCAGGAATAGATGAGTACAGGTTCTTGTTATACTGTGTATTGTAAGAAAATAAGTGAAACACTTAGCTTGGAATAACGTTCGCAGCCCACCTGAGTCTCTGGCAAGACACAGCAGAGCTTAATCTGGCCTTCCCCAACAACTTGCTCAAGCAGTCCCTCAGCCTTTTTCCAGTGTGCAGAATCAGATATAAGCAGAAATTATTTTTCTGTGTGTTTTAGCATGCTTCTTAAAATAGTATTTGGAGAGTATTATGGGTTTTCCATAACAATGGAAACATCACTTTTAGTTTTCGTTTATTTAAAGCAGAATTAGTGCAGGAATTTGATGTTATTGTTTAAGATTTACGAACAAATATTTTCAAAGTCATACTACTAAATACATGGTTTAAGAAATGTTTCGTATTATTCTAGACTGCAACCAACAGGTAAATATGACTGAGAATAATATACGTACACAGACTGCAACACAGATCTGGAAAAAAATAACTAGCATCCAATATCATAAAAATAACACTTTTTCAACTTTAGGCTTCCAGATTAAAAAATTGTTTACAAAACCTATAAATTCTTACTTGTTAAATGGGTTTATGAAACTTAAATATTAAACCAAGTGATTTCTACATATACAAAACAAAAGTATATTAGAGTCTAATATCTTGTTATGTCAACAATACTCTAGCTGTCTTTGATTCACTCAATCTGTTATTACATTTTTTTGCTATACAGTCTAAGCAAGTGAAGAATGACAACTCTACCTCATATTTGTCAGAACTGTATCATACATCCATTATAAACCATTTTGTACTTTGCAGGTTTATGTCTTTCGAGAAAGCTGTTACACAGCTCCTCAATATATCTCATTTGATTTATTAATATAAAGCAGAATGTGATTAGACTACCATATCTCAGTGAAATAATGTTCAGGAACATTAGCACTAGTTTCATTTCAATAAAATGAAAGTTGACATGACAGCTTTCCTTCTGTCATGTCAAAAAACGTCTTTCATATCTGCACATATTACTGTTTTATGCTCTCACCTACTACATCTGTAAAGCACTCTCTGTACCACTTTTCTGCATGGATCTATGCCGTTGCAAGTGTGATTAATGTGAATGCAGCATGCAAGGCTGACTACAGTCATTTGTGTGCCAGTATCATTGCTGGTATATTGCTCTGTATTCTAGATCTCCAAGGATGCTGTGATTAGATTTGAGTTCAGAAAATCTGTCGTTAAAATCTGAGCTTATTTAGCATTCCTTCACCTAGATCATACTCAGAAACTTCACGATGTCCTAAACAATGAGGACTACTGTAACATAAATATCCTACAATGGGAGTTTAGGAAACAAGGTCATTGCATTGATTAAGTTGTAGGACTTCAGTGAGGAACTAAAACTGAAAATGAGGACACTTGTCAGCTTATTTCTGTTTAAATACAATTCAAAATTCACATCAATGACTGCCTGATAGGGAAAGAATATTCTGACAACTCAGAGAAGTCCCAATAACCATCTACAGGGAAAAAAAGTTATTTTGCCTTCAGATTTGTCATTAAAGACCACAGTCAATTAGATTCAGTGTCTAGGTAGGAACATAAGAAACTTCATTTTGTTGGGAGACACTTCTAGTGGATTGCCAAATGAATATTCATTGCTACCTGATTTCAAACCTCACTGTTCTGATGTCATAACAATTTAGAATGTGTGAAAGCAAGAGTAACCAATACAGATCACTGAAAGGGACTGTGTGGACTGTGGCCAAACAGAATCACTACAGGACATCACAGAGTATTGTTAACCCTATGGGAAAAGCAGGGCTTTTTAAAAAAAAAAAAAAAAAAAAACCAAACAAAACAAAACAGAAAAACAAACATACGGTTACTTCATTTAAATGTGATGGACTGAAAACATTCAAAAAATGTATCAGGATTTCTATAGCACGCAGATGAGAATTAACTTGTTACAGTTGGGGCTGGTGAGAAGCATTCTTTCTGTAGGTGTGTTTAACTGTGTCTGTAGATAACAAACCCTTTTGTTTCTATTGTGTTTTCTGATTTGGGTAATTTCCTGATGCAGTTCAGTAGCCTATCTATGGCCTCCTGAAATGGAGCTTTCAATGAGGAATTAGTCCTGAAAAAGAGCAAAAGAATATTCATATGCTGGCAAAAGTAATTAGATAAAATGGCAGTTCTGAGCAGCGTACGCCTGTTCCTTGTTACTCCTCTTGCTGATGCAGACGCCTTTCTGTATCCAAGCAGTCTCCTGGCTCTCTGGTAAGTATTCAGGACAAAACTATTAACTATTTCTATTGAACAAGGCAACTGAAAATCAGATATGGACCATTTCATCCACCCACCTGCTTTGTCACCTCAAGGTTGCACTGTCTGTATTTTAGAGCCATGAAGAATCTGCAGCTAACTTAGAGACAGACTACAGAACACACATTAAATGCTGCTAACCGATTTTCTGATTAAGGGTGAACTATTGCTTTAAACTGATGGTTAAATTTGTCCTCAACTTCTTCTAGCTAACCCTCTAGGGCTTTTATGAGATTTTAGTCCAACCAGAGCCATCTGCTGCTCTTATCAAATGGGACCTTTAACCCTCATCTGACAAGAAATCCTAATCATGGGCAGTTGATTGCCCACAAAACCACAGAAGATAAAAAATATAAAAATAAATTAATTGCAAGTACCATAATGGTACGAAACATTACAACAGATTTCTCTAGATTGGAAGAAAGGAGGGGTTTGTATTACTAAAATGGTTAAGTAGAAAATTTCTTGTATTAAACACTGTGCTTCTGTTTAGGTGGACTACTCTATTTTGTCTTTCCAAGGGCACATCTCTTCTACAGATTGTCTTTTAGTTATCGAAAAAAAAAAAAAAATGCACAATTAAAAGTTAAATTGATGATTTATTTGCTATTCAACTCTTTCCAAGGCTTTCTGTTTGTTTGATGGGTTTTTAACAAGTGTTAATTACCTTCCTTTGAGTCACTTCCCACTTTGTTCCTGGCTTCCTTATGCCTAGCCTAGCGTAGCCTATCCTTGCCTAGCCTCAGTAACTAGAAATCATTTGCCCTGATCTGCTACTTCATCCAGGACATGAATGATAGAAATATTCTTATGCTAAAAATATTCTTATGGTAGAAATATTAGGTTAACAGCAGTTTCATATACATTCATATTTGCATTGTCCCCTTGTAATCTTCCAAGCCATAAAACTCAAGGTATTTTAGAATCGTAGAACGTCACCAGTTGGAAGGGATATCAGCAGGTCTGATATCTCTTGTTGTTAGGATATCAACCCTGATATCAGGTTGTTCAGAACTTTATCCAGTTGGGAACTTCCAAGGATGGAAACTGCACAACCTCTCTGGGCAACTTGTTCCCAAACGCTCAGCTATTCTACTGATGAAATACGTTTCTTGTTTCTGTATTTTCAGGTCAGCATAGCCTGTTTCACTTCTCTCAAGAAAAGCTACTTCTCCTAATTCTAATTAATCTCAGATACCCTTAGTAAATCCTCAGTTCCTGGAGCTCTCTGTCATGTCTATAAATTAATCTTCCAAATTTGCAGCAGTTGATTATCTTGGCAGAGCCTCCTACTAAGCCTACCCTCAGGTAGCACATAATACACTGTCTGTGCCCTCTGAGGTTTACCTAAGGCTTTTACTAGCTCTTTGCATTTGCTGTTGATTTATTTTGCAGATACCCCATAGCTTTTTGAAAAAGAAACAATTAATAACTCAGCGGCATTAAGGAAAAAAAAAACAAAACAAAACAAAACACAAAAAACACCACACCACAACAGAAAATCCACCTTGACTTACCCTACTAGAAAATTCTCACGATGGTAATTTGACTACTGCAAAAAAACCTCTTGTTATTAGCTACTTTAAGAGAGATCCATCTTCACACAGTAATTCTGTAAGTTTTGATGCCTTTCTCTAATTGAACTATGACAAGTTTAGAAGAGAGAGGACTCGAGGCATAATGCTTTCAGTAGTCTTTCCTTTTGAACAGCTACTGCAAACACAGCTAATGTGTATGGTTAAGCACACTAGTGTGAAGAAATGCTTTTTGAATAAGACAGCTAAATTAACTGAATTTTGGTATAGAACCTAAAGATAATACGATATATTCAATTTGAATATACCTGTTTTCAAGTGTTCTGCATTAAAGGAAGAGATAAAATAGTATATTAATAAAATCTCCACCAAGCAAATAACAGAAATGAAAAACATACCAAGCATAGCACATCATGCATTTGTTAAAATAACGTGAAAAGACACAAGAAAATTACTAAATTCTGAGACTTATCATACCTTGATAGAACACTGAAAATTATTAAAAATGTTTAAAATTTGTGAAAAACTGATCTGTGGCAAATAAGTGCTACATATTTTTTAACTCTGTCCTGCACAGAGACTACTTGGGACACTTTCTGTGAAGAAGTTCCGACATTGGTTTACAGTATCTTTACTGAATTCTTCCATTCATTCTAGCAAAAACTGGCACAGCATAAAGCATCATTTCATAGTACCCAACAATAAAGAACTATCTACCCATAATTGACAGTGAAATTCAGTCATCCATATCAAATTGTTATGACCATAAATGCCACTAAAAGCTTGCTAATTCATATAGCTTCTAACCATACTTAATTGCAACATTAGAATAGTAAAATGCACTCAGTTTGGATTGCAGATTATGAAAAAAACTTGCTTGTTTAAGCCCATTTTCTCAAAACATGTTTTCAGCTTCACTTTATCTGTGAGAGAGTTAAACTGTTTGGTACCAGAGGCTCATTTGTATACTTGCACTACAAAATTTAAATCAATTAGCATAATCAATTTCTACCAAGTGTTTGCCACCAAGATGAATTATGTCTTTTCTTTTAGTTTACCCTTGAGCCATTGTGATGAATAAACTAAACACAGTAGCGCTAGATAAAATTTAGAGTTCTGACAGAGAACCTTAAACTATTCCACTGAATTAGGAATGACCATAAATGCAACTTATAAAGCTGTCCTACTTTTGCATAGCAACCATTTCATTAGGATTGATTTAGTGTCAATATCTATCTTGTATGTAAAACACTTGCATATTTTATGTGAAGAACATCTTATAGGCAGCACTTAAGTGGTTGTGCCATGTCTAGCCAAATCCTTTCTCAGACTGTGATTAGTACCAGGCATTCAGAAAAAAAGTGTGAGAAACCACAGATGAATTCTGTTTGCCTGTAACTGTAGATGGTTTCATCACTTTGTACTATTTTGAAACTTAATAAATTCTTAGTTTTATTTCAGTACTGTTTGTCCTAATGTTTTTATATATGGCTTCAAAATTTATGTATCCTGATAAAGATACATAGTCTATCCTAACATTGGTGATAAAAGGAATGAAAGTTTAAGTCCACACTGTTATACTCACCGTCATCAACAGTTTCATACAGGGTATTTTAATTAAAAGCTTTTTTGAGAGACATGAAGTGCATGAGATAATCTGCCCTTTCTTGCATATCCAGATTATATAAATAACCTACCCAATCTTTTTTTTCACCAGATAACATTACTTTTTGACTTTTATTTTTCCAGATGTCTTTAAATTTCAAAGCAGAATAGTCACTTTACCTTTTTCTTTCCTATTACATTGGCACAGAGTACAGAAAGGTTCCTAATGAAAATGAGTATCACCCACTGCAGATTATATCTTCCCCAAAGACAGTATCATGGCCACTAGGAATTTATGATGATTGTTATTGGCCATGAGACAAGGTGACTAGTCATGACTCAAGGGAAAGAGAAGCTAAGTGCATAGGCTTTTCAGGTCATGAATGCAAAAAAAAAAAAAAATTTTGTCTTCACAAAAGACTAAAAAAAACCTTAAGTGACAACAAGGGAAAAAAAAATATTGCCAAAAAAATAAAACCAAGTTTTCTGATAAGAGGAGTTTCGAAAACTGAATGCAACATGATACTAAAGTGGAAATCAAATTCAGTAAGTCTAAAGTAAAAACTATACTGAGAACAGAAACTTTGACATTTTAGTGGGAGACATACATTTAAAAGGATCACATAGTTCTTATAAATTGAAGATAAAGCAGCAAACGAAATAAATCAGCTGGAAGAAATCCATAAGACAGTAAAGTTCAAAATATCAGAAACTGAGTTTCCAACTTTCCTGAAATGAATAGTTTACAGAAAGCACTAAAGATTCTGTACGAATTTTCTTAGTGCACTTTTCTTTCTTAATAACGGGGAAAATTAATATTTTCACAGCTCATAGAATCATAGAATGGTTAGAGTTGGAAAGGATCGTCTACTTACAACCTCCCTGCCATTGGCAGGGAAATCCTCCACTACACCAGGTTGCCCGAAGCCTCATCCAACCTGGCCTTGAACACTTCCAGGGATGGGGCATCTACAACTTCTCTGGGCAAACTGTTCCACTGCCTCACCATCCTCAGAGTGATGAATTTCTTTCTTATATCCAATCTAAATCTACCCTCTTTCAATTTAAATCCATTGCCCCTTATCTTGTTGCTACATACCCTTGTAAAAAGTCCCTCTCCAGCTTTCCTGTAGGCCCCCTTTAAGTACTGGAAGGCTACAATAAGATCACTCCGGAGCCTTCTCTTCTCCAGGATGAACAGCCCCAACTCTCTCAGCCTGTCATCATAGCAGAGGTGCTCCAGCCCCTGGATCATCTTTGTGGCCCTCCTCTGGACTCGCTCCAGCAGCTTCATGTCCTTCTTGTGTTGGGGACTCCAGAATTGAACGCAGTATTCTAGGTGGTGTCTCACGAGAGCAGAACAGAGGGGCAGAATCATCTCCCTTGACCTGCTGGCCACATTTCTTTAGATACAGCCCAGGATACGGTTGGCATTCTGGGCTGCCAGTGCACATTGCCAGCTCATGTTGAGCTTCTCATCAACCAGCACCTCCAAGTCTTTCTCCTCAGAGCTGCTCTCAATCCATTCTCCACCACGCCTGTACTTGTGCTTGGGATTGTCCTGACCCACATGCAGGACCTTGCACTTGGCTTTGTTGAACTTCATGAGGTTCTAACAGGCCCATCTCTCCAGCCTGTCAAGGCCCCTCTGGATGGCATCCCTTCCCTCCAGTGTGTCCACATCACCATACAGCTTGGTGTCATCTGCAAACTTGCTGAGGATGCACTCGATCCCACTGTCCATGTCACCAACAAAGATGTTAAATAGCACTGGCCCCAGTACTGACCCCTGAGGAACACCACTCGCCACTGGTCTCCATGTGGACATTGAACCGTTGACCATAATTCTTTGAGTGCCATCATCCAGCCAATTCCTTATCCACCATGTGGTTCATCCATCAAAACCATGTCTTTCCAGTTTAGAGACAAGGATGTCGTACGGGACAGTATCAAATGCTTTGGACAAGTCCAGGTAGACAATGTCAGTTGCTCTTCCCTTATCCATCAATGCTGTATCTTCATCTTATAAGGTCACTAAATTAGTCAGGCAGGATTTGCCCTTAGTGAAGCCATGTTGGCTGTCACCAATCACCTCCTTATTTTCCACATGCCTTAGCATAGTCGCCAGGAGGATTTGCTCCATGATCATTTTACCATTAATTTTTTAATATTATGTAAATCGTAGAAACTTACATAGGAAAGTCTTTCTAAGTGAGAAATACAGTAATCTGATGTTTTTAAAGGGAAAAAAAAACTTTCAAATCTTCATTGGAAACATAAACCAAGGTGGAAATTTTTAGCTACTGACTCACATGAACCATGTCTAAACTGCAGAATGTATTCTCTAGAAGAAAGATTAAACACTAATCCAAGTTAATTGGATGGGAAAATAAGAATAAGCAACATTCTCTGAAAGATAACCCGTTGCATTTCTTGTAACCAATATCAATAAATCATGAACAAGAAATCCACTATCAACTATACTGAAACCTTTTGTCAGTAGACTTATGTGTAATCACTGCCTAGCAGAGCTATGACTTAAAATTCAAACCTAAAAGAATTTACCAAGCTGAAGATTTCATTAAAGAATTATAATCCTTTCCCATTGTATTCAGGAACCTGAATTCAGGTGTCTACATGTAAGCACCCGTTGCTTTCTAGCCTCTACTTACAGTCTTGACTCAATCTCGATTGTACATCACAGGATTTTAAACACTTAGGTACCTACAAGTAGGCACTTATATTTAAGCATCTCCTAATAGAATTCAAACCTTTAACTGCTGAGCAAAATTAAGTTTTCCTTAAGCTGTAAATGATTGCCAGCAGAAAACAGACTTTTTTTCTTAAGGTAAAAAACATCAAATACAAACACTTGCAGCTATATTTTCCACTGCATTCTCTCACCAGTGGTAACTTTGAGATAAAAGTCTGCTGCTCCAGAATCCTTAAAAGGAAGATACTTGAGGATTTCTTTGAAGTTATCCCAGGAATTTCTTAAGATGTACAAAATAGGCTACCACCAGAACAGCCTGATTTGTCTAACCATATTTATTAGTTCTCTTGACTCTCATTGTCACTGATACAGTGTAACGACCACTTCAGTGAGTTCATCTGAACGATTAAATCAACGCAGAATGGAAATTAGAGAGGTCTAGAGACCAGTTCCCAAAGCAACATGCATAACAATTTTATTTTAGCAGCAGATACAATTAGCAATATTGCAAGAACAAGTAACCAGAATATAAAGAAACAAACCCATGCAACTATAGAAGCTGACATTTGTCTCAAAATGACACATTTGAGGAAGGCTTTATATGAAGGTAGCCCACTTCCTATTTTTGTACTCTACTTTGCCTAAATAGACTTATAATTAGCCTTCTGAAAAACAACCTGCATTTCTTCCCTATATGCCTGCATCCTATTCCTTCTTAATTCAATTATCACCTTAAATTTGTGTCACTTTAAAAAGCTGTTGTCAATGAAACATTGTAATTTATCTTGTGGTATCTTTGCCATGTACCCAGCTCATAAAGGTCATGCATCACTTCCCTAAAGCCCATGCTTGCTAGCTCATAAAGAATTTATATTCTAAAAATATCCTTCAAGATATCTTGCTCTACTAATACGTTTCCCCTTCTTACAAGAAAATAGGCAAACTGTTTTGCTAACTAGGAGCTCTGTCTTACTTGCAGCCTAAGGAAATGGTGTTAAAGATTTTTAGATTTTTCACCCAATAATCTTACTTGCACAAATATGAAAGTTTAATGTTGACAATACCCAAAGTGCTGGGTCAACTCCCAAGAAGGCTGTAAGAAGTTTCTCTTAATGTTAATAGAAGACAACAAAGAGTTTAAATAGCAGACAGATCTGGTCAACATTAACATAGAAATCAATGTGAGATATTTATAGTGTTCTTAAACAGACAAGCCAACAGTCAAACCATTGAACTAAAAAGGAAGGTAAAAAAATAGCTATTTTAAAGTTTGCAGTTATACAAACTTTCAGACAGCAGACTGCATATATCCCAGCACCAGTCTCTCCCACATTGGCCCTTCTTGACCTCCCATGATTCTTATCAATATACAGGAGCAACAATATACACCATGAAGACTTGAGAATATCTTGGATACCACGGACAGTCTGAAAAGAAGATCTGACGGTCATTAATTATAGTGATTTTAATTCTACGTAAATAGAAGGCATTTTCTAAGAAAGAAAGGTCATAGTATTATGAAAAAATAGTCAACATCCTCCCTCACATTTGAACTGGTACGGATACAGATTGCGTCATAATCCTCCAGCTTTCAACCTGAAAATGATGGCAGAAGCCTAACAGGCTTTCTGTTCATTTTTTGGACTAAGCACATAGTCCCCATCATGCCCTTTTGCTTACGAAATAACTGACTCTGCAGTCCTCAGAGGAAGAAACAACTGAAAAAGTCTGCCATAGCAGATTCTTGTGAAAGAGTTCTTAAAAAGATGGCAAAGACAGAAGATACCTTACACTGGACACAGCAGCAAACCTATGACTTTGTTGTAACAGCTCAACATGGAAAATTCCAATAAGGGAGTGAAGAGGGAAGCTGAAGGATAGAAGAAAGAAACTTTTATCTTCCATATTGCTCAGAAATCTAAGTTGTTAGAAATGAATCAAGGTCTTTTTCTAGTACTGACGACCTTTTATAAAATTGGTACTGCTGATCCCCTTTCTCCATCTATGTGTACATATGTGTTTGTGTGTGTATATATATGTCTATCTGTCTCTCAATGGAGGCTCAGAGGCTGTAAAGTCTGAGCAGGAGCACCCCTCCTCCCTATGCCCCTCTTAAATGAGGCATAAGATCTGGATATTTAAACACTCTTGCTAAAAAGGGAAGAGAAATCTCACAAAAGACAAACATCACCTTCGAAAGTATCAACAAGTTTGGAAGCTGCAATCTGACAATTGAACACTGCTTAAATTAATAAGCATCCAAACACAGCTGTCATGTCAGCAGAACAGTTCAACTGCCCCAGGCTGGTCAGGTTTTTTGGTTAGAACAACAGACAAGGAGAGTGTGGTAGTCAAACTCTCTTTTTTATCCTACCCAGGAGTCCAGCAGAAGAGTCCCGTTCCTAAAGCCTTCCACCTCTTCCATTCCCTGACAGCAGAACTGAGATACTCCTCTCTGAAGCCACCACTATTATAAATGATTTTGAAAAAACGGCAAAAGCAGAAGAATAACTGCTGGAAGGAGATTCTGATAACAATGATTTATTGTTATCAGTGTGAAAATCCATGAAAAGGAGCACTCTGGATGAAATATGTCTGGTTTAATTGGCAAGACCTTGTAAAATGGAATATGCAGGCAGCCCAACACCACTTTAAGGTTAACAAGGTTCAATGTAATAGGAGTTCTGATGTCACACATGTGAAACACTAATGTATCTCTCAAACTTTAAGTCAAAAAAAAAAAAACGGATAATTTAAAACTATGGTAGCTTTACAAATAATCCAGCAGAAGAGTACTGTTTTAGTGAACTAAGCTGAAGTTACAAACTTGTAAGTGCATGAAATTAGTAGCTCTTTAAAGTACAAGGAAATAACGTGCGTTCATTTTTAAATAGTAAGCAATGCTTTGTAAGTAAAATATTTAATCTACCAGAAAGATTTCAAGATTTTTATGCTTGTAATTTTCAGCAATCCCACATAATACTGTTTTATCGTGTATACTTTGAAGGTTAACACTTACTTTTCCCATAAAGTTACTCATTTCATACCACATTACATATACTACTAGATTTCATGGACTTTAATAGCCAGTCCTAATATAAAAACAACAGAACACAAACAAGATTGAAGGCAGACAGTCCGGCAATACAGAACTGACACATCTTGTTCTGAACTGTGACTTTTAAATCCATACGATAACTCAACTAGAATATTTTTGCAAATATAAGCCATTTGCCTAAAGTTCTTAAATCCTTTATTAAAAAATAATGGAAAATAAAGAGTATGAACAGAAATCTATGGGCAAAAGATGAGTGAAAGACACATTTCAACATGAGATATGGGGATTTTCTTGGGGGGAGAAGAAAAATAGCAAACTAGGCTAGTATCAGGATTAAAGGGAACATTATCAATGGACCTAAATTTAAGTTACAGCATCGCATTGAAAGAATTGTTTATTAAAATGCAGAATAGACAGAAGCATGCAACAGGTATGCTCCTCTGCAGAACAGCTATTGATGCATAACTGTCTAGATACAAGACAGCTGACTTAATCTAAAATATTTAGTACTTAAAATTTAAAATAGAAGTTATTTTGCTTCCTGTACTTCTCATGTCACTGAAACATGAGCATTGTGCTTTGCGAGCCTTAGAAACTAAACTGGGGATAACCATGGAGGTAAGAAAAAATAAAATCAGCTTGTGCCCCTAATCTTACACACAGATGGTGACACAGGAGTGATTAAAAGTAACACTTCGGAAACTCTCTAGCCACTTATGCAAAACCTTTTATTTTTTACTATATGAATATCTGAGTTGGAGAAGTATATATGATCTTAGACAACAAAGCACATGAAATTGAGAGGTCAGTGAGAAGGCTAAGAAAAATTCAAACCCAAGAAACAAGACTACAGACCATGAAAACAAAATACAAAAATACTTCTAGATATAAAATCTAAGACAAGTTTTAAGACTTTAAATAATAGTCAAAGGCTGAAAATTGATACCACCTGCAGAGCATTCTGCTCTTTCTGATATTGTCTGAAAACATGAAACAGGAAACAGTGAAAGCATGCAGGATTTCTGATCCTAGATACATACAGTGAGACCAACATAAGAAGATACTAGTGAAACACTTAAGAAGACATTATGACAAGTAAAATACAGTGAAGGGAATGATGAGTTTCATCTGCTCAAATTCCAGGCACTGGATAGATGAGTTACTGAAAAATGAGTGTCGTGGTTTTTAAATGTGGGACACTGCAGACAAAAATTATTTAATACTCTATAAAACAATGTGAGGTGTCATATACCCAATGAGTAAATGGTAAGCTAACAATTTCCAGGGCTAAAACTCATTCAAGTGGGCTTTCTGAAAAGTATGTGTGTATAACAAATCTAGAAAGTCATGCATACTTTCTTCCCACCTGTTTAGTATGCCTTTTTATAAAGCCAAGGCATAGCCTTATTACTAGTAGAACTAATTACCAATTCATCTGTACGTACACCTCAAAGATCGTTAGATTAAGCAATGAAAACCTTAATAGAAACTCTGCATTTGGCTTACAACATATCACCAAGAAACAAACTGTGTAATGGGAGGATTGTAGTCATTGCCCTCTCCCACCAATGTAAGTTCCACTCTCATACAGCTTCACTAGCCTTTTTCCGCCTTTTTATTTGCCTGCTCACCTTCTATTTTTATTGTCCATCTACTTCTCCTTTCCCTTGCATAACTCCCCATCTTACTCCTTAGCAGTAGTATGTAGGGCAGAAAACAATCTTCTTAAAGGCCACTATGAAGACATTAAGCCATTCCAGTACACAACAGCAATCAATACTGCAGTAGAAGCAGAATACTGCACAAAATACAAAGATTACTGAACACAGAAATATTGACAGAAAGCAGGAACCAACACAACAATGAATACCCTGCAGCCTGGTTTCATTTTGCCGGTTTTTATTGTTATATTATTCAGACTTACTGTGAATATAAAGTCTGCAGATACCAATGGACTGACTGTTAATGCTGCAAAATTATTAAAGGATCAATTTTTATAGAAATGCATACATTCTCTCATTCCTTGATCTTCCTAGCTGTTACATAAGGAAGCAAAATATCATCTATCTAGAAGAGGAAAATGGATTTCGGGACAATATACAGAAACATAATATAAGCTTTAAATGTAGCAAGACAAAAATCATCTGACTCTGTTCCTTTTCCTTCACTTCTCTGCCCTGTGGTTCTAAAGATTGAATAGACCTGATTCATTGCACAAAACCCAAATCAATGTATCAATAAAAACACACAAACAGAGATCGTACATTATGAAACAGAAAAGAATTTTTGTCAACTTGTTAATGTAATCAGTTAGTATTTAAACAGGCTAAATACTTAATCACTGAAGAAAATACGACAGAAATAGATGATCTGTATACTATTCCAGTTGTTTGTAAACTGGTATTTAGCTCGAGTCTGTGTAAACATGATGGGCAATAAAATTGATCATACAGGATCAAAAAGTTCTGTTGTAGTAATACCGACAGATTCAACTATTTCTGTGATTCATTCACCGCAAATTTCTGTCTTCAACACTAACAAAAACACTAAACCGGCATAAGGTCACCTGCTTTCTTTAAAATTCTCATCCCTGCTCTTAAAAATTAAATGAGGGCTTAGAACATTTCTGATTCTATTCTCCCCTCTAATAATTCCTCGTTAGCTTTAATTACTTACATTCTACATACTAATATTATTCCTGCAAACAGTCAAGCCTACTTAAAGTTACTGTTCTCAAAATAACCTAAGGAAACTTATACTGCTGCCTGATATTTCAGTATGTGAAAAAGTATTTCTTTCTATCCTTTACTAGTTCCGTATACTTGCGCTGTAAGCCAGTGGAAACAGAAGATGTGAATGTATTACTTCTGCAGTATCGTTAATTCATATGTTAGAACTGTGTTTGCCACAGTGGAGTCCGCTCCTTTTCCAAGCTGAACGGCTTTTGCTTTTTTCCCCTCTCTCTTTCAAGAATCTCTACTTAATGTGAAGCTATGATCCAGGAGAGATGCTAATTGTCCTTTCCTTTACCACACACCAGCAATTCAAATGTTTCTTCCTTGTCTGCCTTAGCATCTGTAGAAATCAACAAGTCCCTTCAAGTTAATATGTTATTCTTATGTCTTTATGAAATCTTCCAAAATACCTTATCTACTTTACATACAATTGTCTATGTGGAATTTGCATACAGCTGCCTACATACAGCTCACTCCTATTTTCAGACTGATAATAGAATTCACTTTTTGTTAACAAAAACTTACACATGGTACAATCATTATCCCTCAGAATAACTTCACAGTTATTTACTGTAAGTACGTTTGCCAGTATGTTACCCTACATGTCATATTGATCATGCTTAACTTCAGCTATCTAAAACATAGGTTTGTCTCATCTAATCTACTCATCCAGATCCTCCATCCAATTCATTGGGATAGACATGCACGAAAAGACAACTCATCCCATCTATATCAGACGTCTTTTAAAGTGGGATAAACTGCTCTCTCGAGGTGCCTGCTTGCTCTGTTAATTACAAAGGAAGTCCAGGTGACTAAGTTTTATTATAAATCTCATTTTTAGACAGACACATTTAAGTAAGATATAATCCAGCCATTACATGGCAACAGAGGAGTATTTCTGATAGTACAATTACATCAACTCCTCAGAATGACATAGACTAAGCAAATAAAAGGTATTGATTGTCGGAAGAGCTGAATTCAGACTAAGAGTTGTCTGCACAGCACCTTTAGCTGGCTTGCTGTTCTACCATGACCCAGCACAGCTACGCTGGCAAAACTCTATACAACAATCTTGGCCTGCAATGAACTGTAAGAAAGCTAAGTCAATAAATTAATAAACGTATTAGTTGAATATTATAAAAGTTCAGAGCTAAGTATGACTGCGGAGAGGCAAGAGAATCCTGCTGGATATTAGTGCTTATTCTGTGAATTCCTGGTTTATAATCTTCTTTAAATGAGAACTAGAAGTACAATTCACAGCAAACATTTCAAAGTGTTCTAACAAATATACTGAAATACAGAGCAGTGTGTGCTGGAACAAACTGGTTTTCAGACCTGTACACAAACATCATCCCCTAGGTCTGGGTAGTGTTTTGGGCAAAAAACAGCACAAGTGCATGAGTAAATTTTCTTGTGAATTTAAACAAGTCACTTCAAAAAGCCAAACCTTTGATTCTAAAGTCAAAGCAAGGAAAATAGATTCTTGTGTTGACTTAACCACCTGTTCATGTTTTCACGTTAGAAGTTTCATCCTTACCAAATGTACTTAGAATACAAATCATAACAGGTACATTCAGGCCTTTTAAAAAGAAACTCATCTGTCCAAACCAAAATAGCAAGAACAACAAAAGTTTTATTTAAAGCTGATACTTAACAGGCAAACATAGCATGAAAAGATAGTAACAAACTTATGTTCTGCTATGCTTATTGGACTCACAAATACTGCCTTTTCTTGCCTCCTCTCAAGTCTGTGATCAAAAGACAAAACACTCTTGCCAGTAATACATTTAAGATTAAAGAAGAAAAACAAAAGAAGTCTGCAACGAAAGAAAATTGTGGCTGTGTAGTCAGTATCATCGTTTTATTAAAACTTTTCTTTTTAAAGAATAGATGCTCCTAATAGGAAAATAAAGGTCCAGAAGAAAGTAAAATATTTTGGAAAGGATTTCAGAATGAAAATACAGCTATTAAGACCATATGCAACACTCGAGTCATGTTAGCATCATTCTGTATGAAGCTTCAAAAGCTTGCTTTGCTCACGGCACATTAAGACAACAAACTATTGAGTGTTTAACTTTCCATGCCTCTTATAAACATTTTATTCATTTTTTTTACAGAAATACACTTTTTCCACTGTGTTTTTCAACTTCTGTTTTCTGCTGTTTACAAAGAGTTGTAAATAGTTTGAGTTGGAGGAATTAGAAACATTTCCAACATGTAGGCAATTTCCAGAAAGACAGTATGAACACCTGACTAATTCTACTGGTTCATGCACAGTGGATTAGATCATTTGTTTCAGACAGAGCTGTTCCTCACATCTCAAATGTAAATCAAGCACAGTTTTAAATTATACAAATTCTAGAATGGATTTATTAACCTTGTTTTGATAACTAACTTTCTTAAAGCAGGTCTGAAAAACCCCACACTGCTAAGAACTTAATTAAAATATGTATACTGAAAATTCTGATTTTTCTCAGTAGAAATGATAATAGCTTGTTCTTTCTGTGGCCTAAGAATTTATAAAACTCCTGCTTTAGTACCATTAGGAGTTATATACACACCTCAAATATTAATGAAGATGAAAAACTTTCCATCTTTTTCTGTCAGCTACACTAATAGATCTTAGATTTACGAATAATGTAAGATGAAGTGAATAAAATATTAAAAGAGTTTTCTCCAAAACAGTGACAACAGCTGTAGACTGAGCTGAGATTAAGATGCATCAAGACACGTAAAACATTTTAACAAGGATTGGTATTAATATATAAATGTATTCTTCACATCCAATGTGAAATACTTTAAGCCAATTAAGCAGCAGAGACCCAGCTAATATATGTAGATGATTTTTAAATTTGTATACTATTTATCTGAATTACTGTAGCTTTCCACAGTTACGTAGTTGAACATGAGCAGTTTTGTACGTTTGCAGTCACTACACAGCCTAAACATTTTGATTTTCACTTCATTTTATTACACTGCTCCAGGCAAGCAGATTTCTATTAAGCAACACAGATTATGTGGTTTAAAAATTATTTCTAAAAGCAAAGAATTCCAGATGGCATCTGTCACGTCTTCTATTGGAAAATAGTTTTAACCATGAAATCCGACACTGAAGATGCACCCTGCCCCATATATTGAGTAGTAACAGAAACCTATCAACCAGCAACCAACATGCACTTGTGCCCTGTTTCAACTCTCCAGGTTAACTAAGGGGAACTACCATGAATAACAAGAGAAGGACTTAAGTCTCTACCATCAAAAATCAGTTTTGATCTCAGACAATGATGCAGTTCTTTTGGATGAAAGAGCAAGGCAATGAGTTAAGATCAAAGAAAATTAGGTCTGGAAAAGAGGGCGATGATCCAGTCGAGCCTTCTTGCACTGAGATGGAACCAATAATATTTGATTTATGCCTGGCAGAACTTTGTCCAATTTGCTCTTTATATCAAGAATTCTAAGTTTCCTCCTCATCACCTTTTTTCCTAGATTAATTAAACTCAGGTTTTCTGTCTTCCTTTGTGAGGCTTTTTTTAAAAAAATTTTTTTTTTGTTCCTTTAGAATCTCTCCAGTGTATCAATGTTACATACCATGAGTGTCCAACATTCTCACTGGAACATGTGCAAGGATGATAAAAAAGTAAATCAATCCTCCATTACTTGAAAATACTTATGCAGTGATAGGAGGCCACTTGGTTTCTTTTAAATTTTATTTTCACAGAATGAGAATGACAGAATGGTTGGAAGAGACCTCTGGAGGTCATCTGGTCCAACCCCACCTGCTTGAGCAGGGCCACCTACAGCCAGTTGCCCAGGACCATGTCCAGACAGCTTTTTGCAATTCAGAATTATCTTCTCCAATACTTCGCCTGTTTTTTACATTCACACTTTTTTTTTTTCAACTTCTATGTAAATAATAAATCAATTCTTTCTAAATCAGCACAATGACATCCTAAATCTGATTTTTATGACGCTTATGTGGAAAACTACGGAATTGATTTCTTCACTGCTACAGCAAAGGTAAATCCAATATATTCAAGCTACTTGCTTGATAGACTTAAGATGTTAAAAACCACATCAATACAATGGTGTGGATTTGTATTTGTATATTGTGGGTTTTGCTATTGACAGATTTATGTCCAGCCCACATTGTAGAAAGAATATGATCACACTACTGTGATAGTGCAGTAATATTATGGCTCAATTTCGCTTTAATTTACACTATTGCTTAAGAAATGGCTAATAAAGCAGTTTTCCATATGGAAACTAAACTAGTACAATATACATTACACAATAACGGAGAGCATATTACCACTGGGGGAAAAATGTATGGCAAATGATACAGTTTGAATTTATTAAATTTTCAGAACTCCAGCAGAATATTTTTATAGGAAGCTTGCATGAACATGAACTCCTCAGTCAGCTCAAGTAACACATCATACTGGCCACAAAAAAGAGCTTTGGATTTTGAAGAAAAACACATTTTAACACTTTAATGAGGTATGCATCTCTCCTTCTTCAGGTCACTTCATTCAAGTACCATTAACCGTGGGCAAAAAGTCACTGCAAGCAGAATAAACCTTAAAATGTCATTAAAATACAACACTTAATAATAAATACTATATTTAAAACGATTTATTTGCTAATGCACACAAAATAAACCTACAATTTCACAAGGTGACTAAGCATTAGTATCACCACACAGGCAAGATACGCAGTCCTTCCCCTTAACTTCTATCACTCATGTGGGAAAGGGCTTCGCATCCTTCACTGCTACCTGGAAATGATCCTTAATAATGCTGACATGACATCGCTGCTGACTCTGTTTTTGCCTTAGGTTCATATACCTTTTCATGCTGATGTTTTCCAACCCAATTTACTACTGATTCCCATCTCAACAATGTAACCCATACCTCTCATTTTATCTTCCTTAACTTGTGTTATTCGGCTCTCTAGATATTTTCTCACCTCTCTCAACTGCTCTCTGAGCAGTCTCCTCAGAAGCCTAAGACATAGTTATACATGCCATGACAAGGATGGGACTTGGATCCTTGATCATGGATGAATACAGAGGGAAAGGGGAAGAGGAGAGAAAGAGAGTTTTGGCAAGTTGCTTTTTCCCCACGTAGAACATGCCTCTGTTTCCACTCTTTTGTTTCTACAAATAGGATGGGAGTAAATTTTGGACCTGCTGTTAAGGAGTACACTTCAAGTGTCTAACAGCCAGAAAACATGCTGTACCTAGAAAACCTGAAACAGTCACACTGCAAAACTCCATCTGCTCAGAAGTATGAATGAAGGCAGGTACCAATACAGCTCAGAAAGCCTAGCACTCTAGCCGTCAAGCAAAACTCAAGGGATCCAAGTGATTTAAGGACACATACTGATGAAAATGCAGACTTTGAACACAGTCCCTATCCACAGAGAAGCACAGATGAACAGACGCCCTGGCAGATGATGTTGCTAAGCCACTCTCCATCACATTTGAGAAGTCATGGAAGTCTGGTGAAGTTCCCACTGACTGGAAAAGGGCAAACATAGCCCTCATTTTTAAAAGGGGAAAAAAAGGAATACCCAGGGAACTACAGGCCAGTCAGCCTCACCTCTGTGCCCAGCAAGATCATGGAGCAGATCCTCCTGGAAACTATGCTAAGGGCACATGGGAAAAAGGAGGTGATTGGTGACAGCCAACATGGCTTCACTAAGGGCAAATCCTGCCTGACTAATTTGGTGGCCTTCTACAATGGGGTTACAGCATTGGTGGAAAAGGGAAGAGCAACTGACATCATCTACCTGGACTTGTCCAAAGCATTGACACTGTCTCATATGACATCCTTGCCTCTAAACTGGAGAGACATGGATTTGATGGACAGCCCACTCATAGGACAAGGAATTGGCTGGATGGTCGCACTCAAAGAGTTATGGTCAACAGTTCGATGTTCAAGTGGAAGCCAGTGATGAATGGTGTTCCTCAGGGGTCAGTACTGGGGCCTGTGCTGTTTAATATCTTTGTTGGTGACATGGACAGTGGGATTGAGTGCACCTTCAGCAAGTTTGCTGATGACACCAAGCTGTGTGGTGTGGTCGACACACTGAAGGGAAGGAATGCCATCCAGAGGGACCTTGACAGGCTGGAGAGGTGGGCCCATGCAAACCTCATGAAGTTCAGTAAAGCCAAGTGCAAGGTCCTACACATGGGTCGGGATAACCCTAAATACAAGTAGAGGCTGGGTGGAGAATGGATTGAGATCAGCCTTGAGGAGAAGGACTTGGGAGTGCTGATAGATGAGCAGCTCAACATGAGCTGGAAACGTGCTCTTGCAGCCCAGAAAGCCAACCGTATCCTGGGCTGCATCCAAAGAAGGGTGGCCAGCAGGTCGAGGGAGGTGATTCTGTCCCTCTACTCTGCTCTCGTGAGACCCCACCTGGAGTACTGCGTTCAGCTCTGGGGCCCTCAATATAAGAAGGACATGGAGCTGCTGGAGCAAGTCCAGAGGAGGGCCACGAAGATGATCCAAGGGCTGGAGCACCTCTGCTATGATGACAGGCTGAGAGAGTTGGAGCTGTTCAGCCTGAAGAAGAGAAGGCTCTGGAGAGACCTTATATCGCCCTTCCAGAACTTAAAGGGGGCCTACAGGAAAGATGGGGAGGGACTTTTATTCACAAAGTGTAGTGATAGCACAAGGGGTAAGGGTAACGGTTTCAAAGTGACAGAGGGCAGATTTAAATTAGATATTACAAAAAAATTCTTCACCGTGAGAGTGGTGAAGCACTGGAAGAGTTATCCCAGAGAAGCTGTGGATGTACCATCCCTGGAAATGTCAAGGTCAGGCTGGATGGGGCTTTGAGGAACCTGATCTAGTGGAAGGTGTCCCTGCCCATGGCAGGGGGATTGGAACTAGATGATCTTTAAGGTCCCTTCCAATCCAACTCTCTATGACAGGATTACATGCCAAAGGAATTAAATTGGAATCCTATGGCATCCAGTCATTATTAGCCAGCTGGACTGAGTTGAATATAATGAACTAATTAACTAATCAACTCAAGGTACCGACCCTGCCTACAAGAGGCAGGCCATTTCCTCCTGGCTGCGGAAGACGCAACAGCGTCCTTGGTGCCACAGCCCAGGCTGGTGAGCAACAGAAGCCTATTATAAAAATATTTTTTTTCCTCTTTTTTAAATTTGAGTTTACTAAAATGTAATTTCTTTAACTGCTGTTCAGCTATACTGTTAAGTATTAATAGAAGAGTTGCCATCATTACCATTTCAAAACAGATGTTTATATTCCTTTTTTAAACATAATTATGGAAGGCCAATAAAGACGAATTAAGTCTGTTGATACACAGCACCATAATGACTACCTTTAAGATGCCTCAGTTAGAGAGCAGAACCCAAAGAACAAAGGCAGAAATACACAGTCAGGCAAAGAAATTCCTTTCATATTCATTTTCATAAATATAAGCAGGTATTTCGCAAAGGCAGTCCAACAATCTGCATTTCTTATTTGTTACAATGACAAAGTAAAAATGGAAAATACCCAATTAATTTGATAATTAGGTGATCTCCTGGAAGAATTTATCTCCTAGCTACTGAATATTTTAACAATATATATGTCAGTGTTTATGAGCATAAGAGAAAGCTTATGGTTTTAATGATAGTAATGAAATCTAGAAATCAGATCTGCCTTTTGCCTGTGATAAACTATTATTTTAATAATAGAATAATAATAAACTATTATTAGTTATTTTTATTTATATTTATTTTTAATTTTAAGTTATATTTATTATTATATAAACTATTATAGTTCAATAATAAACTACTATTTTACTTCTAGAAGAAGTAAGGAAGTACAGGAGGACAGAAAGCAAACTCAAATTGGGAAGTCAATTATGAGTCTTCAAATTTTTCTTTAAAAATCGTAATATTTATCTGCATAGGTTTTTCCAGCTTCCCAATTTAACAGAACATAATAAACTGCAAACTGAAAAAGTTATTTCTGAAGTGCCAGAAGAAACAAAACAAGTTTCAGTCTTAATTAACATAATATAAGCAAACTTGTGAGAAATTTCATCATTTTCAGTTCATTATGATTTCTGTCCCAAAATTCTCTTTATACTGAAGTGTTCCATATAACTTCTCTGTCATGAGGCAAACTTTAAAAAAGGAAGGAAAGCACTGAGAAAATTAATTTACTAACTTTTCAGTTCCAAGGCTATATGCAAAAGCAAAGCTTGAAGAAGAGAAATCATCAGATAATCCGTTCAGTAATTTCACGCACATGTAGTCTAGCCACTGAACAGAACCTTGCTGTGTATTTGCTTTTAAAACTTCAGTGAAAACTACAAACAAGTTCACAGAACTCACATACTAGATCTGGAAAATTAATTATTAGATCAGATCAGTCCTAAACGTGTTTGTACCATTTTGAAATGGAAGCTCATCATGTGGATTTGGTTCAATTTTATAGATGGACAGAGACCTCAGATTTCCATACATTTCATACATTAGTAAAAGAAACTGCAAGTTACTCTTGTAACCAAACATAACTAGTAGAAAAGAGACAGAGGTATGATATTTAGAAATATGGAAAACTAGACTTTCAGAAAAATGTTATTAAGACTGCGGAAGCAGCCAACCGCTGACAAATTGTTAAAACTCAGACAATAACCTTGAACCCGATCTGCCAGGTATGACATTTGTCAAAAAGCCTGAAACTTTGTACAGATGAGACCCCTTAGTCACAATACACCTCAGGAACTAGACCAGATACTGTGAGAGTTAATGTTATCTGTCAACAGTTCTCAAAATGAATGCCAGCAAGTGAAGCATATATATACATATTTTAAAGGAAGTCTCAACTGACTTGGTTTAAAATGTTTATCATCTCGATATTAAAATAATAATACTAAATAAAAAATAATACAAAATATAAACAGCCCACAAAAAAAAACCCCTGTGAATTCCACAGGTAAAAACGTCCCATGTCTGCCACTTCTCATGGTCTATTTCACATTAAGAGACAAATTAAATGTATATGCCTGCAAATTGCTGCAATAAACTAAGTTTCTACATACAATGAGGTTTCCACAAACAGTATTTATCAAAAAAATTCAAGATAGCACAAAGTAGTTTGAAGATAGTTACAAAAGCAACCACCACACTGAAAAGGCTTTCTTTCAAGCACTTTTTTCAAATCACTACAAAAAGCACACGTTTTGTTTCCTTAATATAAAAGCAAGAAATTACAGAATATTCTAGTATGCAAAGCTGCATAGCGATACATATGACTTTTTAAAGAAGCTGTCTCAAATTAAAAAAAAAAAAAAAAAAAGCTTTTGTGTGGTAGGTAACCGCACTCTAAAATGATTTAGTATTTCCATTTGGATATTCTTGCCCAGAGCAGACAATCATTTTGCCCCTGTGGTGTCACTCCTGCAACTAAACAAGAGGCAGAACGTACCAAATTGCAACTTCTGTAATTTACCGAAACAGAGAGGCGACCTATGTCATCCTTATGATGCTGAGATCTAAAGGAGGAAAACAACACATTTTTTACTATAATACAAATGTAATTTTCCAATACTTGTCACAACCACTCCCTATCCTGAGAACACCAGTTGCCATACAATAGTGCATGAGCTACCTGACGCACTGCTGCCTTGAAGTAGCAGTCCTTTTTCATTTACACTGGCAAATGATTTTTTTGTGATGGAGTAAGTAATGCATAAAATCCCAGGCTACACCAAATGGAGAGGCGAGGGAGAGGGGCGAGGGAGACCTTCTAACAATCTTGCAAACATGTATCCTAATGCAATCATTTCATGCTGTCTTCCTCATGTGCTAGAAATAAACCAACATAATTAATCTACTCAAGGAGTCCAGTGTTCTACTCACATTAAAATCCAGCAAAGATCCTTACAGATACTGATTACTGGCTTTTAAGCAGAATAGATCACTGTTCTTAATTCAGAAGAACAAACGACACTTAACCACACTATTATACTACATACTGGTTACCATTCTTTCAAGTCTTCTTTACAGATCGAAACGTCATTTTAAATAAACATATTTTCCAGTTTGGCTTTTTGGCAGGTCATCTGCAGGCAGCCAATTCGGGAAACATTGGTTTTAAAAATCTTTTGCTAAGACTTGGAAATTTAAGTTAATAACTACAAAGAAAAAAAAAAAAACACACAACAAAACAAAAACAAAAACAAGCATCTGCAAGTCAAAGCAATAGTTATCTTCTATTTGACTTTACTGATTTTGGGTTAAAGACTTGCAACTTAGTCATCTACAAAGGAGAGCTATTTTAATTGCACTACAAAATATATTAAGCTACTGTATTATACCTGCAAGTTTTACTAGAATAATATTAACTGAAATTTTTCTAACTCTAAAAAAGAACATGAAAGTCAATAACAATCATGCAATTTTTCTTATCTCTCACAATATTCTTATATCTACATCAGGATCTTGCAGTCTGGATGGGTGGAAAAATCAGATGGAGTAAAAAAAAAAATGGTTGGATGATCAGGTTCAGAGGGTAGTGGTTCACGGGGAGTGCTCTGCCTGGGGACCAATAACAAATGAAGTACTGCAGGTGTCTATCCCTCTCCCGTTCAACTTCATCAGTGACATGGAGGTGACAAAGTGCTCACCAACTATGCAGATGACACCAAATCGTGAGGATCAGTTGATACAAATCACAGGCAGGGAATGTAAAAATTCTACCTCTAGTTTTGAGCCCCAAAGAAAAGGAAAGATATTGATCAAATGGAGCATGTTCAGCAGAGGGCCACCAAGCTGGTCAGGGGCTGATGCACTAGCCCTGCGAGGAGAAGGTAAGAGAATGAGCTCGCTCAGCCTGGAGAAGAGATAGCTCCAGGTGGACTTAGCACCATGCCAACACCTTCAAGCTCATCAAGAGGACATAGGCACGCTCTTCACACTGGTACATGGTGAGTGGACAAGAGACAATGGGCATAAGTTGAAATAAGACAGGTTCAGACTGGATATAAGGCGAAACTTTTTCCCAGTGAGGATAGACAGGCAGCGGAAGAGGCTGCCCAGAGAGGGAGGTTATATAGTCTCCATCTTCAGAAGTCCTCAAGACCCTACTAGATAAAGCCCAGAGAACCTGGTCTGACATCATAGTTAGCCCTGCTTTGAGTAAGAGGTTGGGGACCTCCTGAGGTCCTTTCCAACCTGAATTACCACATGATCAAGGACGTGATCCTACAATCTGTCTTCCAGTTTAGTGAAAATACAAAGACATGGATACTTGCCTTAACAAAATGTCCAACTCTTTTAGGTTTCTTATACATAGGCAGGCTTATGCTCAGCGTATGGAGTGTTTTGAGTAATTTCCACTAACTATAGTAACAGTGATGGTCAAAGAAGTGGCTTCTCTGCCCAATTCTTTGCCTGGACCTCACCCCTTGTAGAAGTAAAAGCTGTCTGCAGAACTGCTCTTTACTTTAGACAGCTGGACAGGCTGTATGAAATATATGGCAAGTAAGTCTCAAGGCCTCATTCCCTAGACATAAAAGGCAGATCCATCCTTTTAAGCTAGTATCTCAAAAGAAGAAAAATAAAGAAGCCAGTCCCAAAAATTTGCATCTGTGGGGAACTCATTCAGAGTAGGCATAACACCAAGAATGCTGATAAAATTCTCATGTAAATTCACTGTGCAGTCTAAACAATACAAAGAAAGCACTTCCCTCCCTCCCTCTTCTTCCCTCAACTGGTGTTAGTTTTTAACCCATCATTAACCATGTAACCCAAAAAGACAAATAAAACAGCTTTTAAAGTTTAGCATAAAGTAGTTTATGATATCTTGACATGCTGTATTGCCATTAAAAGCTTCACATGCAGATAAAAGCTACAAAATCAAAATCTAAAAAAAAAAAAATTGAATTATCTCTGACAAAAAAAAATTAAAATGAAAGATGTATTATTAATATAACCTTTCACTGGAGAACGCCAGAAATAATTCTACCCATTCAAGGACACAATCATACAAAGTAGAGATGTGAACTGGAAAATGACCCAATATACTATAAAGTCTTTCTTTCTTCTGCCAAAAAAAAAAAATATTCTGTATCATGCATTACCCAGTGTTTTATCCTAGCTCATTTAAAGTAAATTAACTGTTTTCTTAGTGTATTTCCTGTCACTAAGGTGAGGATTTCCAATTCAAGAGTCATGGCTCAACAGCATCACAGACAAGTTTCAGAGGGTCACAATCACTCTGTTATGTTAAATGGAAAAGGTCCTACTGTCATCAGAGAAGCACAACTACAGGAAATAAATCTTGATATTGAAAAGAAAAGAATGGTATGCTGGCATACAATTTTGCTTGTAGAAACTCACAGCATTTTCACAATAAGCGATTTGTTAATTCCAGTAACTTCTGTATTAGTCTCAAACAAGTTATAATTTTCAAGTAAACAAAACGATGTTAGAAGGTTTCTATAATGGAGGACAGGTCAAAGACAGCAACCCTGCTTTCAGACTCATAAATTGAATGCCACATTTCTCAATTCTACAGAATAAAATTACCATTTTTATAAACGTCAGCACACGAGGAATAAAGAGCACTTGCTGACATGCCATTAAGTGCAGCACTGCTACTGAGCAGTGTTATAATTAAGTCAAAAGCCTATTTTATTGGTTAATTATCATCTCTCATCTACAGTGCTCTATTTTTGACTATTTGACGGAAACAGAACACATGCCATATGTCAGTAGGATATAACAAATACCAGTACCATCCCATAGATCTTTCCAATCAAAAAATCACTCTCACAAATAGCTCTGGATATCTTATCTTCAGCTATTTCTCTTTCTCCATTTAGTGTCCCTATGTCTGAACTGAACTAAGCTGTATCCATTATTAGTACTTTAACTCCAATAACTTGTTGGTTATGCAAAATACAACAATCAACAGCCAGAAATAAGGACACCAATCCTAATTTTCTCCTGAGAGTTAAACACGCAATGACAGTGAAAAATATCTAGAAAGTCTGCCTATTTCCATCTATTCAAATTGAAATGCTAGAAAAGTATCATCTGATTCATGTTAAACTCTCTCAGTACTACAAATGCTTTCCCTTCTAAAGCACTGAATTTCCACATTTGTGCTAGAACATAATATAAGGTTGCAACTTACAACTCCCTAAGGGAATCATGTCAACTGGCATTTTAAAAATTAATTCAGTGACCTACAATAATATGAGTTTCTTATGCTCAATATTTGTCAGTAGGCAACACGGGAAGTTTAGAATTCCTTTAGAGAGCCAAGCTTTATAAAAGCAAGCAAAAATATTCTTGAATTGCTTCCTCTAACTTGGTAAATGTCTTATGGTGAATGCCCGTAATAAAGAACAAGGAAAAACAATATATGAACAGGATCTGCATGCAGGATGGCTAATATTTAAAACAGGAAGGAAAAAGGAAAAAAAATAATCCTGGTAGTAGTATATGCCCATCCAGCTGCATTATTGACCTAGTAAGATATTCAGAGCTTGTGGAAATTTTGCAAATCTGGAACTATAGCATGGTAGGTCTCATATGTGCTTGCACAGCTCATTTTTAGTCACTATAAAGAAAATTTGCAACCATAAGCAGGTCTTTGGGGACAGAAGGCTCCATTTAAAAAGGCTTAATATCTAATTACATCAGCACTCCCTCCTTCTGGTCTTACATTTCACTGAAATGTCAGAGGCAGCACTTCACTGAATGGCTTGTGTAAATGAACCAAGCACAAAAAGTTGCCCATAGTTTCCCAGGCTTTGCTGTAGTAAGTACAAGTTATTTTCAGAAACAGTTTTTTTAAAAGTGATTCCCACTGTTTCACGAAGCATATTATACTGTGCACAAGTTTATTTTATCAATAACACAGAGTTAAAATGGGAAGGAGTTATCAAAATTAGGGCTTAGGTATAAATGTATATGAAAACTGAACATGCTCTAAGCAAGGATGAGATACTCATACAATCATAATACATTCAAATACTACAACATACTCAACATTTATGAGGAAAACAAAACATTATAGTCCCAAGAAGACAGAAGTAGAGTAGTCACTACTGAAAGCTTAAGGAATAAAGTTTCAACTTTTATCTTCAAAATCCTGCTTATAAAGCTACTCTCCAATATTTAAATGACACAGGCAACCACCAATGCTTTTTGTTACGAAAACATGATAGCTTACATCTGAACTATCTATGTAAAATTAAGTACCTATAGAAGCAACCTGCAAGAAGTGATTATTATTGCATGAAAGCATAATATAGTACATATTGTCAACTTCCCTATTTTATCTTAGAGCCTGAGGCAGCAAACAGTTCAGAAAGTGCTTCGTATGCAATTGCCATCTGTCCTTCAAGGACAGTCTTCATTTCCACACAGTACTAAAAATATTTGAAATGGTGGATAGGAATTATTTTCAATTCCTACACAGCATTTATAAACTCTCCATACTTATCACTGGGAAATATAACACTTTCTTCCTCAAGGAGGTAAGTACAAAGCTTTCCCCCTCAAATACTATTCTCCACTTTTTTTCTGGACTATACATATGTTTTTAAATCAAGAAGCCTTTGCCATCCCACAGCATATCTCTGTAAAACACCAATTTTCATTTTGTCAAATATGGAACATCTGACCGATATTCTGAAAATTAAGATTCACAGCAACATTATATTTTAATTGAAAACATTAGTTTGAATACAGCAAAATGGCCACTATCACAGAACAAGAACTTAAAAATCTAATAATATAGTAAGACAAAAAGAATACAGAGGGACTGATTTCCTACCTGAGATTAGCTGATTAGCTTTTTTTTAATACATTCTTGACATAATGGTCAGGTTCTGGCTGTACAGTCCTTTTCACTCATGAAGAGTTGTATTTTATCTATTCTGTCAGCCATATCTACAGTTCCAGTATTCTGTCACTTTCTAAAGAGTAACATCAATGTAAGCATCTTCAGAAATATGTACCAATCCTTCTTGAGCAACTAGCCGGGAAAATTAGGATATGGTGGCTGAGTGCAGCATCTCTCTACATCACAGACTCTCAAATACAGGGCTTGAACTTCAGTAAAATTTGCTATTTTAATACTTCTTTTGCTCTCCTCTTAAAAAACAAACAAACAAACGTGTATCACTGTGCTACATAATACCAAACTTGAACTCACATAAGACTATGTGATCTTCATTACTGGAGATACTCAAAATGCCTGGTTATGTCCCTGCACAACCTGATCTAATATTAGCTCTGCTTTAAGCAAGTGTTTGGACCACAAAACTCCAAAGTTGTAAGCCCATATCTCCATATTTAGGAACTAAACTAGTTTATGATTATCAGAGAAGGAAGCCAGACCCCTAAGAATGAGAGAGTGGAAAACAGTAGTGCAGGAACTAAAGATCACTAACAAGCCCAAACTATTGTTATGTTGATGAATGATAGGAAGAAAATCCGACAAGTATCTGACAGCTGTATGGGAAAAGTTGGAATCCACCTGAAGTAACAAATAAATTTCACTGATAACTACCTTTTTATTTTTGCTGAACCTGTACCTACTGATGACTTAACCAGTTTCCAGAGCCAGATTGAAAGCATAAGCTCTGAACTGAAATTGCAATAATATTGAAACCCCCAAAAAGAGACACTTCTGAAAGATTGCAAATGAAACTGCAAAAAATGAAAGAATTCCTTGAAGAATCTTTTGTTCATTTTAAACTAATAAGTCAGACTTATAATTAAGGCACTTGGCAGATTTCATTATAACAGATCAGATTCTAATTCAGTTCAGATATCCAAAGCTGCAGGGTGGAGGGCGAAGGGCAAGGAACTAACAAAAGATATGACTTAACACTTGGAAAAGAGTGATACGTGATACGGCAGGCTGCAGAAATCACTCAAAACAAAAGGAAAATGCCCAAAAGACAAAAAAAAACCCACACAAATATACTGACTTTGGCTACACAAGAAATTAAAAAATGGAAGAATATAAAGTAAAAAATTAGGAGAACCCTCATGAAGGAAACATGCTATTTCTAGCAGTAAGACAAGAAGCATATGGGATGTGGGGCCATGCACATTATTTGCAAAACAATGTACAGCGACAGTTGATGCAGCCAAGAGCTGCCAACTAGGAGTAAGGAGAAAAAAGTCACATCTAGCAAGCATACATATGTACAATGCGACAAAAAAAAAAACAGGAGATACAGCACTGCAAATTCGCTTAGAGGTGATGCCTGCACAATCCAGCTTGGAAACAGTTACTTCGTAGAAATAAAAGCAGCTCTTATGAATTTACATTGACATAGAAGACAACTAAAATTGAGAGCTTAGAAAAAACAGCTAAAGTTAAGGATTACACAACTCCAAAACTAAGGTCGCTAAAACAGAACCAGGTAAGTTTTGTTTTTTTTTTTTTTTACTGCCATGATGAACAGAGATCATACAATCTTTTAGAAATTCTGAAGCTTTAAATCTTGTTCAGTAAATACCAGGGCAGAAAGATATAAAAGTAACAAACTGTTTTGATATCTTAAGATTCTAGTGACCCTTTATTTTTAATCTCAAAACTAGCATTATACCCTCTAATACTACTGCCTCTGGAAGAGAACGGTAAATTTGGATGAAATGTAACAAGATGAGTTGAAGGGTATGAAAAGCCGCAGAAAAATTCTGTCTTTTCTTTCCAGGAGAGTAATGTAGTATTTCAGCCAATGTATAGAATGCAAGTAAGACTAGAGACTGCAACCACTTCTTCCACTGTCCATCTCATTAAAGCTAGGCTGGGTCGTCCTAGTGCGTGTCCTCGCTCTGAGAAATGGAGAGCTGAGAAAGGCCTGAGCAATGTGTCACAACAGCTGCACCAGACACAATCTTTCCTTCTCCTTGCAGATCAGGCTCACATGCTAGTACAAGTCAGGGTACAAGGAACAAGGCTGTCAAGAAAGGAAGAGGAAAATGCTTTAGGAAAGGGACCAGTAGAAACAAGAGGAAGGTTCTTTCTTCTGCATTTCAGGTGCCAGAGACAAAACTATTTATCTGCCCATGGAAACAAAGTGCTGGCTAGGAAAAAGGGGAGAACTAGAAGCCTCTGCTGAAAACAGAGATACATGATTAGGAGAAGCAAAAAAGGGTGGATTGGCTGGACAGGATCACAGGTAGGTAGATTTTCTGGAGTATGAGATACAAAGGTTATTGTGAGGAAGAGGAAAAATAGTAGATTAGTTTCAGAGTAAAACATCCATAAACAAGGCTGGAGAGCTAAATCAAATTCCTTTAACTTACAATAAGTCTTTCAAGAGAGTCTAATGAGTGGACCCCACAGGAAAGTGGGAGAGTATCTAATTCATTGATCTTGAGTAGGTTTAGTTATGTGCAATGAGCCTTTCAGCACACAAGTTTCAGGTGACTGGGAGCTTTTGCCATGCTACCAAATGCAGACATTCTCAAGGGAGCTTTACTGACAGAAATTAAATACCAAGAAAATTTATATACCACCAGGGTTAGATGGATTTTCAGAAGATATATTCTGGACGTAAGTGCTACAACAGAAATAACCAAATCCATCGGCAGCTCTAGATACCCCTACATTAACATGTCAACTCCAGTAGCACTGCATAACCATTTAATATCATACTGATTTCTCAACAAAGGATTTTGGTTTTTAACCTTCATTGATTCTACCAATTTACATCAACAGCAATGTGATTTCACTTTTCACTCTTGTTTACTCTCTGCATTATACAACAGTGTATTATTCTGCAGGTTTTATTTCAAGAAATAAATATACTGCCAAATAAAAGATACTAATATGTAAAATTTAAGTACTTCTTAACAGTTTTGAAGACTAATTTGCATAAAAGTAGGAAAGGAGTAGCATCACCTCACATCTCACCAACTTGGATGTTCTCTTCCAACTCAGAGTTTATTTTTATTTGATTTGGTGATTCTTATAATTGAATTTTTTCCTATAGAAATGAAAGACTGTAGATAAGTAAAGTTGCTGCATAAGATGTTTGATACCATGAACTTCTACACTTGCAATTGTTTGAAACTGAAATGTGTTTCCTCCAGGTTTACCAAACCTTCCAATGTAGAAGTATGAAAGTTGAATCTTTCATCCTTCTCAAAGCTCAGATTCTTGGAGACATTGTAAATCCTGGTTCACATAACAATAGCATACATCTGAATTGAAGATTACACTTCATTTCAGTGCCATCATATAAAGGTGTCATTTGATGAAAGAAATAATGGGGCTACGTTTACAGGTGGAGTTCCTTTGAATGCTATGTTTAGAAGCATATTTGAGCCACTGCATAATGGTATCTTGTCCTCTCCTTTATAGATCCGTCTACCAACCACCGGTTAGTGGACCAGAGCCAACGCATCTGTCACACATATCACATTAGACGGTATGGCAAGAAAAATGGGCCTGAAAACCTTAAAATGTCAGCACAGCACTAGGAAAATATGGAGAGGACCAGATGAGTATGGGCACGGTGCCCACTTAGCGTGGACAGCTTTGTGTTATTTGAGTATCTGAAGTATTCAGCACACACTCCCAAATCTATGCAGAATTCTAGCCTGGCTAACACTCAGACAGAATTCTTTGGTGAATTCGGTGACTTCTCTGGGGCACAAACCTCATCTTCTGAATTTCTGTAAAACACTATATTCCCTACAGTAAACTGTAAAAAAATACGCCATTCTTCAGAAGAAAGATGTTTCTTTGTTTACCAGTTACTATGTATCTTCAGAAAATTCATTACATACACACTTATTTCTGATACCATCCTAAAAACTTGTTTAGTAGAGTTCTGCAGCTACAGATATCTTGAATAATTTTAAAAGCTATACTGAGAGAGATTCTTGGCACATATGGCACATATTTTCTAGTACTTGCCAGAAAAACAATGGGCATGTAGCTTTAACCAAGTAACTAAAACACCCTAAAGATGGCAATTGCTTCCTTTACTTGAGAGTAAATATACAGTTTCAGCTATACATACATACAGTAACAAACAATTAAATGAAAAATTCACATGGAAAATAAAAACTAGATAGATGGGGTGTTTCTTCTAGACAGCAACACAGCTTTGACACAAAATCAGATTACAGTTGGGAAATAATATTTACAGAGAAATGTTTCCTTTATCCTCAAGAAGGATACACATTATTTCATGTCAACTGAATAAGTTTATAGTAAATAGTTCTAAAGGAAAAACGTGGCTTGAAATCCTCCAGGATAAATCTCTCTCTGATGAGGAATGATCCAAGTTCATTAAACTTTACACAGGGCATTGTTCACTGCAAAAACAACACAGAGAAAGAGGACAGAAAAAAAAAAAACAAACAACACAACAGAGAAAAAGAGTGCATGAGGGAGAGAGGGGGGAAGAGGAGACTGAGGATTTTTTAATTCCGAACCACGTTGCAATTCCAAACATAAATTAAGTCGAAATAACACAGCAAAGTTTTCCTTATTCTGCCAGCAGAGGTAGTTTCTTTACTTCTTTACTTGTTATATCAGTATCACGAAAATGCTAAACAGCAGCTGCTTTTCACAGAGTGGAAGTGAAATTAAGCAGACTTGCTTGGCAGCTTAACTGCTGATTAGAAAAAAACTGCTTCAGTTCGTAAAAGATTCTGCTCTGCGTCTTAGTGAATCAGTCTCCTTCCAAATTTCATAAAGACCCTTGTTGGTACATAGCTGATAAGCAATCACCACTTTTTTTTTTCCTTCTATAAAGCCTTTTTTTGTTATGGTACTTATGAGCATATGAGACTGCTAACTCATGCAATATTCACCTCAGTACTTAATACAAGCTAAAATCAAGCTAAAAGTATATTTTTATGGTATGGTATATTGTCAGAATAGGGATATAGCCACAGCAGTCAAAAAACACATAAACAGAAATGTTTCTGTCAATCAAAATTCAAATGGTAAAAAGATTATAGCTACTGTTTTCATTCAGAAAGTATCTTTCCTTATCTAGACACAAATCTATAATTATTAAGTCATTTTTTCTATATGCAATATTTACAACATATATCTGCTTTCACATAGAGACTCCAGTTTCCATTTATTATGCTTTAAACCAAAATGTGTCTTATTTAGCAGGAAATCAATTTCCACCCTTAATTCTATCAGAGTATGAGCTGTCTGCCTAGAAAGCGATACATCAACTGTAAATTTATGGTTCAATATGGATACCAGCCCACAGCTAAAAATTTGCAGATCTATATAATCAAGCACATTAAACAGTCCTCCTGGGTAACATATAACCAGAAGTTAACTCTCATAATTCAGTACACACTATGGGAAGAGCTATTACGACCACGTCTGTTCACCTTTTTTGGTCCAATCCATTTTCAAAAGAAGCTGTGCATATTGTCAACATAATGAATGAAATCACAAGATTCCTCATAAATTTTAAATGTCCTAAGGGGTTTCTTCACCTTCATGTGAAATCTGAGTACTGTATGCTTAAACTGGTACCTGCTGGTTGTTTTTTTTTTTTAAATTAAATTATGCACTTTGATGAATGTGCCCTTTTATTGGCTACATCTGCATTCTGTAAAACGCCCTGAAAGTGAAAACATTCAGCAACATTATAGTTGCGCTTTCTTAGATTACTCCTGTTTTACTGCATAATCCCTTCAAACTGCACCAGTTTTCATTACAGTAGAAGCTCTTCCCATATATCTTCCATCATGCCTTACAGATTCTATTATTTATTTTAATATGAAGAACACTATAAAAAGAAAATATTTTTTAATATATACCATGAAATTCCTTAAGGAAGGGGGTTTTATATGATTCTAAGAACATAATCTCTGCATTCTAGTAATAGAGAAAAAGCATCACTTCATTGTAAATACAGGATAAGAATACCGCATGTCTTCGGTTCTGTCAAATGTAGTAACACAGAACATGTTTTATTCTTTGTAAAGCAAATGTTCCTTAGAATAATCTTTTTATAGAAGGAAGCTTTGCTGGGTTATTTTTATAACTGAACTAGAAAGCAATCAAGTGAGTACGTCAGTGTTGGTCAGAGGTTGGTATATTTAGTAAAATAAGATCGTTGTTCGTATTGTACAGCAGCCTTTAATATTGTGATGACATTCTTTCATCAATAAAAAGAAAATATTTGAGAGGCTGTGAATTTCTGAAGTTAAACCAGTAACTGTAAAAAAGGAATCCATTGTGCAATGAAAAGTATAAAAACAGATTTACTTGAGTTTAAAGACTACCATTTTCTTCAATACACCTTGCTCCTTTCCCTGAACCATTACTGTTTCCACTAATTTTAACACACAGCAGAAAAGTATCACAGAAGGATTTTGTAAACAACAAATAAAAGTATTAGATACATTATGAATCATTAATATGAGAAATAAAAAAAAAAAGTAGCACAGATGTGGAGTTCTTCAAGTTTTTGTTCTGTCATTTGGGAAGAAGTATTCTTTGCATGATTCATAATAAACTTTGAATTTTGATAGCAGAATTTGAAACCATCATAAAAAATCCTATATAAAACCAATACATCTGGCTACAAGAACATTTTTCACTATAATACAGCAGCAAAGTTTAATTTTGAAAGTACATGAACCTTTCCCTTGCTTTGTCATTTTGCGTAGATTTCACAATGATGAGTCTCCCCAGATGCAAATTGGGAGTATAAAAAAATGACGGAAGTAACTAAAAATCAAATAAAAATACCTTATCCTAAGAGCATCATCACTAAATAATAGTGGATATGAAGAAAAATTATCATGGCATTAATTTTCCTCTTCCAGAACTACTTCTTCAAATACATCTTGACATCACTAAACTATAAATTTAATACTAGATACAAACCATGTAGCTTGGAGCTAACAATAATGGAAAACACAATGTTAATGTCAGAACTCAACATATGGTTTATGGATACCTTCCTACGACACATGAAGTACAGAAACTCAAGATCATAGAATCGTACAATCATCTGGTTGGAAGAGACCTTCAAGATCATCAAGTCCAGCCATTCACCCTGCACTGTCAGGGTCCCTAAACCATGTTCCTCAACACCAAATCCACACGGCCTTTAAACACCAGGGATGGGGACTCCACCACCTCCCTAGGCAGCCTGTTCCAATACTTCACAACCCTCTTTTTTCCTGATATCTAACCTCTTTGAGTATTTCTCATTGCTACATTATCTATGCAAAGAAAGGTGACATTTGAGCAAGAAATACACATTCTTCACATAACTGGGAACTTCTTATCTTTGAGAAAAGTGAATCTGGAGAGATTCTTCAATTCTAACCGATGCTCTGAAAGACTGTTCAGACTCCCATACATCCCAACACGGATGCTACATAAAGAGCTACTAAGATAAGAAACACTGGTACAATTTTCAGCTAAATCTGAAATCCAAATTTGAAACATAACACTCAGATGCATGGATTTGTCATATTCCCTGGATGAAGAACAAAAAATACCTCATAATTTTTGCAGTTTGTTGCCTGAGGAAGTTGTAGAGAGAGGTAACATTTAGCAGTTTATGGATCAGCTGCCTCTGAATTTGTTTAGTTTTAAAAATATGCTGGACAGATTCAGGGACTATATTAATGTAAAAAGCATATCTAATGGCTGTCAATGCTGAGGAACAACAAGGGGAATTGACCAGGGATAGGGAAACCATATGACACTTGCCACCTCTTTTTGCCAGTTTTGGAAACAGATGCTGTAGTAAGCATTTTCTTTGTCAGAGATTTCCAATAAGTAGCATTAGATTTCATTGGACTTATAACCTCCACATCCCAATTTCTGACTGTCCATCTATTTTTGCAATTGCTGTGCCAGAAAATTAATTTATAAATCTGTTTTAAAAGATTTCCCAGCTACCCTTCTACCAGAGCCTTCACCGAAGGACTTCATTTCAAGATTTACTTTGGCTTACAATAAGTTGGGGCTATGCCAGCTTTCATGTATTTGTTCCTAGTTTAAGGATCTTTCTAAACCTTCCGTGCTTAACAGAAATCAAAACTATTTTGTAATTTAAAAGTGTTATGAATTTTGGCTTTAATTTTATAATCTCATTGTAGTGCAGAATAAAATGAAATACAAACTTCTTTCTACATCATACATGATGAACGCTATTTCTTGGTAATACTGTTTTTTCAAGTAAAATCTCTGTCAGGTAGTTTTCAGATGCATACAACACAATGTTACTACAACCATTCACCGTATTTAATGGAACACAAGCCTTATGTAACACTGATATCTTCATAAACTCGTATCAGTCATTTCGTGAAGATTTTTCAACTTTCTTGCATCAATTGGCATTCAATTTATCATTCCTTATGCTCACTTCACACATCTATACCGCACTTTCCAACAGCCTACCCTATTTAAAAGTCCAAAAGCTTTAGCTTAAAAATCTCAGAGGTTATTATTGCCTGTTATTTTCAGTAAAGCTTATCAAAGAGGAAAGATTTGTAATACAGTGTTCAGTACATTTACAACCAGGTTGGTTATTAATGAGGATAGGTAGCCAGAGAAAGGGCAGGAACAGGAAGAAACCAGGAAACAAGAAGAAATTAAAAGGTATTATCTTCTTTGACAGATTCAGAGATAATTGATTATCCTAATAATCTCACCTCTGAAACTGTTCCATACACCATGTTAAACGTAGGTATCAATAAATGAACTCAGAGTCTGAAGTTCCCATTAAAGTCAATACCATCAATGGAGCCTGGATTTTGATGTCCCACTTCTAATGTGTCTATTTGAGTAGAGCTGAATCTCTCTCTGTTATACTAATACACACAGTATTAATGCAGTATACTATTATTAAAAGATTGAATTTGGGATTGTACAGTGGCTGAAGCCCCTGTACAAAACACTGTAAGCTGTTTCAAAGCGTAAGACCCTGAACAGTAAGTATTTAGTTAAATATATATGTATTTAAATGAAAATATTCTTTCAATTCATCACCTGTATGAGAACTTCATTCTCTTTTAAACCCTTGTCATAGTACACTGCTTGAAAATCCTCTTAGATCAATGCGGTGAGAATCTAATTAAATCAAGTTACTGAACTGTATCCATAAACAGTGGTTTTAATTCTGTCAACTTAGTATCACTAATGCCATCCATAAATTTTCTCATGTTTACAAAGAAACCATGAAAAAGTCACAGTTTCGCTACATAACAAGTTATCCTCTCTTGTGTGACTTTAATGGGCTCTGTAAGGATAACAGCAGCCAGACAATTTAAAATTTTCAGGCTTCATTTTGTCGGCATCTGTGACCCAAGGGGTCATTCATTAAATTATGACCTTTTTTCTTCTGTGTAGTTCAAGAGACAGAGAGGAAAAAAGGTAAAAAAGAAATTAAAGAAAATATTTATGTAAATACAAGAAAAGTAAGGAAGACCCGCAGTATTATTTAATTATCTGCAAGTATAACTCACTAACAGATGCTTTATCACGACAACATGAAAATTTGACTGTAATTTTGAAGACTCTCATTGGTCAGCTATTACAATCTCACAAAAAGAGGCTCAAAAACACATACAGTGAAGACTAAGAGATGTCATCCTGAAATTTAAGATATAACATGGAAATATTTTTTATGAGCATAAATAAATTGCATGTAAAGAAACCTTAAAATTGTACGGTGAAACAAATGCAAATAATTTCTTTAGTATATGGTCACCTAGTTTAGGGACAGGAGTGGAAAATTCATATAGATACATGTTTCTAATCTAAATTAAAATCCATGGCATTTATTTGGCCCATCATTTAAAACAAAATGTCTAAGGATAATTAATAAAAATTCATTTCTGGAAGTGTTCATTTTTCTGCATTGAGTACAGAGAAATTCTGGTGAGTAGGCTTGATTTATGATATCTAACTATTAAAATAATAGAGATAATTGGAGTAAGTTTAACGCAGAAACCCCCCTTGAGGCAATAAAGAAATCTAAGTGGAGTTTCTTGAACAATGATGCTCTTGTCCAAAATCAGCAACCTGACAAAAAATAAATAAAAATAAAATAATTGTCTAGAGGCTTCATCCTTAAGGCTTCATTCGAGTCTCTTTAAATAAAATAAAAAACAAAACACCAAGTCAAAAGATGCTATGAAGAGAGGAAATAGATTTTCTTGATGGCCAAACTTTTAACAGATTAACTAGTCTGTTGCAAGCACTGAAAAAGTAAAGCATTAACATAATCTGTTTGTTTAAGGAAGTTTGCAGTGATAAAATAATTCAAACCAAAACCAAATCAGAAGTAAAATGTAGATGTCACAACTCCTCCTCTAGAATCTCGACTGAATAGAGGCTCCAGCAAAACGCATCCAGGAGCAACAAAAACAAAACAATCTCACAAGATGTCAATCTTACAACTTTGTTCTCCATCACAGGCTTGTTCTCAGCTTCCTTATCTTCTCTCTGATGTTTCTGTATGTGTTTATTAGCACTGGTTGAAAGTGGCATGATTGACTTCAAGATTTGCATGCTAAAATGGAGTGGAGATTGAAAAGCAGGACATTGTCCAGTAGCACACCATCAGTGGCTTTGGTAGGACCTTGGATAAAGACGCAATCTAAGCGCCAAAAACCATTAACTGGAGACAAACCTAAATACATGTTTCTTTAGCATCCCTTTCTATAAATCTCAATCACATTGGTTGCCGTGCTACAAATTCCCTTCAGCTTATTCATATCCTTCTGAATATAACGATCCAAAGGCAGCCAGAAAACAACTTTAGAAAGAGATCTCATTTGCCTGTAAATACACAAGTTAGAATTTTTTTAAAATGGGTCCTAAATTGAAAAAACCTTCACATATATTTCCTATTCACCACTAAGTGAATAATCCCTCTAACTTCCTAGAAGTTTACCGTTCTACAGGGAGGACCTTCAGCTGCTGCACACAGACTCTGTACAATCTGATGAAAAGGATTTTGTTTTCGAATACAACACTGTGTCATACTAGCATCTAAAAATTTTATATACAACATAGACCACAAACATCTGTAAATCAACACATCGAAAGAGTGTAAATACTATTTTTTAATCTTTGATTTTCTTATAAACTGTAAAAGAAATACATTTAACATTTTTTAAGTCTTTGATTTTCTCAACTGGTTTAAAATATATATTGGATTTGGACCCTAAGGAGAAAAAGCTGAGAGTAATCTTCTGGGCTGTGGGTTGGAAGAGCAAGAAGGGGATTACAGTCTCTATTCTCACAGGCAATATGAACCTCATATGCTCTAAGGAATTACAACAAAAGGGATTCCAAAGCCTTTCGCAGTCTGGGTTCTCAGCAACATCAACCAATGCTTTTGTTCCAAGTCACTCAGGGAAAGGAGAAAATGACTGACTTTCATCCAGTATATACACATTTAAGAACTTTTGCAATGGGTGTGAGTGATATACTGCAGTTATTCTGCCACTGCATGCCAACTATTTCCAAGTACAACCTCTGTGTGTCCAGAATTATTATTTCCCAAATGGATTAAGCAACCTGAAATTAGTCTACAAATATTACATACACATAATAAGCATTATTAAATTATTATGCAAGCCTCTTATTTGCCAGCATGTATATCACAGATACTTTTTTTAAAGAAAATATAATCTCATCAGTTTACATCCACTAATAATTTTGCTATTACAGTTCATGAATTCCTAGTGTGGCTAACTTTCTTCCTAAGTAAATTCTGAATATCAGTTATTCATACTAATCTGCATTTGTTCACCTTTTGTACCTAGATCAAACTTCTGTAGCAATCTCCAAAATCAGTGTATTCTTAGAAAACACATGGGAGACCTACCAGGAATATAGGAATCATAAACTTGTGCTGTTCTGTTCAAAGTGCATGTTTCAAAAAAAAAAGGTTCTTCATGAGATAACACTAAAAAATTCTACAACTTTTATCTTCATGTAGATGAAACTCATGACAAAAGCAGTATTGACGTGTTTCATTTGTTCACTTTGTCAACTGCAAGCATGAGACAAAGAGAAGAATAGCAGAATCTTTACTGAGCCTATTCCATTATCAGTCACATTACTATTAATACATCCTAAAGCAGGAGTATAACTGGTAGATTAGAGATACCAAAATAGATTATTTCTAGCCTGAAGTAACGCTTTGTGTTAATAAGACCGAAAGCTCTGTACATGTTGTCTGAACACCAGGGGCTGACACGTTTGCTATCCCTGCCACTACCATCTAGAGAACATACTTGTTGCTGCGATGTAATACCTCATGAGCTTTAGCAAACAGTGTACAGCTGCACACAGGAACTGAAACAAGCCACACAGTAGAGCTAAATGTAGTTGCTAGCAGAAATTTCTAGAATAGCCCAGGAGGGCTTTTACAAATCAGGACATGAAGAGTCCCTTCAAATTTAAATTTCCCTTGGCAGTTCACTGCTGCTGCATTAGCACATCTTGTGAACCGAAAAACCCTGCTGAGTTGCCTCGTATATAGCTATAACACCGCTGAAATCCTAAACACGACTGTTCGAGTCTCTGCAACTGTAAGTATTTTCAAATGTGTCAATTCATTCACAAACCAACTAGAGAGATTTATTATGTCATACCTGATCACTAATCACAGGTAAAAGCTGATTAAAACATACATAAAAACAAACACACACAAAAAAATCTTTTAAGGAGAAAAGTAGAAACTATTTAGAATTAGACAGCTGGAATAATGGTGGCAAATTTTAGAAAAGTGGGAGACAACAGCTACTAAGCTGCAGATCACAGTCCTCCAGTTTTAAGGCAACACAACACAGAATCAACTATCACACTGTCTAAATACTTCGATAAACCACAACTCACTTCATGCATTCACAGAGTCTGTAATCTCTTCAACATCAGTAATGGCCTCAGGATTACAAATGAGAATTTACCGGAAGAACTGGAAGGCCAGCTACTCAAACTCTATTAAAGCACTGAGATAATGGCTCGGAAAAAATAGATGAAAGGGAAAATAAAGAGGAGGAAACATTCTATATGAACGCGCTCAATTATCTCAATTAACACAACTAAGAAGCATCTAGACAAAGTTTCAGATATTAAGATGCACATCTTTTTAGCTAAATTTGAGTTCAGAATTCAGAGGTCCTTTGTTTTGCTAAATCAGGTTTAACTTAATGTTAGCTAACACATTTTCATAAATTTCTCGCAGTAAAGATTCATCCTAACATCACACCTTCTCATCACTGTCAGTTTTAAAACATACAGAATGAGATGCCTTCTCTCTCAATTAAGCAGTAGTACTGCAGTCCTGCTGATGCACAAAAAGCACTTTCTGACCACAGGAAAACATAAGGTTTCATGTAGTAAGGGTGACAAGTGTTAAGTCAATTTATTTAAAAATTCTAGCTAACATTCAATATTACAGTCCGAATACCATGGGATAACATAAAGGTCAAACATTATCTTAGAAGGTCACACGAGGCCCATGAAAGATTATTATTCTTACAATTTCCTGGCTTCACAAGGTATTTTAAACATGCTACAATAAACACATGTCAACTATACCAACAGCTCGCTTCAGTTCTCAAAGGCGTGCATGTCGTTCCTATGAAGTAGTGGTTACGTTGACCTAGAACAATCTATATTCTTCACAGGTTTTACAAAGAAATCACAGCTCACAGTGAGGAAAACGTCATTAACAACAAAGTCAGCACTTCATGTTCTGTGGAAGCTATTCCTATTTTAATCAGAGATCTGAAACCATCTCATCGCAAGCTGTTTGGAACAATGAAGCTAAGTCTCTAATTCTGTCTCAGGGATTCAGCTAAGCTATTATCAATTAAGGATATGGAATATAATTTGTAATTAAGTTTTCCCCTTTAAAGTTAAACGGATAAGCCTTTGAACTCAAGGAAAGTGTAAACTAATACAAATCTGCTGTAGAAAAAAATACTACTGTCAGTGTCCTAAAGGACCGAGGAACACACTGTGCATGATCACGCATTTAAATATCTTCCAACAGTATCTCTTTACTAAGGTCAAACTCAACACCAGTTTAAAAATAGACTGTTCTGAGGGCGAAGGGGATCTCATGCAGACGCAAACATCACAGCAGGCCTTCTGGGTGTACAGGATGCTATTATCTTTTGCTTGCTGACAATAAACTTCCCTTTATATGGCAAGACCACGCTTCTCTCATTACAGTTGCCCTAGTTCTTGAAACATCAAAGTTATTGTTCTGAGAATGCCTCTAATTTGTCCCTTAAAGCAAACATATAAACCAACATATAACACAAGAAACGTGTTCACTAGGTATCTCTTTTTTGCCTTAAGATATACACTATTAATTACCAAAATCCTAAATGGTATTATGCTATGGATCTTAGTTTTAAGTGAACTATAATTTTAAGTTTTTACTTCTACCTTTTTCCTTAGTCCAAATTTCTGTTTATATAATACTTATTTACATTTCACAAAGGTATCCATGAAAGAAGATACATACACTACCAAGGAAAATTTGAGCTGAGTGGCTAGAGAGTAGCAGGGTAGATCATTCCCCTCCATATTGGCAAAGAAGACAGGCCAAGTTCAAATCAATTTCAGTTCTATTTATGAAATAAATAGAAATATTCTTGTAGATTCTTCCTACATCAAATCACTAAATTACAGCCATAACACTAAAATCTGTCGGTAACCCCTCTCTTTGCTTTCAGTTTTCTATCATTTTAAATTTTTTGCCTTCATTTTAGGTGTCTTATACTTCATTCCTGACACATTTCTCTCCGATTTACAGTGAAAATGTTGACCTTGTCCCTTATGAATGAATCTGGTCAGACTTAATTGAAAATTTAACAAGTGAGCAAACAATTACTTGTGTACTTTTCCAGGCTCCTCCATTCACTTGGGAACTGCTCTCCACACACATTTGCAAAGCAGTTCCCTTTATTGTAATACGCTAAACATGACCCAACGTTCAGCTGTCTGCATGCAGACTGCCACCCACCCCACTGATTGTCTTACCATACACATCTGCCTGAATCTACTCATTGTTTCTCCTTTAGAGAATTTACAATGTAGTTATAAAGTTCAAATGCAATCTTATCATTCTCTGTACATTCAGCTATTAGAACAACAGGCTTTCAGTGCACGACTGGGTCTTTTAGAAACCACTGAAAGACAAATATCACAACCATATCTACAGAATAAAAGGTTTTTCGAAACTCCAGTGTTATAAAACAAATTAAAAACATCATCATGCATATGGTAAACATTAACTGGTAGTGTTGACTTCCAACTTTGAAAGAGTATAGCAATTATGTCCCATGTCTTACAAGTTGTAGACGAAAAGAATAATTCAGGTTGGACCTTTGGGAGCCATCTACTTCGACTGCTGGACGAAACAGAAGCAACTTCAAAGGTAGATCAGGGTGCTCAGGTTTTTGCTGAACAAGTTTAAAACAACTTCAAGGACAGAAGTTTCATGGTACCTCTGGCTAATGGCTTAGCCATTCTATGATTCTATGATTTTTTTTCCCCCCTTTATATCTGGTCAGAATGTCCCTTGAAGCACTTGCGGCCACTGTCTCTCATCCCTTTGCTGTGCACATCTGAGAAGAGTTTGGCTCCATTCCTCTGTAGCTAATCAACAGACAGACAGTTGACAACAATAGTAAAGTCCCCTCTCAGCTAAAAAATATATATGCATGTATTTAAAGCTAAATTTTGTTCAACTGCACTTTCCAGGAGCAACTGATTGCACATAAAAATCCAATGTTACATTCATGAATATAGCCTAATATAATTTCCCTAGAAAATACAGTGATGATAAGGTTAATTATAATTTTTAACCTGATAATTTGCCATTCCCTTGTTTTTGCCTTTGCTAACAGGCTGAAAAAACAGAAAACAAGGCCAAGACTCTGCTTATTTCATGCAAAAATATTCATGTCCACAATATGCTCAGCACAGGTCAAGACCCATGGTTTTTCATCCAACTTCACCAATTAGATTGGAAATAAATATTTTTGATGTGTAAGCAGAATTCACTTTGTCAGCATATGTATAGTTCATTGAAAGATTCCTAGAAGTAACATTCTGCAGTTAATATTTATGGTTGCTCATAATGCAATTGACTAAACTGGCTTAGGGGAAGTTATTACTAAAAATATGAAGTCAGCTGTGGCAGTATTTAAACTATTATTTGTCCAAGAACACACTGTATGAAATATCCCATATAATAAAATATCAACTCAGTATTTTCCAGATTGTACACAAAACAAAAGCAGCCTAACTGCCCAAAAGGCTACAATGTATTTAGGTATCTTTGTACATACTCAAAAACTACAAGAACCAATTTTATTTAATAGCTTATGTGCAGGTCTTAAAAAAAATAAAAAAATTATCAAGCTATATCGCATAAGAAAAACGACTGCATTCCATGTTTCAAGCACTGCTGAATCATAACATCCTATGTACATTTCTCTGTTCAAGCTTTCATACTGTTACAGGTAACGGAATTTAGTGTTGGAATACGCAAGTCTTGATGTTAAGGAACTGGACATCTTTGAAAGAGAATGGTTTAATATGGAGAAAAAAGCGTAAGCTGATCTCCAGAGTCGAAAAGTTTTCATTACTTCCTCTCTTTCTAAGTATAGAACAACTTCTTCATATTATGAAGAAGTTGGTACAGCCTCTTTAGAGCCAAAATATGTATTACTCTTGATCATTCACGATTCACGTAAAGCAATATGAAAGATAAGATCTAGCGAGAAGTTTCTCTAGTATTTCATCAATACAGCACTCTGAATTTCATCTGTTCAGTGGAACCTAAGTACTTTGATATGTATCTTCTATAGGAATCATAGTTGGTGCACTGGCTTCCTCACAAGAACTTTACCTTCAAGAGAAGGAAATTACTTTACTTTCAACAAACTTTCAGTTTACTTTCACTTTAACAATCCTCTAAAGCTTCAAGCTATCTGTTCAGCAGATTGAGTACACATTTAAAAATTACGGTACATCTACCATAGAATCACGGAATGGTTTGGTTTGGAAGGGGCCTTAAAGATCATCTAGTTCCAACCCCTCTGCCATGGGCAGGGACACCTTCCACTAGATCAGGTTGATCAAAGCCTCATCCAACCTGCCCTTCAGCACTTCCAGGGATGGACTGGGCATCCACAACTTCTCTGGGCAAACTGTTCCACTGCCTCACCACTCTTACAGTCAAGAATGTCTGCCTTAGATCTACTCAAAATCTCTCCTCTTTCAGTTTAAAGCCATTACCCCTTGTCCTATCACTACATGCCCTTCTAAAAAGTCCCTCTCCAGCTTTCCTCTGGGCCCCTTTTAAGTACTGGAAGGCTGCTAGAATGTCTCCCTGGAGCCTTCTCTTTTCCAGGCTGAACAACCCCAACTCTCTCAGCCTGTCTGCATTAGAGAGGTGCTCCAGTCCTCTGATCATCTTCGTGGCCCTCCTCTGGACTTGCTCCAACAGCTCCATGTCCTTCTTATATTGCAGGCTCCAGAGCTGAACGCAGTATTCCAGGTGGGGTCTCACGAGAACAGATTAGAGGGACAGAATCACCTCCCTCGACCTGCTGGTCACCCTTCTTTGGATGCAGCTCAGGATATGGTTGGCTTTCTGGGCTGCAAGAGCACATTTCCAGCTCCTGTTGAGCTTCTCATCAACCAGCATCCCCAAGTCCTTCCTCTCCAGGGTGCTCTCAATCCATTCTCCACCCAGCCTGTACTTGTGCTTGGGATTGTCCCAACCCATGTGTAGAACCTTGCACTTGGCCTTGTTGAACTTCATGAGGTTGGCATGGGCCCACCTCTCCAGCCTGTCAAGGACCCTCTGGACGGCATCCCTCCCCTCCAGTGTGACAACTGCATCACTTACCATAATCAAAAATACACCTGATATTTTTGTGCAAGGACAACCATATGAATACCCATGACTTTTTTTATCCTGTACCATCACAAATGTTCAGTTTGAATTTATTTAAGATGGAGCTGTCTAATTTGAATACCCTGTAGAGAATGAGCATTGGAATTTCCCGTTAGTTAATGAAACAATCGTATTTCCTGCCTCTTCCAGCAATGAGATTGTGTAGACTATTTCACTGACTTGTAAAACCTTTCCTAGCTCTAGATACCTACAAGCAATGCCAGTCATAAAAAAACAGTAATTACTTCTCAGCAGTTGGAAACATACTGCGAAAAAAATATATCAAATATTTCTCTATCCGAGTTGTCAAATTTTCTTAAGGTTAAAGAAAAAAAAAAAGTTCAGGAAAAATATACTGTTACCTTTCTGTACATACATTGCACCAGGAATTTATATCACCAGATTCTGCTGAATGCAAAGCAAGTTCCTAGCATCTAAATTATAAATATTTCAAAAGGTAGAAGTGACATTTTTCTAAACCAAGGCAGTTTTCAAGCCCCTGTTGCTCCACACGACCTTCGCAGGGCAGTCAGCCATCACACTCTAAGGCAGAGTTACAGGATCACAGACAGCTTTCCAGCCAATCAAATCCAGGCTGTAATTTCTGCAATATTTCAAGCATCTGTCCACTTAGACCCATGATCTCCAACATACTATAACTGCCCATCATAAAGAACAGTAAAAAAAACTATTCTATACTGTTCCCTTTTCTGTTGTATAGAGGCATGTAAGTTATTGCATTTGTTAGGGGTTTTTTTCCCCCTTTTCGTCTTCATATGCTCAATCACTAAAAAGTGAAGTACAAATAAATGAATTGAATGAATAAATTAATTTTGTTATGAAATTGAAAATTACTGTTAACAGTCCTGCTTCAGCAAAACATAGGTGCTCCTTATGTATTAATTAGCTGTTAACACCTTACCTGATCCTCTAACAACTTAAAGATCACACAGAACCAGTTTTCCTCCCATCTTTCTTGCTTTCCAAAGAATCCAACATTGGAAATTGCTTTCCAATATGTTTGGATGAAACTTAACATGTTTGGATGAAACATAACTTGTTTTTATTTTTCACATTGTAATCTGGCTGAGTTGCAACATAACCATAACTCGCAGTTTTTCCAGTGTAAAAATACAGGTGGGCCAAGAAGAAAAATACTTAAAACAAGAAGTACTGATCAGTAGATTATCCTGTATAATACAGCTTTAATCTTGATGCTGTAGAATTGGTACTGACATTGGTAAGATCACAATTTCCCTCCCCTTTCACTAGAATATGCCTTAGTGAAATTTTATACTACTTAGCAGTAAACTCAACCGAATATCACAAACTGTGCATTTCATTTTAATTATTTTTATCAAGTCCATCAATGCTGCATTTTAAATGAAAAGCAAAGGCTATATGCAGAAAAAACAAACAAACAAAAAAACCCCACAAAAACAGCAAAAGACATAGTAATGATGATTTATATTTTTCCAAGTTGTACTCTTCAGCCACTCCAAGAGCAATACCTCAGACGAGAACTGATGGAATTATCTTATGAATAGTCATTATGATTAAACTATGTTCTAACTAATAGAGATTCAGATTTTAAACAGAATTTCTGACAACCATGCTGATGTCCATAAATTTATTAAAGGGATGCTAGCTAGAATAAAAAAAAAAAAAAGATTCAGATAATGGGATTCTATTATTAAATTTCAACATCTGCTTTTAGAGTCAAAATTACTGATATTATAGCAACATTCCAGATCCACTCATATCCCATCAAGTACCTGATGTAGATTTAATAATTTTATCTGACATACATTACTGTGATAAAATAAGAATTTCTTCTTTTTTAATTACCAATTGGCCACATTCTCGCTTATGTTAGTTTAATGCATGTAAGCTTAACATTCACTTTTGTCTAATCAGCTTAACCAAGTAATCAATGAAGTGTTTTTTAGTAAACTTGCAATGTAGTATTCTAATAAATACTTTAATAAATGTTCAACAAGCAATAAAATGTTCCTTAATTCAATAGCAAGGTACTTAATTCAATAGCAGCAAGGGCGATAAAATCAAAATCAACCAGAATATGAAGTTCTCACTGGCATCACTTATAACAATACAGAACTCTTCCCGATCAACTAACACCTCTTTCACAAATAGCCTAGGCCATCTAACTGACTTCCACATCATTAACTTTTTAGAAAAGAAAATACATTTATTTTGAATTCTCCAAACTGCAATTTGACCACTAAAGAATCTGGAAGCCATAGCATTCATATACGTTACTTTTTGGCCTACAGAGTCTAGCCAGACTCTCTCCAGCAATGATTCTTGCAATCAAATCTTGAAAACTTCCTACTCATATCCACAGACTTTAAATTAAATAACCATAACGTTAACTACAACACTAGGGATCACATACAGTATCTGAAAACTTTCTTTAGAAAATGAGTTTTACTTTATAAATACAAGATGCAAGTCTTTTTTTCATCAACAGTATTAACACACTCATATATAGTATGATATCTATCTATATGATACCTACTCTAAGAACAGATTGTAACACAGATAATAAAACTAGAACTACATATTTGATTTTTATCAGGAAAAGATATGAGGGGGTTTTTCCCAGATAAAAGAACAGAACAGGAAAAGATTTTCTGAGGTCACCGAGGCACAGAAAGTAAAGTGATTATTTAGCTTCTATGTCAGCACAACCTCCTTTGCAGTGTCCTACCTGCCAGAAGACAGATGACTTGGTACAGGGACCTAAGTACAAACAAAAATAGAATAGAAATTGGAAGACTTAAGAAGGTCAGGTAGAGGTACTAGTAAAATGTTGCACAGTACTTCAGTCAGAAAGAAGCTTTCTCAAAAATAATGCAAGAATCATTAAATATCTATTCATGTTACATTTATCAGAATTTAGTAGGAAGTCTTTTCATAATTAGAACTACTGATTCAAATTCAAGGCAGTTCTTTCAGTAAGTACCTTCTTACTGATTTTTATTTTACTAGGCTAGTCTTACTAATGAAATTCCAATTAGTGATGGTTTATGAATAGTATGTATTCATTTTGCACCATTTGAGAACTCTTTGGTTTCCATCAACTGAACAGGACCGCATTCCTTCAAAATTCGGATTATTAAAATTTGTGATAATAGGCTGAAACTTGTTGAACCATCACATAAAATCATCACAGCAACTATCTTTTCCAATTATCATGTCTGAACAGATGTCAGTGAAGGATACAGAAGCAGAGGCAACCTCACATACACTACTTTGATTCTTCCTCCAGAGTGTTGATTTGCACTGGATTTTTTTAGAGCTCAAACACATATAATCTCACACAAAAATACTTAGCAGTTACCAAAAGTAAGGGAGTTTGCTGCAAGGCCTGAACGTAATCTTAGAGTCAAAGGAAGCAGTGACAGAAACTGAGTTTTTTTTAAAAATGGCAAGGAATTTTCTATGTAAAAAGGTTTTTTTGCATTTAAAGCAATTATGCTTTAATATAAGAACTCACAAGAAGCTGACAAAATATAGAGCATTTATTTCCTTATTATTATAGTTGACCTTTAAAAACACGTTTTAAAATATACTGCCCATTTTCATTTAGCTATTATAGTTCAAAACTTTGGAAGCATGTTACCATTCAGAACGTACAGAACAAACAACATTGGTACTCAATCTTTTTCCAGATTACATTAGCATAGCTATTTTTATTTATTGCATAAGCACACATTCTAAATTAGAAATGGAGGGATACCTGGCAACCCAGTAAGTAGGTTTCCGCTCTCAGTCACACTTTGGAGAAGGTGTTCTCTCTATTACAGAAGTAACATAACCTCCAAAGGCCAAAATTCGTATCTGTGAATATTTATGGCCTTGAAATTTCATCATTCAAAATCTAACAACCCTATTTATACTGCAGTTATTATTAACTCCTTTCTTAAAAACCTATTAACCAAGTAAAGAACAAGACAATGACCAACTTTTATTTATCTAAAAAAATCATTTTAAAAGTCTGAATTAATACTGTCGTGTCTTCATTTGAAAAGCTCAGTTAAATTTTGTCATACAGATAAAATACCCAATCTACATACACACTGATTTTGCGATTTTCTACATGTTGCAACAACTTCTTCCTACCTTTCCAGGAATTTTGGAATAAAAAGACGGAAAGATTTTACATGCAAGATATAAGGTTTTCAGCAGAGAGAGACAAACAAAATTAATTCTACAGCTATAAATCACTCTTTCGCAACATCTTTTCACAACACCACCTGCATTTGTACACAGTAGAAACCAAATTACATATAGGTAAGTTGGCAAAAATGTCCATTAACACACAAGAGCACTAACCCCATCAGTACCAGGAAACGCAGTTGCAGTGTATATTCCCAAGAACCCACGTGAGCTGTACAGCCCACATCATGATGCATACTGCTACAGTTACAATGCTGATGACATTCAAGCTTTACAGAGTAAAACCAGCTGGGAGAAGCCTACTCATCCTGTAACTAATTCTGTAATATCTGATAAAGTTCTACATAATTATTGGGACCTACTTCAGAAGAGCTCTTACAAAATAAAATGCCCATTTCACCACAAAAGTTATTGAAAGATCAAGGTCCACCTGGCCAAAACATGCATTCATTTATCTTTTAAAGATGACCTCATGCGCCACATGACTACGTTCTCTCTTTGAAGATAAATAAATGCATTTCCAAAACAAAGAAAATAACACACTTTGTTGCATCTGTTTAAGAGATGGAAAGGTAGTATTCTGAAATACGTAATAATGGAAATTATTTAATTTATTGAAAAAATATTACAGTTTTGATTTTTAATTTATTAAGTCCCAGTAATATAGCTATATCCAAATTAAGCACTCGAGCAAGTGATCAAGTTAAGGACGCCACTAATTTCCCCGAGTTCTGAATCAACTTAAAATGGCATGTTCAAAAGTTACATGTTATAACATTGAGCCCTCTTAATGCTGGTATCAATAAAGATGAGTTCAAGCTAACACGAAAAACACTAAACTGCAAGTAAACAAATCATTCTCTGCTACCAACTTATTCTCTCCATGGGTTCTATCTGACTCTAATTTTATACTTTTAAGGACTATTACCATTCTAAATAGTGTCTAAAACCAGGTATATGTACATATGTGCACGCACGGTGGCTAATTTCACAGCTGTGGTTGTGATGCATAGTTATATCTATCTCAGATGCAGAGACAGGGATGACAGAGACACATGACACGTTTCCATAAACATGCAGTCTTCATTCAATACCTTGACCAGGCATAAACACCAAGTGCTGGAGGACAGGTTGCTCATTTGTAATCAAAGTCAGCAAATAAAATATATATATATATGTTCATCAAGAATTAGATTGGACAAGAGAGGAAAAACTTTTGGATCTGCAGGCAGTATTACAAGTGTAATCACAGGCTCTCTTGGGGCAGCCAGGGTCTCCAAGACTAACTCATCTCTTTGCTCCAAGGTTTGGCTCTTGGCCATCTACTTACACTGGACTTTGCCAGTTGGGATCTCAACAATCCTTTTTAAGAGCTGTGACAGAAACAGCAGCCATTCAGAATGACACAGTATTTCTGACGGCATGAAGAAAGCAAAGAGCTTGGATGGCCTTGGTCAAGTTGCCATGAAGGAATATTTGACCTCAGCTCTTGTCCTGCAAAAGACCACCCTCTCACAACCTCACAGCTATTTTCTACTATGATTTTGAAAATAGGAGACAGTGGATAAATGTTAAGCAGTCAAGTAGGATATGAAAGAAGGTTTACATATCCATCTGCCTATCTCAGTCACACCAACACTTTCTCATCTGAATTTCTGACAGGAAAGGAAAAAGCAGCAGCTGATGGGAGACTGGCCTTCCCTGTTCATGCCTTGCCTAAATCAGCCAAGTCCTCTGAGGACCGCCAAGTACAATTCATGCATATACATATGATATCTATTCACTAGCGAGTTATAGAAATCATAGGTAAACAATCGAAATGAAAAGGATAAAAATATTAGCCTGTTTACATAAAAGCCTCATGTATCAAAAGTTCAGTCTCAAAAAACTCCCACGGGTATAAAATCACATCCAGATACTATATTCTGCAAGTGTTTACAAGACAATTAAAAACTTTACATTACAATAAGCTAGTAGGCCAAAGCTGCTTATAACAACCTCATATCATGAAGTACTTAACAACTTAAAAAGTTAACTTCCTTTACATTGTTCTTAATGTGCTTTTTGAATTCTCTAGTCTGATAATTCTGTGCACTTCCCCAAAGATTAAGAAAAACCTCAGTATAGTGCATAAATACAATGTGGGTTTTTCCATAGGGTGCACATAAGCTCCATCAATAGCAGGCAAAATTTTCAAAACGTACAAAGAACCATAGCATCTAAAATATTAGTTATCATGCCCAAACATACAGCGAAGTGAAAGTAATCAATGCAGATGAGAAGGTACAACAAGAAGTATAAGGAGAACGGAACTATTCATTCTATTTTCTGATCAGACAACATGCTCATCTTCTGTTCAGTCTATTAATTACTAATCAGTTACATTCAATGTTTTAAACAATCACCAGAGCATGACTTGGGCAGAGGGATGCACACACAGGCAGAAACAAATTTTACAAGCATTCATTAAGTGACCTGAAATTGGAGTCCTTTTGCAATATTAGGTGTTGCAAACATGAATAAATTCATATTTGCAGCTACACCATTTACAGAGAATCTTATATGCCAGACAGTAAGACAGACCATAAAGTAAATTTTAAGTTTCCCACAAAAGAACACTATGCGAGAGTTTGCTTTAAGAGCTGGTAGTGAAAATTGTCATACAAATTACCACTGCAGTGAAGAGGTAGGCAAAAAAAATGGGACAATTAGAAGGGATATATGACAAAAAGAAAGCTAGATAATACAGCTTCCAAAGACAGTTGTGTTATAATCTACATATTGTGCATTTCACCAACAAAACTAAAACCTTAAGCTTAAACTATCCTAGCATGTAGTATGAATATGTATTATATCATTGTGTCAGTTATGCACACTTTGACATTCCATTTCTGTACTACATTAAGGCTGCAGTGGAGTTTGTCCTCTGCTAGTCTTGAATATTTTCAACAGCGAAACACTGCCACCTTTTGGCTTGATACATAGACCTCCCATTATAATTGTATTTTTTGTTTGTTTTTTGCTACATTTGTCCTTTATGGAGACAGTTGAATTCTTGTGATCTTATTTACAATTTTATTCAGAAGCCAGATATCTCCAGGGGGGAACAAAAAGTTAGTATTAATTGGTAAAGAAACACTCTTTTTATCACAAATATGAGCACATAGTGAAACAACTTAAAAAGTATACTCCATTAAGCCACATAATGTTTTATCTATTTTCTCTCTTTGTCTCACAGCTCTTTTTTCTTGGCAGTTTTGGTACACATATATACTGTATCACATAATATCTTACACTGCATTCGTTTCAAGTAAAAACTTCGTAACGCACTCTTTGAACAGCTGAGTGTTGAAAACAGACTACAGGAACAACAATAACGCATTATCAAAAATTTTATGATCCTTGTTCATATACATACTTTCAATATTCTAGATTAAATATTAAATACTGATGGTTCAACACTTATATAAACATGTATCAAAATGTTTGCAAAACTACTGTATGCAAAATGACTTACACCAATGACACAATGTCCCCACGTTGTACATCATAATTTCGAATGCTCCAGTGGTTTAAGAGCACTACATCACATGCTTGTCTTCCCCCAGGATTCAAAGAAGGCTGAGAGAGGAGAAAAAAAAAAACAGCTTTAGATCTACATTTCCTCTATGAATCTTTCACCTAACTCTCATTCCATCAGCAGCTAAAATCCATTAAAATCCGTAAAAACGCACCCACTTCCTATAAGGGGACCAAGAATCTCTTGTATTCTGGGAAATATATTTCTTTGTTAAATGCCTTTAATTTATGACAAACTGTAGTTCACATCTTTCAATGCACTACTGCATGCATATTAAATTACGCAGGATATATACTTATGACAAGCCTGATAAAAAGAAGTGATTGCCTTTACTGCATATCATTTAAATACTAAAAACAACAGAGAACCATGAACACTAATTCCCAGGGGGGAAAAAAAAAACACAAAAAAAACCCACAACACTAAACTTTCTGCAGGCATCTTACTGCTTATTCAAGCATAATGCACAACAAATGAAATACGTACTTGTAACAACACTCATCTCAGCATCCTTTGCAAAGGGGAAAAAACAAACCCTACATCTACAGCAGATACTGATGCTGCCAGTAAAGGTGGGCCTTCCATAACAGCATACAAACAAGCATGAACTCTCACAGAACCATAGAGTGAAACGAGACTGTTCATTAACCTCAACATTAAAACAACCAAGTAATTAACTAGTACAGAGGATTAGAAGGTACATAGAATGGTACATAATTATTTTGTGTGACATGGTACAAAAGCAGGGTACCTGGCCAATGCAGGCTCTGAGTTAACCCATCAGAAACAGCAAAGGACAGAAATAGCCCATCACAGTACTGTCTTCATTGATTTTTGCAGGGCTTATTTCAATACAAATACTCCTTTTATTAGACAGAAAGTGTTTAAGAGTAATCCAGGCTAAAGTCTTTTGATAGCTCATTTCTCAATAAGCTTTTTTAGACTCTTCAAATACAATTACAGTATCTCCCAGTTGGCCAGCAGATGACCTCTAATTTAGACTCTAGAGTTAGGTCACATATGTAATAAAGCAGAGTACTGAGAGTAGACAGCCCCACATTTATTTGCATGATAGCTGCAATATTTGCTAAAATTTGATTATTTCTTTTTGTAGAATAGGTTTTCAGTGCTCACCTTACAATATAACTTGGCCTTCCACATGTACCATGAGACTTTCACTTCTGAGATTTCCCTCCCCAGCCTGACTGTACCTTTGATGAGCAAACCAATCAGGGTATAGGATTGAAATTAACTGTTCTCAACACAAGTAATTACACAGTGTTAAATTTAATTGTATTTTTATTCAGTAAACTATGCTCCCAAAGCAAGATGGATACTTAGTATTTATTTTTAATTTAACAAAAAAGTCTAAAAGTGCCACTTTCTCTTTACTACAGTTTCCTTATTCATCTTTTCTTTGCTAACCAGATTAGTTGATAAAGACCTATTCCAAATGGGACTTGTGAAAAACTAGCTTTTCAATGGGCAAGAAGTAACATGCTGAGGGTCCTGAGTACCTATAATTAACATGAACAGTAAGGAATATGATAGGTCAAAAGAATAAATATGTCGGGTGCAGGGAGGGAAATGACACAATATATTTAGTTAAACAGCAGACAAGGTAGTTACACTTTGAGCTGTGGACTATAGGGCAAATTTCTAGTCAATTAAGTCTGCAAATCAAAACAGATCACTTCAACATCCACAGAAATGTGGTCTCAGTCTAAGCTATAAATATATTAACACTCATTACTATTTTACTACTAGAGTCTCTGCATTGCAAGAGTCAGATAAATGAAAACCAGAAGCTAATTAGTAGATGTGATATTTGATTTTTTTTTAATCAAGACTTTCCAGAATGATTTTCCACCTTCATAGCATCTTCCACCAAAGGATAGTATCTTTACGTACAAATTATTTACATACAAATCCACAAACAATTCAGAGTCATGCTCATTTTACCAAACGCAGACACATGTGGGCCAGAAGCTAACAATGATACACAAGGTCAATCTTACAAAGCAGGAATCATACATATGGCATATTCTCATAAAGTAGACTGCTTGGTACTCAAAAGTATCTACCTTAAAGGGCCAGAAGAGAAGGTCAAAATAAATAGAAATTTTAAACTCTTTGCTCCAAAAGATAATGTATTTCACAGCTGATACTTAGAAAATATTTACATGAGTGTTCACAAACTTTTCCTCTCAACTAAATCTATATCGACTGCATCTTGCAGAGAAATAAAACGGGTAGTTACAGTATTGCTCTAGTTGCATTATCCCAGTTGACTCCTACTGTTTTCTGTACTTAAACAAAGGAAATGCTTTAGAGTTTAAACACATTTAGATACTATACAATCAAAATTTTTAACTTAAAGCACTCTAAATGTAACACCATATTGCTTGCTATTTTTAACAATACATTGCTCATGTGGTTTTGTCATACAGAGTGGATATCCAACTCATTACACAGTAGAATTATGTTTCAGAAAAATATAATTATGTAGAATATTTTTTTTCTTTCTCACAAAACAACTTGACATATTCAAAATGCACAGAAAAAAATAACTATTTTGGTAGAAGAAGATGTGAGGAAAACTAGAAGGAGACAACTTTCATTTTACATCAACAATTAAAAAAAAATCATCTAAATCCTTTAGCAAGTCTTTCTCTAATGTAAACAACATAAATTATGATTCCACAACAAAAAGTACAGAAGTAATTTAATGCAGTGTGTTCAGAGACAGCTTATTCCCCATGACATTTTTACCAGTAGTAACTTTCCAGGTCTAGCAAAACAAAAACACAGCTTCTGAAAAAGTAGTCAACAAATAGGCTCACAAGGGCTCTTTATAAGAAACAAAAATAATACAGGGGCTTCTTCCTTCCTCTAGCTTGAAGCGTTATAACTTGTTTGCCCAAATTCTTGGCATAATAGCCTGCTACAAATGAGACACACAGGTCTTAATTTAGAACTGTGGTGCAGAAGTCACAAAACACTCACTCTTTCCAATTACTAACTAATCTAATGCTAAAAGCATGCAAATTGAGATCCCCAGCCATATGATGAAGCCTCACAGGACATGAGGTTCTGTAAGTAGAAGGGTAAAAGCATGCCCTTTTACTATAAATAATGATTAACTTGATAGTTGTTATGCTGCTAGTGAATACCAGAAGGTCACAACTTATTTGCTTATAGCTTGGCGAACAGAAGGAATATTCACATGAGCTCACAGGCTTAGGTACAGTAATCCTAATAATAAAGTTAGGAGAAATTGCCACAGAATAATTACAACTGCTATTATGCATAATGGAACAGAACATTCAATAACACTTGCTGCTGAAACAAGCGTGCTTCGTCAGAGATCGCTGGTCAGGCTACTTGCTATAATCCTTGGTATTGAACTGTTTGCAATAGAACTTGCATCTAAAGTTGCACATACGCTGTCATCTTCCATCTCACTTGAAAACAGTCCATTTGATTCCATGCATTTACAAATGTATATATCCATAGGGGGTTCCCTTTTCCACATCATTATGTATGAAGAGTTCATAACACCAGACAAACAATGAAACCAAGTAGAAAAAAAACATACATGGCTGTCAAGATGTCCATATGATAACAAACGTTTTAACGTATATAGAATCACAGAACGGTTAGGGTTGGAAGCGACCTTAAAGATCATCTAGTTTCAACCCCCCTGCCATGGGCAGAGAAATCCTCCACTACACCAGGTTGCCCAAAGCCTCATCCAACCTGGCCTTGAACACTTCCAGGGATGGGGCATCCACAACTTCTCTGGGCAAGCTGTTCCAGTGCCTCACCACCCTCAATATAAAAAATTTCTTCCTTATATCTAATCGAAATCTCTGCTCTTTCAGTCTGAATCCATTGCCCCTAATACCCAGCATTACAAGAGGAGTCACAAAATATCCACAACAGCCAATTAAGAAATCATATTCCCACTTATTTGTGTCACCTCAGATTACAACTCACTTGAAACCCACTATTAACAAAATTCTAGATGAGCACATCAATCTGTAAAATCCTAAGCAACAAAACCACCTCAGGTGAGGATTAAAAAAAACAAGTAATTTTGGAAAGAAAAAAAAAGGTAATGAAACAATTAAAAAATGTTATAAACTGCAACAGTTCACTGTTATTCCCTATAGGTTAGAGTTAATACTCATATACACTGAAGTCAGCATAAGTGAAAGAATTACAACAGGTGGCTGAAAGCACTGGAGAAACACAAAATCAGCTTGAGACAATGAAATGCATGAAGTCTGTCTTAATTGATTGGGTATAAATCAGAAAATTTGTATTTTCATTAGCACCTTTATTCAGTGTGCTTGTCAGGATGTCAAAAAGTATTACCATCATCAGTAACTATGAAGCAGCAGTAAGGATGGTCCAAAACAAAACCAGAAAGTGGGGGTTGGGGAGAGAGCACGCAACACAGAACGAGAGTAGGAGAGCGAGCGTGACACAGAGAGATTTATTCCTTGCTTCCTGTCAGAACTTTTAATTTCAGGCTCAGCAGGAGCCACAATGATGAGTATACAAAGCCAGCCAAACATTTTAGAGGTCTATTACAAACAAATTCTTGGGAATCATACCATGATATCTTCAAATTGAGATGATAAGATATCATTGGAAGCATGAGATTGATGGGTGTATGACTACGTGTGGACTGAACTTCACTCTCCCTCATACCCGTAGCCTTCAGATACATTCAACATAGATTATTCTTCAGAGAACACAGTAAATAGGTGGATTGGAACACAATGACCAGTACTCATTCAAGCTACTCCGCAAGAGAGGGATATTTTCCTTATAATTATGTCCCTGTTGGACTTACTTAGGTGTCTAATAAATCTTGGCAAGGAAATTAGTATCTTATTAAAAGCACTAGGAAGTTTTTTATATAGTCTGAAAAACATCCATACACATAGAAGTTTAAAACAAACTTCTACTTCAGTGTTAAAGCCCAAATTAAAACCAGAGAGACAATGTTACAGACACTGAGATGTCAGTAAAGTTAGAAATGTCAGCTTTCGAGCTACCCATCCTTCAATCAACAGAGGGAATGTTTAGTCAACAGACACATCAAGGGAAGAACTTAGATTTTAATCATCCACTGAATAGATATTTCTTTCCCTAGCCACTACAGAGTGCCTATCCTTCATCAGGTTGAATAAATCTGAGCAAATAACTACAGTGTTTTTTCAAACCTTCCAAGGATAAACCACAGTTAACTATATGTCCTTCAAGTGAGTACAGAAGCAGCACTCCAGAACAATACCAGAGCACTCCCTAACATGAGACTTTGACTTCAAAGGAAACATAAAACTGAGCTCTCGTCCAGACGAGCTCAATAGACTTGCGGAGCAGTGGAAAGATAGAAAATGTCTTTCCAGCTACTGAAGTAAAACTATCCAAACAAGAATGGATGTCAGACAGAACATTATGTCAGAGACAGAAAGGACCAAACAATGAAAGGCAAGGTGGCATACTAAAAAACACAACTCCTCAAAAATTAAATGCTCAGGTCGCGCTCACTAGGAGGGGAAAAAAAAAAAAGCCTCAAAAAAATCCACCACTCACCACAACCAAAAGCATAAAATCCAAGATGTATTTGCATTTTAACTGCTGCATGTGGCTCTAGATCCCAACAGAGGCAAAAAATGGAGAGATGGAAAATGGGGGAGTGCATTCGTCTGTCTGATTTTGTACTTACCTAGATGGTGTGTTATATATTTGAATTTCTCCTGTCTGAAGACAGTAAAAAGAGAATGAAACTGTTTATCCCAGTTTCCCACTCCTCCTTTCTACAGCAAATTTCTGTCTCTACAACTGTAAGCCCTGAGATTCTCCTACCTTCGATCAGTCATCAATGATATTCAGAACAACATTGATGAAAAGGGCAAAAGAAACTTATGCTACACCTAACTTCTGGTCTTGGATTGCAGAATTACTGGAGTATGATGATTTTTACTTTGGTCTCTGTTCTTGAGGTGAGGACTGCCTTCTCAGCCAGCTGTTTCTTGACAGAGGTTAAACAGATTACAGACTGCCTCAAAAAGCACAATGCCACCTTGCCATTCCCTCCTCCCCATCACATGCTTTTTATAGCGTTAAACACAAATCAGCCAAGGCCACGTTCTAGCTCAAGTTTCATCTGCATGAACGCTGCACAATTCAAACTCCAGCAGCTGGTCTTGACTGCTGTGAAACCTCTCTTCAAGGTTCTCATCTTACTCAGATAATCAGAAAAGAAGACTTGGCATCCAAGAATAGAATTCTTAGTCTCTGCTATTGAAATGTTGCAAAATTGGAACAAAATAAATTACAGTTATCAGAGGTGATGCACAGCAATACGCAGTGTCTATGACTTAAAATGCAAAGTAACAATACAAAAATTGGCTAACTACGTTACAACATATATTTTTCAAGTCCCAATAACAGGAAATAAAGAACTGTTCACCATCCCGAGTATTTATTTATATTCTAAACGCTACACAGCCTATTTGTATTTCTTTGCTTACACTGCATAAACATTCAGTATAACCAAAGTAAAAACAGTGAACTGATACTCATGTCCTGATAAGGACTGGCATTAATATTAGGTTCATGTCATTTTCAGTAGTCTTCACTAAAATAGTGCCATACTTGTTCATTAATAAGAGAAAATATATCAAGAACCAGTTTTCCCTTACAATTACCATAATACAGCTCCTAAAAATTAATAGAGACTCTTTGTGAGTCATCAACTCCATCCCAAGAGACAAAAGGTAGTGCTCAAAAAACAGATCTTTATTTCTAAATCACTAGGAAGATACATATAAAAAAAATACATCCTTATCACTGCTTATGTGTATATTTTCCTTTTACAGAGACAGAGTTTTGGCAAGTTTTGTTCTCAAAAGCTTTTCTTTTCACATCCTAAAAGTATTTGTTTAACAAAGTCAAAATTAAACTATTCCATACTACAATGTGGTCATTTAATAACAACTGAGAAAAGATTTTTTTTCCACCTTGCTATTGTCAGTGTACAGTCACTTTTTAATTTCCTGACAGACAAAAGATATTTCCAGCAATACCTGCATTGATGCTCCTTCCACCCTTGCTACACAGGCAACTCTATCCAGGAAAGTCACCGTTACTGGAACAGCAACAAAGAAACCTTTGAAAAAGGCTTTAATGTATCTCTTCCCCAAACCTTGAGCCTGTGCCATAATCTGAAAAACAGGAAGAAAATGGAAAAAAAAAAAAAGTTGTTATAAAACAAATTTTAAATAACACCAGCATTGTAGAAATCCAACAAGGACAAATTAAGAACAAATTAATTACATTATCTGTTAGGGTCTCCCAATATCCACAATGAAAAAAAATGGATGTAGACATGAAAATGAAAAAGAACAGAAATCTTCATCAGAATTTAAAAGTCTACGCTACAGAAGACAGCTTGATACTTGACATTTACCCTTTAGCTAATTTGACCATTTCTTGTAATCCTGTGCTAGCAGAACTACTTGATAAAAATGACTCAATGACTAAAAATGACTAAAATGATAACAGTTCAGCTAAGCAAGAAGCAAACCGATACAACCAGACAAAATTCAATTATGTATTTCTGAGGAAAAAAAAAAAAAAAAAACACAAAAAAAACTAGATTGAAATAACCAATTCCAGAGCATTCAGTTGGAGTTCACAAGCAAAATTCTGTAAACAGTTTTTTCTCTGTACACTGGTAATTATGAATTTGTGATCCCCAAAGACGGATTGTGTTATGTAAAGAAAAGCTGACTATTTACAAGGCATTACCATTTCTATATTCAATATTTTCACACATAAAAATGCACAAATGTATCTTTTCCACACCTGTGGTAATTGCAAACGTGAAATCAATTCAAATTGTCACATATATCACAAGGACACACAGTAACACAATGACTCCTTGTTCCCCACTACATCAGAAAGTTGAAAGCACACTGGCAGACTGTGCAGCTAAATAACGACACATGGGACTATTCCACCCCAACTCATCATTTATCATGCTATCTCCCATCTATGTATTTAGCCCTGAACCAATGAACAGTCTTGAAAAATACCTACAAAGTACCCCGAAACACAAATTGTTTGATCGTATTAGTTAAACCTCTGAAAAACAAGCTGCATATCCAGGTACTGCTGCAAAGGCACAAGGCTATTTTATGTAACTGCAGTTACACTATAAGAAATGCTGGTCTTCACCTATTGGAAAATCCCATTTAAACTGTTGTTTCCATCTAATGAATCTCTGGTAGACTCCGCAATAAGATCAGTTTGTGGAGTCCCTGCTCCCTCTACCACACCCTAACTCTGACAGACAGTAATAGAAGGAGAAAACAGACGGTGCCCTGAACTTCTGAAACTTTGAGTGTGTTTGTATTCAAGAACACAGAATTATTTTTCAATCAAAATAACGAAAAATATAAATACATGCAGTTTTGTTTGATCCTCTTACAAACAGAATATATAGAATTTCACAATACACTTTTTTCATTGTTGCATTTTCAGAAATATGGAAGCGATGAAATATCTGTATGCAAAATACAAACTCAAATCACACTGATGAAATAGTACTGAACGCAGTATTTCTGTCACGGATATGGCTTCTTAATTCCATAAAGCATTACACTTCAGAGAGGAAACCCAGTTCTACAAAGTAAGCCATCAGCATATTCTTCACTGAAATTCTTTATAGATATCAATAGCTTTGCAATGACAAGATCTGTCTTCTAAAAGACAGAAACATCCTTACTATTACTTCTGACATTCACCTTCATAAGGTTTTAAATCTCTTTTGCTACTTTTTTTTTTAAAAAAAGTGAAAATACTCCACCATCATCTATTAATCTTGCTCATAACATAAAGCTGAACTAGTAAAAAGTCTAAATGTACTTAATGCTTGTAATTCGATTACATTTTCTTTCTGCACATTTCATGAAAACATTTGCAATTTGCATCAACAGCTTTCAAAAAGAACCTGAAAAAGTTTGTGAAACAAAACAAAAACCTCATCAATTCAAGACAAATGTTAAAATACTTTACTTTTGGCTTATAGTTTCAGAACTCATTATTGGAATCAATCCACCAAAAGAGACTATTGCCTCAATTGGCACAGATTTACCTTTAGAATTATTCCACATAAAAATAGAATCTCTAAAAATCAGGTTTTCGTCTACCATTTCATAATTATAACTATACCTTTCCATACACCTTCACCCCCGTCTCTCAACCTACTGATTCTGAACTTCACCTCTCGAGTCTTCTGGCTGGAATTCTACTCCACTGTTATGAGGCCTGGCATGGCATATCTCAGACCTCCACTCTAACAGCAATGTCAGCCTCAAAACACAGTTGTGAGAATTTGCCCACAAACATATCCACCACATTCTCTATAGTCACTCTTCAAGCTGAAAGACATTGCCTGACAGATGTAGCACAATATGATTGATATAGGTAATTTAAAAAAAAAAAAAAAAGAAATCAGATTAATTTACTAACTTTTTTAATTCCTCATATTCAAACCTCTTTTTCACTAACAATGAAGCATGAATGTTCATCCCATCCCTTCTACTAAATCCACTGACAGATCTTGTCACAAACTTCTTGCAAAAGCCCCACGCTGGTATCTACAGAAAAATCTAGTAGCTGAAGAAAAGTAATTGGTCAGACAATCCACAGGAGACCAACCATATGCTCCTGGAACTACAAGCTAATTAATAGTGACACAGAATCTAGCAGCCAGGTTAAAACAGTTAAGACAAAATGTTACATTCTCAGTACATCACTTGGCCAAGGCAACACCAGGAGTATTAAATGGCTGTGGACAAAGTTGGGAGCTCAGGTCCTACTTTTGTGGGCTTGGACACATGCAGTATTAAAAGACACAGTATGAATAAAGATGAGGGAGAAAACCACCAACAGCATCCCTACAAGCAATCAATTTGCAAAGCCACCAAAGCCAACAACAGCTGTTGCGCTGAAGGACTTCTCTGCTTGCCCTGAATTTTCTTTTTTTCTTTCTTTCCTCCCTCCCTCTACTAGGCAACTGATCTGGTTGCCACCAGTTTTATCTTCCATCTATACTAAGATGACTCCTTCATTTCCAGTCACACGCTACATTCAGAAAGTTTCCTGGTTCCCCACCTCCCACAGCAAAAGACAGCTTTTGCCCAGGACACAAACTAAGCAGGCCTGTAGATTACTCTACCATGGAAGCCCTTCTTCACAAAAGATAGCAAACACATGCATACGCATTTTAAACAGTTTGAGAACTACTTGAAAACAAATCTGTCTTTAACCTTAAGTCCGTCCACACAACAAAACATTTCTAACACAAGTGGAAAAAGTTACTACATCCGTATCTCATTGAACAGCATACACATTTTGACCAGGTCTATTTCATTAGCTTTCCCTTCCAAAAAGCAGACAAACATTTACCATTGGATAAGTACATGCACAGGCAGAGTTGCCATGCAGCTGCTGACACAACAGTTCATCATCCAACTGGCAGTAAATGGAAGGTTACCCATCACTCAGTAAGAGAGGCTTCAGTTGTCTTGCATTGCCACAGAGGAAGAGCTTGAATGCAGGCAGCAGAAAGACAGTTTGCAGCACTGTCTTCTACCAGTAACTGTACACATGAATGGACAATCCTCAGCTGAAAAATACTGTTTGGTTAAAATGTGCAGTGTTTTCTTACGCTTAAGCGGTCTTAGGAGAAAAGAAGGGAAACGAGTAATGGTAAGTATCTACTGAAGTCACAAGAAAGAATTTAGGGTAGTAAAGGGCAGACACAAGATCCTTAATTATTTTTTTAAAAAAACAATTAGTTTTCTGGTTGGAGTATTTGTTTAAAAATAAAGAAAACATTAGACAGTTATCAATTCTGGAGATAATATTCTGCTCTTACAGATCATATTTTATAACCTTTGCTATACCTATAATTTGCTCTAACTAAGAATTTTCTTGGGAAACATTCAGTTTGAGAAAATCTGTGAAAAGTGCTAAAGGAAATATTACCATAACTTTCCAATATGTCAATTTAATACATTTTTCTCTATATTATAGAGAAGTTTTGTATTTATAATATAGATATTTTAGAGTTTATACTATTTTTAAATTCATGCTATATAAATATTAAGTATTTTATATTTATAACAGAAATATCATTTTGTATATCAAATTAATGTATGGGTTCATAACAAATGCATATGTCATGTGCCTGTCATTTATACATAAAAATGTTGATGTCCAATGTTCAAAGTGAATTACAAATTTTAACAAGGTTGAAATTACAATTTCCAAGTCTCTAATCTACTTTATTTGTAGAATCTGAGGCTAATGCTCCTTTATTTTTCTTTAAAAAAGAATATCCTCCAGAATGGATAGTCAACTTTTTTAAAAGCTTTAAATCTAAACACACAGAATTTGAGGAAGTGTTGGACAGTAACATCCAACAAAAATGTTAAGGGCAAGAAGCTAACTATTTCACCAGTACATATAGACATGCTAACAAGTTTGAAAGACACAACATGATTTCCTGATACATAAACACAAAAAGATGGTAATCATATATGCTATTTTTGAATTTTAAGTTCATCCAAGTAATAAATCATTAAGTAATGGCTGGTTCAAATGCTTTCTAAAAATAAGCTCACTGTGAATTATCAATGTTTAATGATACTGTGTGGAACTCTCCAGTATGTAAAATTCACAAGATTTTTTAAATATCTGTAGATTTTAAGAGCATCACATTTCCAGAGTGAAATTCTGAAATCCAGTGCGGTGTCTGGTTTATACTGACAGCAGGTTTAAATGCATGTCAGTGAAGCAAGCAAAGGATTCTTTGCTGAAAAGAATAATTTCACCAACACAGATTTCTGGATCTCTGCCCAGCCAGTGACACCTTGAATAAGATCAACAAAACACAACACTTAAAAGATGGTGCAACAACACCCAACACGTAAAACAGAAAAAATAATTTAGAGATGCATACAGTTTTCAGCATTTGTAAATTACACTTCGGTTAGGGGAAAAAGCAGAGTAATTCAGTAGAACTGACAAACTTCAAAGCAAGCAACCTTGAAAACTTGTTTGAAATGACAACATAGACAAGAAAAATCCAAGATCAAAAACGCTAGCATACAGCAGGTCAAAGCATTAAGAATTTCACATTGTGCAGCTCAGAGATTAAGGCAGATGGAGCACAGCATTATCTGGACTGAAGTATTTGGTGCACAAAAGGTCCAGGGATTATAATGAGCCTCTCGTGGGTACTACAACATATGGAGCAGAGATGCCATTTAGATAGCTCTCTATGTATAAAATGTTTATTTTTTCTTACACTTGCCTGCACATTAGAAGACACTGTTTATCAAACAGCCTGCTGAAAATCATCAAGTAACATTCAGAAAGCCCCAGGTTACAATATACTTGCAAATCTAGGTACTTAAAAATTACCCACAGAAGTATGATAGGAAAAATAGCTGTAAAAACAAGGCATTAGCAGTCATCCACAAAGGAAATAAAATGGCCCCTGATGCGCTTCTACAAGAAGACATGTAAGGGAATAGAAAGGAGGGAATTACAACCTATATGCAAAACAACTACCCAGCCAAGACTGCTACGTTAGTGTGAAATAACCTATTTGATCTAGTTCAGAAATTAGTTAACCATATTGTATACAGTTCCATAATCCATTGAAATAAGCAATTTCTCTGTCAAACGCAATATGCGTCTTTCTGTAAACAATGGCATCACACTAGAATTCAGAGATATATGGTTTGAAAACAAGGAAGACTGTCATAATACAAAATACCAAAACGCACGAATGAGCCCAATTCTTTTGCATCCTATGAAATACACGATTGAGCACAAAAGATTTTGGTTTTGGTACAACTCAAAGACAAGGTCATACCTGGCCTAACAATTGTGATGAACAGGATGCTGCTCAGTATCAGAATTTGTGTAATCTTTTTAACATGTGTCTTTTCTACTATCTTTCACAATACGAGGCCAGAGTGAACTACTACCATGCAGCCCGAACCTCATTCCCCATTTTAGTTGTACATTTCAATACCTTTTACATTACAGTAATTTTTGGAAGGGTACAAGTATGTAGACTTTTTAGTAGGCTCATTTAATTCATATAAATTTACTCAAGTACAGGTCGATACACACAGATATGATGGTGATGAATGCCACAGAAGAATCGAAATAGACCAGTCCATGTAAGTTTTCAGTTAAAAACATTGTCTAGTTCCAGAAGGAGCTCTCATTTATCCTTCAATAAAGACAACTCCATTCTGGAATTATTCCACCATAGTGGTGAAATTGTATTCCATTAATGTATTTATACTCTACACACAGGTTTTACTCACAGTATTCCTCCATCATACTAATGTCCCTGTATGCCCCTGGCACACAGTTATGAAAGAATATTGCTCTATTGCGAGTTTGGAAAAGTCACATGTCATGGAAATGACTACTGTATTACTGAAGCAGCAAATCCTAACCTAATCAGCAGTTTCAGTAACCACACACGTATGCTCTGTGCTGCTCTGCTGTTTTGTTTCTCCTAGGTTAGCCATTTCGTCCTGATGTCTAGATCTTTTGCTTGTTCCAGATACAAAACAGCAGATTTTGTTAGCTTCAACTCCATTATATATCATTTCTTATGCCTTAGTTTGAATTAAAGCAATTATGATTTCCATGTAATAACTTCCATCACTATGAAAAATGAAGAATTTTTTTTCCACTATTCCGCAATACAGGAAAGCAACAATAGTAATGTAGTTTTGTAATCTTCTCAGTCCTGTAACATATATAGAAGCTTCCAGAAGCAGACAAAAATAGAACACCACCATGAACTTTCAGCTTACAAACCACATCAAAGCAAAAAAGCTTAAACCACTGGAGGAAAAAAAAAAAAAAAAAGCAAAACAAAACAGTTTAATATGGAATTGATTCTTCTTTGAATCCAATATTACTACATTCCATCACTGGGATCTATCTCATATACAAAGGCTCAGTTCACATGTTGGTTGTAACTGGATATTCTTACAAATTAATTTTGTGTCTCAAGGACACAAATTTCACCTTCATGGACAATCTTGTCTTTCCAAACAAAACATTTCACTCTTCAAATACAAAGCAAAAGCACAAGAAAACACAACTGTAGATGAAAGTTACTCTCAGCAATTAAAGTAACGTAGTTCAGAACGTAGAGCAATCAGCCACTCCTCAGTTCTGACAAGTTATTCAGGATTTCATTCAACACACATAACCAATCAAGAAAAAGGACAGCAATATGATCACCTTTCTACAAGTATTGCAATACAAAAAGAGATCAGTAATTGTTATAAATTAGATCTTTTCTGAGCATTTAAACTTAAGATGTAATGCAAAATCTTCAAGTACTATCACACAGGTAAGAGAGTACCAGTTGTTCTAACATAAAAGATACAGAAACCTGAGTAAAAACGATTATTGTATCTTCAAAGAAACTAATAATCATTAACATATATTGCACATAAAGGAAAGTACTAAATTACATCCATTTTGGAACACTTAAATGAACAACATAACACGTATTTAGCTTCCTGCAACTGAAAGTTCTGTGTTGCCTTTCAGCTTAAAGATTCAAGGCATGCAAAGTAAGCTAATTTTATAAATTGATTTGAACTGCCCTTTACAATCAAGTACCAGCTGCTGTTATGTTATGGTCTTGAGTAGACTGCATAAACACGGTGTTGCTTCCAAACTCACTAAATTTGTAAATTACATTTAGAGTAAACAATAGCATAACCTTAGATTTTTAATTAATTTGCCCATTTATCTAGTCAACTCTCTGGATTTGTTCGAGTACCACGAAACTGTCATGTTAGTTGTGGTTATTCAGAACCAAACATAGGCAAAACAACAAAAAAAAGGGCAATATTCAGTTTTAAACCAAAATATATAATGTTAAATATTCATGTAACATTCCATAAGCGGCCTAGGAATAACAGCATTCAAGTCAAAACATGGATACTGTCAGAAAAAAACTCTTCTAGAAATTTTTGCATTTGGATTCAGAACAAGTAAGTTTACCACAGAACACGGAAGTTTCTTCTAACCTAAAGGAATGTCAAATGAGAATATGCAAAAAACAAGCTTCTCAGTTATGAAACTCTCAAGCATGCATTGAGTATATAAGGACGGAATAATAACTGACAATAATATTTATTATGGCATAAATAATTCCAAAAGAAAGAGGAGAGAAAATGTATTTAATACTTGAAAGGTATTTTCAACATTCAGTGTACTCTGCAAAAATAACTAGTTCCCCCACGACTACCATAAAGGCAGCTTTGTGCACACTTCCTCCAAACAGGTGGGAATTAGAACTGACTCTCGAACATAACATTCCCATGAAACCTAGCAGTAAGATCTGATGTACCAACTACTTATTATCTGCTGTCGGTGGCATATTAACAAACGAAACGTACAAACTAAAATGCAAAATTGTGCCTTTGAAAAATAACTTCCTTTATTTTAACAACTCAGGTTTTATCCTTGAACATTAGAGGTCACTGTGGGACCTTCTAAGAGCATACCTAGTGTGTTCTGCAATAACCATTCACCACCATATTGATTTTGAGTCTGGGATTTGTGACAACTTCAACTGCCATATGAATTTCTCATGTCTGAAGATTAAACAAAACAACTGAACCATAAGGGAGTGGAGCATCTCCCTTATGAGGAAAGGCTGAGGGAGCTGGGCCTCTTTAGCTTGGAGGAGACTGAGGGGGGATCTCATTAATGTTTATAAATATGTAAAGGGTGACTGTCATGAGGATGGAGCCAGGCTCTTCTCACTGGCATCCAATGATAGGACAAGGGGAAATGGATAGAAGCTGGAACATAGGAGGTTCCGCTTAAACATGAGGAAGAACTTATTCACAGTAAGGGTAACAGAACACTGAAACAGGCTGCCCAGAGAGGTTGTGAAGTCTCCTTCTCTGGAGATGTTCAAAGCCTGCCTGGACACGTTCTTGTGTGATCTGATCTAGGCGGTCCTGCTGCGGCAGAGGGATTGGACTAGATGATCCTTTGAAGTCCCTTCCAATCCCTAACATTCTGTGACTCTGTAATTCTGTGATAAGGATCCAACTATTCCAGAAATAGCTGGAATCTGGGGCACACTGGCCAACTCAAAAATCTCAACACACAATTCCAACTGTGACTCTGAAACCACTTGAATCTTAAAAATCATTGTTCAGCATGATTCAAATATTATTCCCATGGATATAGATACTACCCACTGCTATACCATGTGTATAGTTACTTCCCACCAATTCCACAGGCAAGTTTGTTTTGATAACAAAATACAAGTTAAACAGAAGAATTTGTAATTTTAAAAGACATGAAAGACTCCTAGAAATTTCCCAATCACCGTAGTTAAAATGTTACATTTTTTTTTACAAAATTATGCGGTTTCAGTTACAAAGCTGTCTATTGGAAAAACCAAGTCTAATTCTAAAGTCTTCTAGAGAAATTATTTCATTTAATTTGAAAATTCCTGAGAAGTTTTGTCTTCCAAGCATATTCTGTTGACAAAAAATTTGTTTTCTTCCTAACTGAACAATGAACATGTGATGTATACTATTTGGGGAGAAGACGAAAATAAAAATGTGCTGGAACAAGAAAGTTATCTAGAGAGACGTAAAGCAGCTTTCCTAGACCACCTCTCTCCTTTTTTGGTACCTCAATGTACTCAACTAATCCCACTTCAACAGAGCAGCAACGACATGATACCAAAAAAAAGTAATTAAAAAAATAAAATCACAATGCAATACTGGCAAAAAGATATTACGATGTTAGAGTCGACTTGGTGTTCAGCTGCAGTTTTTCTATCTAAACTTTTCATTGACTTCCAAAAAAAGTAATGTTCCTTTAAAAAGGTAAGAACACCACAAAATTTTTCAAGGAACTGACTGAATCTCTTCAGCTTCAAAAATTGTGGCCTTTATGCAGAGAAGCATTAAACTAAGAACTGCCTGAAGGACAAGTACCAGACACGGAAAAGCAGCCACTTTAAGGTAAGCTACATCATTATAAACCAAAATAATAATTTCTCTCTCAGATGTCCAGGACGTAGGGTAGTACGAAAGCCAGCCCGTCAGGATACTAGGGAACTGCCATTAACTGTAGTCCTCATAGGACAAATACAAGATCTGACAGAAATCTAATAAAGCAGGAAGACACGTTGAATAGGAGTTGCATCCCAGGACCAAGAACAGTGCGTGGCACAAGTCCCAGTTGCAGACAAAACGCAAACGAAGCGGGGAGCACAACCACGCAGCCTGTTCAAGCCTGTTCCCTCCGACACGCAGACGCTGCTCACGCTGCTGCGCTTCTACCGCGCAGGGCGGCCACGGGCTCCGCCGGTAACCACCACTGGCAGAACGCGCAGAGAAGAACAGGGCTTCACGCTATTAACTTTGCCACTGCCTTTTAATCCCATCCCTTCCCACTGGGAATTAACCTACGGGTAACGCACAGGAGAGAAGGACAAGGCAGGAATCCTACGCCAAACCACCGGCGGCGGGACGGCGGCACGGCAGGGCCTCGGGAGCGGCGGAGGGACACGGGGCTGCCAGCGCCCGTCGCCAGCCGCCGCCGCCGGGAACCCGCCGAGCGCCCGGCGGCGCCACCGCGCGCGCTACCGCGCGCGCTGCCGCCACACTCCCGCCAGCCCCGCTGCGACGCTTCCGTCACGCACCGGGCGGCTCGTGAAGCCGGAGCGGCTCTGCCACCGGCGGGGAGGCGGACGCCGGGGCGCGGTCCCCGGCTGCCGCCCTCGGCGTCCAGCGGGCCGCCACCCGCCCTGCGCCGCCCAATACCGCCGGCGACTCGCGCGGGCGGAGGGAAGGGCGGGGCACAGGGGCGGCACCGAGCGCCTACCATGAGCGTGGGCGGGCTCACAGCGGGGCCCGCCGCGGGACTTGTGCCGCTTCCCGCCCGCCTTACCCCCCCGCAACCCCCTCTCCTCACGCCCGTCCCCGCTCCTTCCTCCACCACGCAGCTTGTCCCCCGCCTCTTCCCCCGCCGCGCGCTCCCCGCCCCGAGTCTCCGCGCTCTGAGCCCGCCCGGCTTCCGTCGCTCCCCCCGCCTCCCGCCCGCTGCTCCTGCTCCGCTCACCCGTTCTCCGTTCGGCGGGGGGCGGGCCGGCAGCGCGTCCGCCGCGCCGAGCCGCCCGCCGTCACGTGGGCTAGCGGCGGCGGCGGAGCTGGGCGCGGCGTGAGGAGGCCGCGGCCGCGCTCCCCCGGAGCGGCGGCGGCCCCGGGCTGGTCCTGCGGCCCGGCACCGACCCTGGCGCGGCGGCTGGGCTGTAGCCGTGAGGCAGAGCTCCCGGCGCTGCGTGCGGGGTGCTCGGCTGCGGGGGCTCGCACCGAGCGCGTGTTGCGGCCTTCGCGGGGCGAGGCGGTGATCCGCGGGCGGTGTGGCCTGGCCGGTGCACCGTGTATCTGACATACGGCAGCCGAGGCCCGTTACGAAAACAGCCATGTGCTTCACCGGATCGTCGTTTTTGAGACTCGGTATTTGCCGTTTGCGGAAGAGTCCCCGGAAACTTGAGGCCGTTGCATTGCAGTGGCTGCGGTTCCCTCCAGTCATGATGTAGATCTGAAAACAAAAGGACTCCCCTGTTGTGGCCACTTTTTGGCAATTCGATAAAAATAATGTAGTTGGAATAATGTGTAACATTGGCGCTTTTATGTAATATTTCAGTATAAATGAGTTGTGTAAGTTCCATCTGTTGTAATCCACCAGAAACACGCAGGTTGGTTGTTCAGCTGATGAGCTTCCCAGGGCATACCAGGTTTTACCTGGACTGATGACAACTGTGTCTGCTGCCCCTCAGAACTGGCTGCATTGTATGCATCCTGTGTTCAAGAACAGAGTGGGTTTTTTCCTGTCTAGTGCAAACGGATACATTAGGGTTTGTAATTTTACAGCCAAGAGTGTTTGGTGGTTTTTATCAGCTGCTGTAACAAGTGCAGGTGTCAGTATAGTCTGAAGCAAGAGGTTTTAGCAGTTCATGTACCTTCAAGAGTTGACGGTGATTCCCGAAACGTCGGTGCAATTAAAATCAAACTTTCCAAGACTCGTTTCGGAGTTTTAGAAAGCGGCATTCTTTATTGCGGCGCCGGGTGCACGGGGGATGTCTCCTCCTAGCATGCATACCTGGCTTCTGGACAGAACATTAGTTATACACTACAATCATGCATATTCATAACATATTTACATATTCTTAAACAATTGGTTAATTTTCTCTCGCTTTACATGTAAATTACTTCGCACACTCGGTTCTCTTCCTCCACCCCTTTCTTTTGGTTCTGGGATGTATTCAGGGTAGGTGGTCCGTGAGTCAGTGGTCGCGATCTCCCCCTGCTGGAATTACCTTTTCCCCAAGTGACTGCATGTTCACAGTTCAGAAAAACATGATAACGAAGTTTATGCAGTTTCCAGGATGTTCCCTCCAAGGGCAGACAGTTCTTGATAAAGATTCTCCCTTTTAATCACTCCTGACAGCTTCAAGGGTGGTCACCTTGTTAGTTTCTTTTAGGTATGCGTAAATCACCTACTACCTGCTAAACCCTTCATGAAACTCTTACGCAAAAATTTTAACCCCTTTATTGTTGGGTAACAATGGGCAAGTTGATGGCTGAGGGACCTTATTTCATTTTTTGTTTTGCCTTGACATGTTTAAATAAGCACTACATTTACGACCAAACAATTCTTACTAACTTGTTGTCGATTACCCTTTATTTAATGCATTATTTCTTCAACACATTTGAGTTGTGTGCTCACTGTAAGCCTTTCAGTGCATTGTGCAGGAGTAAATACCATATTCTGCCACTAGTATCCATCATCTTCATCACCCTTAATATAAGAATTTTAACTGGGAAATTGTCACAGAATATTCAGGAACATTACTGCAAAACACAACATTATACTTTCATTTGCAATGTTAGAGAAACATCTTATGGGAATGGGCCTCAATGTTTCTGTGCGTTTGAAGCTGACAGTATGAACTATTTCCCGCTGAAACTCTTGAGCTGGATCTCTTCTTGATTAAAGACTTCAGCTGTAAACCTCTCAAGATCATAAGGTGGCTTATCAGCAGTTTCCATTTTGACATTATGTGTGTGCTAAACTAGCAGGAAATACCCATTCTTATTCTTCATTTGTTTGTAGATAAAACATTTATCAAAGCCGATACTAAAGTTACCAAATGATGCTTTACCAATGTTCACACTGGTTTAGGTTTTGGGTTTTTTTACAAGTATTCCTACTGCAGCTGCTTTGCTACCTAGCAGCAGAGAACAGTTTATTTTGCTTTCAACCCTAACAAATAGCTACTGAAAATGTTTTGCTGCTTCCATGCTTTGATGCATCAGTGGCTGAAATAGAGAAAAAGCATGCCCTTTTCACCCACCTCTTCAATTGCTTTTCAGCTGAGAGTGCCATTAAAGCGTTCTTGGCAATCCATAAAACTTTTGTACCATAGTATCCATTTAAAAGACTCTCAGCAGACTGCGGCAAGCTTTACACTAAAAACACGTTTAATTCAGTTTCCTCTAGCTTAATTTCATTTTGCATTTTAAGAGCGTGGAAAATCTATAGGAGATACCCAAGACCTGCTTTGCATTAAAATGAAGTACCACGCATTTGCGGATGCAACTACCTGTAGGGTATTTAAGGCCTGTTTATCTTCCTCCATGTAGCGAAGGAATGAACGTTCGAGTGGTGTTGAGTGTACGGTTCTGAAGAGATGCATGGTGGAGGAAAATATTGGGCTGGATCCGACAGCCTGAGAGCTCAGAAAAGGTGCAGTGGCAAGAGGCCATGGGCACTGGAGGCACGAGATCAAGACACCTGATTGCCTAAATGGATATTGCGGATGAACGCTTTGTATCACCCAGATATGGCTGGAAGGGCCTGTGGCCCACGGGCAGCAGTGAATGGTGTGGCACAAAAGAGGCCAGTAAAATGTCAAACCTGCTATTGTATTGGGAAGAAAAGCGGCCATGGCATCTTCAGTATTGTTTTATTAGTACACATCTCTGTTTTATTACATGACCAGGCACCTAACCCCTGCTAGCGTCTGGGCTCCAATAACGGCTCATGATAAAGGATTATATGCTCATTTTTATGTGTTTTTGGTGGGTTTTTTTTTTTTTTAGACACAACTTCTTTGCTGCAGGTTTCTATTCAGTCCGAGTTAGCTACCCACATATATATAAAACACAGCTATCTGTATATGAACTATGTGTCTAAATTTCCTGTAAGTCAAGGAAGTGACATGAGACCCTTCTAGGACAGGATTAATCTCATTCAAGGGTGGGTGTTGCAAAGAAATCAGATAAATTAGGTGTTAGAAGAACCTGTTTCTCAGCAGCAGCTACTGAGTGCATCTTAATGACTCACTCAGGTGTGACTAGGGGATATTGGCCATGGGAGGAGAAGCATCCCACCCTGCCTGTGCCAGAGTTCCTGGGGACCCAGCTGAAGGCTAGTACCAAATACTGGAGGGAGCACAGACCAAAACTGCCTGAATGATATTAATACCTGCGCACTTACCTGTATTTCAGTGCTCTTTGCTTACACAGAGAAAGAAAAAACCTGGTTGGGTTGATTATGACACTTGTGTGGCAGTTACTGTATAAACATATTGGGACAAATGTTTCTGTTCCTCAGTGCCAATACTCTTTTGACCATCACATATTGTTTATGTTATGCCTCATACATACTGAAACACAACCCACTCAGAATAAAGTAGATTTTGCTTCCAGCTGGTCAGGCAGGCAGCAGAGCATAAAACTCTGTAGTGACCTCTCCGTCGAAGAAAAAGAGAAGAGTTAAAACACAACAAGATTATTCCTGAAGTCCTAACTGTGGTCAGTGAAACTGGCATAATCTTTGAAGGGCAGAAAATATATAAACAACTTAAAACTGTCAGCTTCGTTGTGTGGATTTTCCTCAAGGAACAGCTATTACGTCAAATTCTTGTCATAGGAAAAAAGGAAGGAAACACGATTTGCAAAGTCGAGAGTTTCATGTCAGTGTAGGTAAAAACTTGACAGGCTAAAAATAAATTATTAATCCACATCTAACAAATTCAGAAAAAGAAAACCGTAGTGTTACAGGAAAAAAAAAAAAATAATACAGTTAAATTCTTATACAAACTTCCTAGCATCCACCTCTCCATCTCTGGTGTTATGCTCACCCTTGTGTTGCCTCCACAGGTGCTGAGGTGGTCTGGTTCAGTGTGGTGGGAGTTGTTTGTTTTCTTTGTTACCCCTAGAACTGCCTTTCCCCAACTCACAGGTCTGTGTATTTTTAACTGACTGCCAGTGACTTGTTTATAGTCCTGGAGTTTCCAGTGTCATCTTGCGCCTCCCCCACTCCTGTCATGCCATGACTGTAATCTCTTGCATTGCATTTTTATGGTAAGGGCATAAACTTTTCATTCTAACAATTCACTGCTTATTGCAACATATTATGGTTGATACACACAATTGTATAAAATTACACAAAAGTAAAATATAGAATCATAGAATATCTTGAGTTGAAAGGAACATATAAGGATCATTAAGTCCAATTCCCTGCGCCTCTTAGGGCTACCTACAGCTAAACCATATGACTAAGAATGTCGTCCAGACACTCCTTGAACTCTGCCAGGCTTGGTGCCGTGACCACTTTCCTGGGGAGCCTGTGCCAGCGACCAGCCACCCTCTCAGTGAAGAACCTTTTCTTAATGTCTAAACTGAACTTCCCCGATGCAGCTTCATTCTATTTCCTCGTGTCCTATCGCTGGTCACCAGAGAGAGGAGATTAGTGTATTAGACAATTACTACCTGATCATTAGAAAATTGTTGTTACAGGAAAACAAGGTAAAACAGTTGCAGGCATGCTAACACAAGCTCGGCAAAGCCTGACAATTCCTCAGAATTTGCAAAGTCAGCGTGAAGCTCATGTTCCGCTGCTAGCCATAGCGGTACTGTATTTATTGAGCTAGCAGGCTATGTGGGTCCTAAACATTTAGAAACGTGGAAGTAACTCAGCCTAACATTTCTTATCACTTGATAGTCTTCAATGTATTTAATCAACAGTAACTATCTTAGCATTCAGTTCTTATGTGTAAATCCTTATCTTCCTTTTAAGCGAGGAGTAAAGGTCACAAAGTTTAGTAGCAATAAACAAATGCAGAATGAGCATTGTAGATTACTGGTTACTAAATGCTTAGCATAAAGCACACAACAGTTACTTTGCTATTACATTCAGTACATTCTTTCAGCACTGTAAAATTTAAAGGGTTAAATTTACTTGAGTAGAGTCAGTATTTCTGTGCTGTCCTTCCTCATTATGGAAGCTTATTTCTGAATCATTTCTCCTATACATGCATTTTAAAGGTGTGTAATTAACTGGTTGCAAGTTGTTAGGCAGCTGATGAAGTGTGAACGGGGCACTGATTTGTTTTCTTTATTTGCATGTTTCCCATAATACTCTGATGAGAGCAGGATGTTGAGGCTTTTTTCACCCTTTGTATTATTCCTTGCTTGTTTCATCAGATTACAAAGTGATTTGAGTGATTTGTGAAGACATTTGCAATTCTTCAAATTTCATTAAAAATTAGTGTCCAGGGAAGCCTTAATAGAAAAAAAAAAGTTGAAACATGAACACAAACAGCACTTCTGTCACTGACTCAAATAACCACATTAAGGGAGTGTCAGCTTGTATCTGAACTGTAGCAGTACATCTGACCACTCTCAGCTTGCTTAAAAGTATGCTGGTTTTGAAGACCAAGACAGTTTAGGAACTTTCTGTTGTTCATTACTGAGTCCTCCCCGCACCCATCCTCTTTTAACCAGAGAAAACAGTATTGTTGGGGGAGTGAGCGAGCGGCTTGGTGGGCATCCGGCAGCCAGCCAAGGTTAACCCTGCACAGCTCGACTGACAGCCCCAGTGAGAGGACTGTGGAATTGAGTGCTCTGTTTGTGTTCATAGGCTCTTGGTGCACCACCCAACTGCCCATGACCACACGACGTCAAGGATGCAGTGTCCTCAGGTGTGAAACCTGGCCTTGTGCCCTTTGACATTCTGCAACATGGCTCCCCTTGTTCTCTTCTTGTGTCCCGCTGCCTTCTTTATGTTTAGACCCGTGGTCCCCCTTCTAGTACTTCATAGGGGAGTGGCTTCATGGCTGATGGCCAAAGTTTGCACCTGCATTAGTGATGGGAAGGCATAGGTACAGTCCTGCAGTCGGGAAGGTGGCCATTCCAGGTTCATATAGATGTTAAGCACAGCTGCTTAAAGAAAAGTGGCTTCTGCAGTTTCTGTAACATTCATGTAAGACCACAAACTGGCTAGTTTATGCCAAAAAAGCTGGCAGTGATCAAGATGACACTGCATGCCCAGCTAGCTTGGAGGTGTGGGCAGAGCGCATGTCCTTTCCCTGCGTTTGCTGAGGGGCAGTAATGGCTGCTGTAATGGGCTCTCGGAGTCCTGCTGGTCCCTCTGGTGACTCATGCCTGCTGAGAGGTCACGCCAACTCTGGGAGTGCCAGCCACCGTTTCAGAGCACCCGTTTGCTTTGTTTCAGCCTGCTAATGTTTACCTCGTGGGTCAAGTAGGCACTCTCTTCACCCCACAGAGTAGCGACGTGTCCAGAGTGAGGACTGCCACGTTGTTAGCTGTCTGCTGCGAGGGCTTGTCTTCTCAAGGAGAGAGGTGGATGTGACACAATGTGCATGCATACAGACAGAGCTGCCTTCTCCTCCCTCCCTTCTAGGCCAGTGACTGCTGCCACATCTCTCCTGGAACCAATTTAGTTTCTTTCTCTCTCCCACCTGCCTTCAGTCGTTCAGACAAATTTCTCGACCCTCTCCTCTTACAGCAGACATCTCCCTTTGTTGCCTTAACAACAGGAGCAGCTTAGCTGCGCGAGGAAGCAAGGGCTGGAGTTTTTCCTTTCTCCTCTCACTGAAAACATTGCACCTATATTCTTTACCATCAGCTTAAAATGCTGATGGCAAAATACATCAGTCTGAATTGTACCGCATGGTCCTGTCATGCTAGAAGGCCCATACTCAGAGAGATGAGCTGCCTTGTAGGTCCACACTAACAGTACGCTGCCATGTCCGCTCGATCTTTTTTCCAGTACTGTCATGGGTTAGGCCAATCCGGCAACTAAACTCCACACAGCCGCTCTCTCATTCCTTCTCCACTAAAGTGGAGAGGAGAAAAATATAATAAAAGAGCTGAGGGTCGAGACAAGAGCAGAGGGAGCACCCACCAACCATGATCCCGGGCAAAACAGACTCGGCTTTCTTAAAGCAAAACAATTTATTAACAGTTACTTAAAAGAATAAAGACAAGCAAAACCAGTTACTTAAAAGGATAAAAAGAAAACAAGGCCAGATCTTAAAAACAACACCTCTCCACCCCCCTTTCCTTTTCTTCCCCGCTTTACCTCCTCCCCCCCAGTGGCGCAGGGGGACAGGTCAGTTCATTCCATGTTGTTACTGCCGCTCCTTTATTAAAGGAGGAGGAGTCCTTACACCATTTTTCCTTGCTCCAGTGGATCCCCTACTCACGAGGAAAATCCATAAACTTCTCCAGCGTGAGTCCTAACTGCAAGATGCAATCCTTCCCCATCGGATTGTTCCAGTGCGGGCTTTACCAAAGTCTCGGATTCTTAGGGAGTTGTTGCCACTCGCTTTGGCGTGAGTCGTCCCATGGACTCTAGATGCCTCACTACCTCGTTGTGCATCCCATGCTCCATTATTGACAGTTACTTGTTGTGCATCCCATGCTCCACGACCTCTCTCAGGTTCAGGCATCTCTTCTCCGACATGGGCTTCTCCACAGGCTGCGAGTGGGTCTCTGCTACCCCGGAACCGCCTGGCTGCAAGGGGGCCGCTTGCCGTCTCACCACCGGTTGCAGGGGAACTCAGCTCCGGCACTCCTCGTCCTGTTCCATCTTTACTGACCTGGTGTCTGTGTGGCCATTTCTCTCAGATCTCAGTCCTCTCTGGGTGAACTCGACCCGGTGGGCACTCCGGGAGCGGGGCTCTCCCCGAGTTCCCCAAGCAGCTCCGCTGCCGTGGCCATCCTCAGCGGGTGGCGCTGGCCCAGCGCAGGCAGCCGCCTGGCCAGGTGCCAGGGAGCGGGGGCAGCACCCCCCTCCCTTCTCTCCTCACTCCTGGGCAAAGCACCTTTTCTGGTTCCTTTGTCCCAACTTAAATAGGGCAATTCGCAGAGGCGCCGATTGGCTCAAACCCCGAGGGGGATGGGAGTCCGATATGGTGGCCAGCTCTTGCCACCAGAACCTCCCCCCCCAACATCAAACCGCCACAAGTACTCAAACCACAGCAATGATGATGAAAAAAGGACAAAGCTGAGAGCTGAAACTATGCATCTTAGCTAGTGTAAACTAAAGGGGAAGAGCTGTCCATGTACTTAAGCCTCTGAAGTTGCTCAATGGATGCTAATAATGTATTTCACAGCTTTCCTTCCCATGCATCTCTTCTGACTTTGAAGCTAGATTTTACTGTGTGCCATGAATTCTTGCATCTTTTCTATGCATGTAACTTGAAGATTCTTTTTATCTTATGGGAGGTTATCGGCTTGCTAGAAGTTGAACAGATGTCCCTGGCCTGTGTCTTCATATCTAGGGATGTGACACAAGCAGGCAATACTTAAACCTCTCAGAGTTTGCTAATGGGAAAGGGAATAGTAGGGCCAGGAAACTCCTGATAACTGTCAAGCCTTTTTTCTAGAGAAAAGATGTATATTGCAATATATATATTGCAAGCTGAAATCTTCAGAGCCACCAGCTAGAAAAGATTTACAGATAGGCATCTTCTGTTCGCTAGTGCGAACACAAGTTAAGAACAAACACACATTCCTGACACACAGACTCTTTTGCTTAGCATGGACATTTGCGGTCTCACAGAGTCTATTCAGACCACATGTTTATAAAACTCCTCCAAGGAGCATGGATGGCTGCAAAATACTTGGGCCATAATCTGGGCTAGATGTGTAACAACATATGACCATAAAAATATGCATGGTGAAGAATTTCTGGGTCAAATTGCCTTAAAATTCTTGACCTGGAGTTCATACTTGAGCTGTTGACCTCTGCCCTCAGTAAAATCCGTGTGTTATCACAGATTGGAGAAGACCCTCTTGTAAAATTATAACTCTAAAGAAGAAAATTAAACCAAAAAGGCAGCCCTGTGTAGCTTCCTTATGCAGAATCTTGCTTGTTGGTCATCTGAGGTGCAGGTCTTTCACTGCACCACCCTTGCTGACTGCTGCCACAGCAGCTGCCTTTGAAGAAACAGCTACAGATGCTTCCCACAGACCAGATCAGCAAAGTTATTTTTCTGAGATTTCCTTCTAAATTAAGGAATCTGTATAGGCAACCTTGCAAGACCTGATACCCACACTGTATATGTCAAGCCTATTCTGGGAGAGAGTTGAGTCCAGTGACTAGTCAGCCTGAACTGTTTTGATGAGCAACATGAGTAACTGTGGCTTGAAATGGTTGACCTCCTTGCTGTTGTGGAGCTAGGACTCATATAAACTACAAAGGACAGCAGATTGAACAGTAGGAAGGATTATGAGTCTTGTGTTTTGGGATATGGAAGTAGAGGACAGGCTTGAGCAAGCTGCTGTTATTCTTTGGTGTAGATGATCCTTTGAGGAAAGCATGGGACAAAGCTTGCGTGCTCTAGTTGGAAGAGGGTCGTGGTGGGCAGTTGCTGGGTGCATCTGGTGTGTTCGCAAGGTCCAAGATTGCTAGTGCAGTGCCAAAGGCCACATTACGTTGCTGCTGTTCTAGTTAGCCCAGTAAGTTTGGTGAAGGTACTAATATAAACTTGGAAACACGTAGTATGCTTGATTTTCATTATGAAGTAAGTGCATCAAACACAGATGCACAAACAAAGATGTTACCTCATATGGAAATACATTGGAAAGACCCTCCCAGCCACTACTCAAACTGAGAAGATCCAAAAACAGACATAGCGGCTCTCTGCACCTCCTCTCTCTGATAGCTCCAGCATCAACACCTAGAGCAGGTCATCTGGGAGGTGCAAATTCCCCTCCTCTATCAGCCAGGGAATTTGAGGATGCAGCTGCTCTGGGGGAAAGGCAGCCCAGTGTTTCGTGGAGAGCCTGACCGGTGGCAGTCATATGCTTGGGCCAAGAGGCAGTCCACAAACATGTATCTGTGCCAGAAGTTTCAGAGCCAGATTTACTGAGGATATCCTCAAGGCTGAAATCCTGAATGTCCTTCTTTTCCTCTGTTTTCTTCTCCTGGAAAACGAAGGAGTTTTTAATCACACTCTACCACCACCAGCACCAGCAAACATGAACATGACAAATTCATATTAGTTTGCTTCATTATCAAAATCTTAGTAAACCTCATCTGCAAAGCAGGAGTGCCTCTGCCATCATCACAAATGGATGGCACAGGCGTCCTTAATTTCCTTTCTTTTAATGCAGAACAAGTTGCCAGTTTATCTGTGAACATCCTGGGCCATCCGAGCAGTGATTTCCTCATAAAGATGCTGGATTCAGAAGAAAGTTGAGGTTAGATGCTTCATATATGACATCTGTATAGAGAGGAAGGAGTAAGCTTCCTGACAGGATCAGGTGGAGCCCTAGGTGACACGCCGTATAGCTTAGCTTCTATAGTGGACTAGGCATAGGACTGCCATGTGGTTAAATATGAGGTGCCATGCATATTGCTTGTGTCACAGCTAGTGAAGACTGATGCCATGTGCAATAATCCAAGCATAACAGAACATGGCAACCCAAGTCAAGTTGCCCAGATGTGCAGGAGCTGTGTTAGCAGATTCAAGCAGGTCCAGGGGACCCTGCAGGTTGATCCAACCAACTGCATAGCAAGGAGGTGCCCTGCAGAGCTGAGTACTTCCAAGTTTCTGTCCTTTCCCTTGCAGCTGCCAGTTGGGATGCCACAGGAGGTGCTCCAAGAGCTCATCAGTGTCAGGAGGGCAGGAAACTGGCCTCAAGGATGCACTAGAAGTGGCGGAGGGGCAGCTGCTATCAAAAATTGTAATAGTTTTATTATTTACATTTTTTGTATGCAAAAAGTTACAAAACACAGGGTTTTTAAGTAATTTTACCAAGCAAGCTGAAGCTGAATCTTTCCCTCAGTGCTAGTCTTTGATCTCAGCAGCTTTTTTTGTCTCTAGACAAAAAAATTTGTAGGTGACACTGACCTTTGGGATGGTCCTCAAGCAAATACAAAAATGGTCCATATCAATAAAAAAAAAAATCCCCAAACCCCACAAAAATCCCAAGTGGACGTTGTTTGACTCATCATCAGGATCTTAAATTCTGATTATAAGGTTTGAGATCATCCTGTTGAATTTTCCATTCTGGTCTATAGAAAGTGACATTGTTCCCTCTGAAAAACCCTACCCTTAATTATACTGCATTAAGTAAAATCAGCATGAGCAGTTTCCAGTGAGAGTGGGGGCTGAAATGGAAGGAGGGGAGCAGGCTGAGAGCTACTGAGACAGAAACGCCAAACAGCAGAGGCCTGAGGAAATGAAACAAAGGCGTTGCGTGGCAAAGTGTATTGAAATGGCAAACAGGGAGCTGGAGGAATTGGTAGGGGACAAGGAAACAGAAATACAATAGAGAGCGTGGGTGAATATGAAAGACAAATGGCAAGAAACAAGGAGCCATTTATAATAGGCAGGAACAATTAAGCTGTGTAATTACAAAACCCTGCTGCGACTGAGCTCCTGTGCACTCACTGAACGGACACACACCCCAACTGCAGCACTTTGAAGAGGATGGAAACAGTTTCTCTCTTTCGTTTCCAGTTCCCCCCCCCCGCACACCTCAGTCGGCCGCAGCGTATGCGATATCATTGTTTCCCGCGCGAGCGGCAGCATTGCCGGCCACGGACGATCCCAACAGCACAATGCCAGTTAATCAAAACCTTCCTGCGAGCAAACACAGGGCTGGAGGAGCAGTTATAATTAGTTCCTAGTCAGCAGTGTGGCATTGGCAGTGGCGGCATCAAATCAGTCTTAAAAGGTTTTCTTTACTAATGCTACGCGGAACTTCATTTGTTTTTTCCATTTGTTGTTAATTTAGAAAACATAATACATTCCTTACTAATATATTTAAAACACATAGGTGACACAATGTTACAGGCAAACAGTGTGCGTCACCATTAAGAGCAATCGGCATCTCCGTTTGCCTCTATTTAGTGTTTATTTTGGGGGCCTTATTGCAGGTTGTCAGGTTACCACGTTCTGAGCACATCTTGTTTGCTGAATCAATTTTTACTTCTAATTGTATAGCCTGGGTTGAGTTAAAATGTGTTTTAAATTGAATCAGCACCTTCTGAATCCAAAAATCTGCAAGGAACAGTTAGCTGCACTCTTTTAAACCTGCATTTCTAAGCCTCCTGTGGGAAAAAACCCTTCCAAACACGTGAAGTTAGAATTGGAATGTGGAATTGAGACACTTAAATCCAGGGTTATGGTCCAAACCCTACTGCTCAGCTGTTGTATAACCTTGTGGGTAATTCCTCATTTGACCTGCAAGTTGTTTGTGAAATCCTGTTTTCCTGCAAGCAGACAGCTACGGTTGCAGATACCTAAATCAAGGCACCGAACAGACCAGGCTTTTAAATCTGATACGAATTATCAGAGCATGACTTACACATACCTTAAAGTATCTGGATTCTCAAAAAATCAAAATATGGCTACTTGTTTTAAAATAGCAGCATTTAGTATACAAGCAGTCTTCTGGGAAGCAGAAGAGCTTGATCCCAGTTTCCTCCTCACCTTTGGATTTCAGTTTCTGGAGCTCAGGAACTCCTAGAGCTGATCTATACATCTCAGATTGAACATGCTGTCTGGCCCCATGTACAAGAGAAGACACTGACTGCTCTTGCTGAGATGTAAAAGAAAATGGAGACGTACACCTGCAATTTGTACAGCTCCTACTTCATTCAGAGCATGGAGTGCATTTTCTAAGATTGCCAGCTAGACCTAAAGGACTGCAGACAAAACAAGTAGTTACCAAAACCTAATAAAGCTAGCATACAGTTTAGGCACTGAAACACCTGCTCCTGAAAATTCGTCCTGTAGTACTCCACAGGAGGCAATCCTCAACTTCATAGCCTAAACTCATGCCTTTGAGGTACATCTTATGCTCTTGGAAAGAGATTTTGAGCCCTTAGGTGTTGCTCACCAGCCTGGGCTGCAGCTCCAAGGATGCTGTTGCATCTTCCACAGCCAGGAAGAAATGGCCCACCTTTTATAGGCAGGGTCTAAACCTTAGTTAATTAATTACTCAATTCATGCCAGCTGGGTAATAATAATAGGATGCCATAATTCCCCCTTTTTGTTTTACAGTTTTTTGTTTTCAAAGGTGTTTTCAAGAAGGCTTTACAGTGAGCAAAGACCCAGTCCATTCATTCCAACTCCAGCACACTTCCCTCCCACAAATATCACATCAGGGCTTGCAGCTTTACCTTCTTTACCAAAGGACTCTCACTCTAGCTCTCTTGGCTCTGGCTCTTGAGTCAGAGTCAGGGTCAGAGTCGCAGTCTTCAGGGTCTCTCATGTTTGTATCACATCAGGGTCACCAGATGTCACTCACTGACCTGGGCTACAGCTCCAAAGATGCTGTTGCATCTTCCATAGCCAGGAGGAAATGGTCTGCCTTTTGTAGGCAGGGTCTAAACCTTAGTTAATTAGTTAATTATATTCAATTCAAGCCAGCTGGGTAATAATAATAGGATGCCATACTTAGGGACCGTTTCTGTAAAACACTCATTCTGAAGGTTAGTGAGTTTAGATGGGGATACCTGAGATAACAGTGGTTGTTGCGTGGGTTAGGCTGAGTGGGGTTTGCTCTCTTTTTGCTGTCTGTACCTTCAGTATCTTTGCTTATATATACAAAAAATAGTAACATTTCTGGATGTAAATTATGTGGCCATTCATCTGTCTGACCACTTTTGTCTACCCAAAACATCTCAGGCTGTCCATTTGGCATGGATGGAGTACTTTGGACAGGCAAACTACCTCCTTTGTGCCAGCCTTACCTCTGCTAGAGGACAGCAAGAAGCAAAGGAGACGTGATGGAGGTAAGACTTTACTTCACTCTCTGGCTGCTGGTCATATCTGCATATCTCACTGCATTCTTTCATAAACTCACCAGTAATCCGTGCTGTATGTAGTTTCTAAAGGCACATAAACTAGACAGATCTAATGCAGCCATCTATTACTATGCCACTCAGCTCTGAAGGCACTTAAGGTGTGACGCAACATTTTCTCAACTCATTTTTCAGGCTCTGATCCTTACATTCCTGCATGAAGCACTGAAGCTGAATCTCACAACCACCTTGTCAGGAGCTAGAAATATGAAATTTAGTGGTAGAAATTAGGGAAATCAGTGGAAATTATTCTAAAGCTTTTCCCAGACGTCAGTTACACATATGCATATATCCACTTGCCTGGATAAATGAAGGCATTACACTGCAGGCTTTTGAATCTCTCATTAAAATGAACCTCAATGATAGCATTCATTTCAAAATAGTCATGTTTTTAATTTGCCTGTATTTGTATGTTCACAGATAAGCTTATGGGGCTCATTTTCTTCCTCAAAGCTCTTCTCAGACCTCCAGGAAAAGTTTGTAGACAATGAAACTTTTAAGGCTTCTTAGCAAAAAATAATTTGGAAATTCATGATCAAAAGATACTCATCTGAGTATAAAGTTTGCTGATAACCATCTTGTAAAATTGTGTGAAAATGTGCTCAATTATGGTCAGGTGAATTCTGCAGTAAACTGGTCTGTAAGAGAGTATTTATATCATAGAATCATAGAATGGTTTGGGATGGAAGGGACCTTAAAGATCATCTAGTTCCAACCCCCCTGCCATGGGCAGGGACACCTTCCACTACACCAGGTTGCTCAAAGCCTCATCCAGCCTGACCTTGAACATTTCCAGGGTTGGGGCATTCACAGCTTCTCTGGGCAACCTGTTTCAGTGCCTCACCACCCTCACAGTGAAAAATCTCTTCCTGATATCTAATCAAAATCTGCCCTCTTTCAGTTTAAAGCCATTGCCCCTTGTCTTATCACTATATACCCTTGTAAAAAGTCCCTCTCAGCTTTCCCGTAGGCCCCCTTCAGATACTGAAAGGCTGCTATAAGATCACTCCGGAGTCTTCTCTTCTCAGGCTAAACAGCCTCAACCCTCTCAGCCTGTCTTCATACGAGAGGTGCTCCAGCCCTTGGATGATCTTCATGGCCCTCCTCTGGACCCGCTCCAACAGCTCCATGTCCTTTTTATATCCCTTACAGGGAAACAAATGTTGTCACATACTCTGGGTTTATATACTTAAGGCTAGCTCTAATGTCAATTAGGAGTATCTAATCTTTATGTTTCTGCCTTTTTCATTCTCCTTCCCACCTCTGGGAATGCATTGCCCTGAGGGAAGCACCCAGGGGCAGCTGGTCCCCAGGGTGGCCAGCTGAATCTGCCTGGTTTCCTTAGTCAATAATAAAACTGCAGGAACAGCTATGGTTGGAGCTCCAGCGTTGCTAAGGCTTGTGTACCTCAGTGTACTCATGCGAAAGAGTCCCAGGTGCTGTCTCAAATCCTGTGCTGAGGACAGGCATCTGCATTAGCTCTTATAGAGTTATGTGTTGTGGTATTTTGCCGCTGCTGGCAGTATATGCAATGTCTTATTCACCAAAATGTTTACCCAGGGAGCTAAATGAGTTGTGAGAGCTGCTCTCTGACTCTGCTTCAGCAGGCAACTATTAAATGAAAAATTAAATTAGCTGGGCAGACTGGAGGCAGGTATGTAATCACGGTTTCTTGCTCCCCCAGAAACACATGAACAGAGTCACGCTGTGTTTGACAATACAGTAAATCACTGATTATGTCACCCAAGCTGGGAGAGCTTTACAAGAAGAGCTCTACCCGGGGCTGGTAGCCTATTAAGGAGACCATTTGCATGTGCTGGGGAACCTGTAGATGACAGAATACAACAGAGCATTTTCGAGCAGAGAGCAACTAGCACACCACACGTACAACAACTCAACAATTGAGGCAGAACAAGATACTCAACAAGAAAGAACAAAACCACCTCTTCATTCTGATGGGCTTGACATTCATCCAAGTTTAATTTTGGAATCTGGGTCCCAGGCTCACCAACTAATATTTACCATAATTAAAGTAGATTTCATATAACATTAATACATGCATACTAACATTAACATAATTAATTTTACATAATATTTAACATTTGCAAAGGGATTACAGTATGCTGTGCTTGCCCCAAGCTGTGGTATGATCTCCACAAGCATAACCACATTGTGGTAGTCTTCAAAGGTTAACCTGGAGACTACATATGGATCGGCCACATACCAGCTGGGTGCTTTAACAATGGGACTATGGGGTGAAAGAGGAGGTGCTGCCTCTTCTGGTCATATTTTCTTGGTGTCTCCCTTTCTAGGAGGACGGCCATGAGAACTATCGAGTTGAGCACTGCAGACTTGCATTTGAGCTAAATGTGTAGCTACTCGTCACAGTTATGATACAGGCATGTCTTGGTCAGGGCTGTTTGCAAACCTAGAGAATGCTAAATGCAAAGATACATGTTCATACAGACTCAGCAAAGAAAAGGGTATGAGGTCAGGCCTTGTCCTTTTGGATCTCGTCTTTGAAGACTTTGGATGACTGCATACGCCAGGTGTCAGCTGGATACCTATACCCCTTTAATGTATTGTATTTGATTTATTTTATGTAGTCAGTTAAATTCAATAGCTCTCTCCAGGTTAGACTCTGCTCTGTTCCAAGCTATGTCGCTGTAAATCCAAAGTAACTCCACTGAATCTACTTGTTAAACCTTTTCTTTTAATCAGATCTGAATGACTGACATCAGTTTTGTAACTAAGCCATAGCACAAACTATTTCTCCTAAAAAGAAAGAGGTAATTTACATTAAGAATTCATAATTTTACTTTTTTTCCCCCCAGGTTTCTGAGACTTAGGATTTAAGAAAAAAGGGAAAAAAGCAACATCTGAAACATTAAATGTGAACTTTCAGGCTGTTAACATACAGTAAAATATTTTTTCTTAATAAAGAATAGTCCATCTATTGTGACTTAGTTAAACTAATTCACAAACACTGAGCAAGTCAAAAGCCTGGAAAAACATCAAATAACATATCTTATGTGAATACTAGTCCAGTTTTGCTGAAGCATCATGAATATTTTGTGCAGTTAGTATAACGATGGCAAAACTTCCTTATTAGTCTTGGTTGAAAAGTGAGGCAAGAACATCCACTTGGTTTGTGCCAGTTCTAAAGCACACTTTCATACGATGCACAGAAATCATAGCATGAACTAAACCCAAATATTAGATTAAAATTCCTTAATTTGCTGGGGAGCACCATAAATCATATGCATTGAGCCCCACTACAGCTTTGATTAAGGGACTTACTAGGACATAAGCCAGCAAATTCTGTGTGTGTGAGGACAAAATATAAATTACTCAGTCTAAAATGTTTTTCTCTTTGTTTAAGGTTCAGAGTATAGGAGTTTGAGGTTTGGGGATTTTTTTGTTGTTGTTTCATTTGGGGTGGCCTTTTTCAGTCCTTTGTATGTAGTTTGATGTGAAATCAGCATGGGAAGGTGAACAGTTTTCTGAATTTAGAACTGGAGAGGTAAAGGGAAGCATATTTTCTTTATTGATTTCGCTCCTGCAAATTACGAATAAGTACTCTGAAATCTGTGGAACAGCATCCTTATGATGCTGTAATCCAAAGTTTTGTTTTCAAAAAGTTACTCTTCCTAATCATTTAGTGGTTTAAAACGTTTTTTTTTTCCAGCAGTGTTGTATGTAATACTTCATTGGTAATTATTGAATCTGGAAGATTTAGTAGACTAGCTGCGCTTTTAGACTTCTCAATTTACTGGTTTTACATTTGATAGATTTTGTCCAAAGACAAAAAAAAAAGGGAGATTGTCACCTGCCACATATTGCTATCGTTTACTTCTGGCAGCTTAGAAAGAATATGAATTCTTTTATTTGGCATTTTTGTTAATTGCATGCTGTACATTAAGAAGGATTTTTGAAGTTCTAATGCGTAGCATCACTTGATTTCAAAACACATTACAGAAATAAAATACAGCTACGTAGTAATTGCAATTTTATTGCTTCAATTCTCCACCACATCAGAGCACTTCAAGATGAGTCTATTGAAGATGATTGCCTCTGAACTATCTGATTGTAAATGGTTTAAAGTGCTTCCACTTTCACCCTGAGTACGTACCAGATCTTCTATACGTTTTTCATACTCCTATTAGATACAATGATTTTAGAGGAAGGAAAGAAAATTATGTAGGTTGCAATCTGCCTAAAGCAAAAATATTTTAGTGAGCCACTCCTGAAGTTTAAATAATTTTGTTCCAATTGTACGAAGAATTCCAATTATGCAAAGAAAAGAGTGTCTGTTCCCAATTGCATAATGCATAAGCCTACAAAAAACCTTTTACTAATAAACCACTAAATTTAAAACAGTCTTTATTCTGAAGAGACAAACCAATGCAAAAGTGAGAATACAAGCACTGTAAAACTGTTTTTGCTTAAATAATTTTATAAGGTCATTAAAATAGTAACTATTCTTCCCCGCATCCTCTTAACACCTTCCTTATCTACCACTAGTCTCTGCTATTTATTCCAAACACATGTAAAAAAAATCAGTGACTAGAGTCCCTTCACAAGCTGTTTGTGCAGAAACATATCCCTTTCGAAGAACTCAACATCTTTTTGACTTGAGTATTACCTGCAACATTTTCCTCTGGGTGCTGAGAACTCACACAGCGATGTATGCAACTTCATAACCTGATCACCCACCACCAGCCTCCTCTGTGGAGTCCCTGTTGCAGTTGCTCTGATCTGTTGTTTGTTCACCAATTTTCTGGCCCTACTATGCCGTGATTTCCCACTGGAAAGCATCCTTAAGGAAGGGAGCCTGCCCTTTTGCTTGCATTGAGCTATTCTGACTATGCTGTACAGAAGCATCATTTAATAGGCACTTACTCAAACGCAGGTAAGGCAGATCACTCACTCTTCCCTTGACTGCTGTATGACCTTGTCAATATGTTGCTCTCCAGGCACGGTACACAGAATAAGACACCTACAGAAGACCCAAGAAGGACCCACAGCAATTTGTCTGCTCCAGAGAAAAAAAATAAACCCAACTGTAGCAATATCTTTTGCTGCCGACTGCACTGCAGCCAGATAAGAATTCAACGGTGAGATTAAAAAACTGTCATTCTCTGTCGCTATTAATTAGTTTATTTTTACTGCTGCTAAATAGGTTGTGCAAGGACAGCATGGCACGATGCTTTGTAGCCTGCGAGCTCCTGTCTCGCCACAAGCGCTCGCATGTGTTTCAGAGCACCAGTTTCAGACTGGCCCCTCAAAATCAAGGTGTGGAGGCCGGCAAAGGGAGGCTGCTGCAGGAGCGCCTGTTCCTTCAGGAGCGCAGCATGGAGAAGTCCATATAAAGCTAATTTGCTGTTTGAAATTTGTCAATATTATGTCAACAATAAATTCATAATATGGTTTAAATCCAGTCTCTTTTCTATTTTGGGAAGTAGACTCCTGTCTATTGCTTTTTTTTTTTGAGACCAACATAGAAATCGGGGATAAACGTAGCTTTCAGAGGAAATCCAGGTTAATCTGGCTGCAGTATTTATTCATTTATGTATAATCAGTGTTTTTGAAAAAAAAAAAAAAAGCGTTACAGTTCTGTGTTCCGCAACACACAAATTAACAGAGAAAGACCAAAACAGCAAACTAGCCAGATGTTTGGTCAGCCCAGCAAACCTTCACACAACAGCTTTCCGTTCTGCCAACAGCAGCCACGGCTTTGGTTCCTTTCCTCACCCAAGGAAAACAACTTGTCTCAGCAATTGTCACTTGCTAATTAGTTTGAGTTACGTGATCATAGCTGAGATTTTGGCAGCTTGTTCTGGAACAGATTTATTAATGATGATCAATGATGACCAGGTGGAATTTCTGGCAGATGATTTTTTTTATTGTTACCTGACAGTATATGGCAAGTCTTCAATTAGATAAATGCAGTTAACGAGCTGACCCTGCCATCTGCCGTCATTTCTGCTGCTGCTTCCACGGTTTAGCGCCTGCTCAGAGTCTCGCAGGTCAGTCCCTTTCCTTCAGCTCAGTGTGGAATACAAATCTCTCTAATGAGCCAACCCAGTATCGAAGACCTGTCATTCAAGCTGTGCCTGATTTCATCTAGCACAACTGCTGAAAGCTTCACTTGCAAGATGGGCTGGGGATGCTTTCAATAAAAATAGCACTGGACCAGAACAGGCTCACTAAAAGAATTTGCAAAATCCACCAAGTTTCCTACTTCTCAAGGGTGGTTTGATTTTTTCTTTTTTTTTTTTTCCCCAGACCACAGGAACAGTACTACCAGAGGAGAATGATAAATAGCAATTGTGTTTTAGAATTTGACATTCTGTTTCTGTGTTCTTTGCAGCGCTGCAGCTCATCACAGTTTATCATTCATACAGTGCACCAAAGCTCACCAGCACTGATGAACAAACACAAAGGTAGAGCAGATACCTTGAAGCCTAAATGTAATTTCCTGATGACGAATGAAACTGAGCAGGGGGAAGAAGCAAACGTGCGGGAGGTCAGCACTGGGCTTGCGGTAGAAGACGACTGAATGTAACACTGTGCTCTGCCAGAGCTTCGGGGGAAGATGCTTAATCCAGGTCTGTTGAACTGGCTGTGGACGCCCTGCTTTCACTGCGTGCTAGCTGACTCCTCTCCCCTCACCCACGCCAGCCATGTAGCCTCCAGGGAGATCAGCGGGTACGGCCAGCACAGGTACGCCATGTGATTTGCTCTGAAAAAGGAGACTCTTGCCAAGGTGATACTTTTTCTGTCTACTCCATCGTGTGATTCCAAGACACTTCACAGAGACATCAGTACAAGAGAGACATGGATATACTGGAGAAAGTTCAATGAAGGGCCACAAGGATGATTAAGGGACTGGAGCATCTCTCCTATGAGGAAAGGCTGAGAGAGGTGGGATTGTTCAGCTTGGAGAAGAGAAGGCTTGGGGCCATCTCATCAATGTACATAAATACCTGAAGGGAAGGTGCAAAGAGGACAGAGCCACTTTTCAGTAGTGCCCAGTGACAGGAGTGGAGGCAACAGGCACAGACTGAAATGCAGGAGGTTCCCTCTGAATATCAGGAAACTCTTTTTCACTGTGAAGGTGACTGAGCACTGGCACAGGTTGCTCAGAGAGAGGTTGTGGAGTCTCCATCCTTGAAGATACTCAAAACACGTCTGGACATGGTCCTGGGCAATGAGATCTAGGTGGCCCTGCTTGAATGGGGGGATGGACCAGGTGACCTCCAGAAGTCCCTTCTAACCTCAATCCTTCTGTGATTTCTTGCAATGATTCTTTGTGCCTTCAGCCAGGCAGATTTGAGAAGAGAAGCAGAAAGTAAATACATATCTTAAGGAACAATGCATGAACCTGTGTCTCTCAGTGGATAGCCTTTCCCATTCAGATACTTTGGGGGTGTTACAGTGAATGTTGGAGGTGCTTGTAGGCTTGGCTTTATTCATAAACACAACGTTCTCCCTGGAGTGCTGTTGGCCCTTTTCTAGGCTTGGGAAGCTATTTTTAATCTACATTCAAACAAGCAGTAAATTCAGAATTTAGAACTGATCTTTACCCTTTGAAGGTTTGGGATCAAGGGCCAGCTAGAGAACGTATCTGAACACGACCCCTCTGAGCTAAGAGATCACACAGCACTGACCACAATCTTTCCTGTCTTCCTCTTTCTTCTGCCCTTTCCTTTCTCTGCACGATTGAGAAAAAACTCATCTTCTGCAGACACCAGAATAACATTATTCAAACCTGCACAGACACTGAGAAAGCCACCCTCCAGCATTATCTCACACAGAGGGGAAAAACCCAGTAAAGTATGGGGTAAAAATCCAGCACTTCTCAAAAAGTAGCAAATTTTGCAGAAGTCAAAATAGATCTTTATGAGCTGAAAAACAATTTTCTGTCTTTTTCTCCCTGCCTGCTCCCCTATAGACCCTGTCTGCATGTTCAAAGTAGCAGGTTATGACTTGCTTTGATTTTGCTTGCTTATCAGCATGCAGCTCAGGTTTTACAGCTATAAAAACTCCACTGAATTATAGCTTTAGGGGTATTGACAGGATGTGCTTCAGTTCTGAGACAGAATTTGGAGGGGGGGGACTGCAGATGTAGGAAAACTCTCCTTGGCAACATAAAAAGCCTCTGTCCAGCGTGCACAATCTTCCTTTGCTGCACTTAACGGCCTGAGAAGAGCGCAGCACAGTAATATTTGTTGCTTCATCTCCTAATGCACTAGCTGAAAAAAAAAATTGCCGGGTTTATTGATGTGTTTTATTCATTGTAAAGTGTATCGCAGTCAGTGTTAGACTTTCATTTTCTTCAGGTGGGACTAAATTCATTAGGTATCAGCTGCTTTCACCCAATTTCTCTTGGACACATGCCAGCTTCTAAGGACATTGATACAAACCTTTGCATTCGTTTTGCGGGTGCTGTATCACATCCTCGGATTTCCCACAGCACCGTTATTTGTGAAGGTCAAGCGAATGTCTCAAGAACATTGTCTGAAGCGCAGTGGTTGGGGCGCGACAGACCGGCTGCTCCGGAGAGCCCACCTGCAGCAAGCCCTCCTCTTGCAACAGATGGCAAAAATGAGACTGGCGTGGGAGTTCAAAGAGTGCGGGCAGCTGGCTCGACACAGCTCTTTGCTCCTTCAGAGCGTAAGGACGAATCATTGCTCAAGAAACAGCCCTTGAATAGCAGCCAGCCCAAAGGCCCAGAGCAATGGTCTCTCAAGTCATCTTAGTCTTGAAGCATAGATTCAACATTTCTTTGCTCCCTGCAGAGGAGTAGTTTGTCTCCCCTTATCCCATACTCAGCAACCCTCCTATCAAAAAGTGTATCTACCTGGCATTATTTTTTCTGTGAAAAAAGGATCAAGAAACAAGGCAAAGGATTTCCATTTACAGTGGGTGCTGGGGCTGAGTTTCATACTTTGGCAAAGTTTAGTCTCTGCAGGACATTATCTCTCCTGGTTTTAGTAAATTAGTTTAGTGCCTGTCCTTGAGCAGTGCTACATCTGTGAACACAAAATCCAATAGGTGCTCTACAGGTAAATGTCCCTCCCAGCTTTTCTTCTGAAGGCCCTTTTGATCCTCCCCCTGGGAGCAGACACGTGTCTGTGCTGTGTCCCCTTTGGGCTGTGCTCCCGAAATATTCCCCACGGGAAAGGCTGAAGCAGCTCCTGGCTGACAGCCTTTCTTTTGAAAAGCAAGAGGAAACACTTCAAGGGGAGTGAGTGAGGTCAAGGAAAAACAGCAGCGATAGCAGTCTGTCACAGATAAGCAAGAATGTAATGCAGAGAACCCCTCCACAAAATAATTTTTAAGGAAATGGAACAAATTGAAATACAGTAGTGGATCTACTACCAATAGTACATGAATGATGTAGAACATTTAAATACGTAACTGAAATTTCAGCAGTTTATGAGCTATCAGAGCAGCTATTTCCTATGAAATTTAGATATGAATTTGCTCCCTAAAGTACTGAGATGTTCATTGCAAAACACTCTATCGGTTATGTGCTATGGGGTAAGAGAAAACCGTCTAGCAAAAGCAAGGAAATATTTTAATATTTTGCAGGCCTTTGTGATTTAGAAACTCTTTGCCCTTGTGATTCGTGGCAGTCAGACTTCTCTGTTCTGTGGCATCTTTCCTTTTGTAAGCCATAGGAAAAGAGGAAAAACCCCACCCCAAAGCCTTTGTAAAATAAAAACAAAACACCTGTATTTTGTCAGGACTTCTAGCTTCCATTCTGTCCCGTTCAGCTCAACCAGCAGTTAAGCTGGTATAAAATCATGCTACGATAACTTACAGAAATATATTTGATGTTCAATTGCAGCTAACATTTCAATTTCTCCCACTATTATTTTTCCTGGCTGGGTGAAAATACACTTGGATTAACTATCTAGCCGTCCAGGTTTTACCTAAGTTTTATCCCCATCCTTCCTTTTCCCTTCTTCTAACACGGTCTTCCTGAAATAAATACAAAGCCAGCATCAGTCAATCAGAGCATGGCTATGAATTGTACCGTAACACAAGTTCTAAGCTGGGTAGGTTTGCCCAGCCATGCCTGGGAAGCTCATGCCATACGCTCTGTCCCCACCGAGGCCTGCAAAGCCATGAGCCCATCATTACAAGCATGCTGAGTTCCTTACTGAACAATCCAAATTTAAAAAATATTTAATCTTCTTTTTTCAGCAGTCTTATTTTACCACCCAGAGTCACTCCAGCCCGATGCTTATTGCACATGAGGTATGCAGCTCTAAACATTTTGTGTTTCTAAGGCTTGCATACTTTTGCTGTTTCATCACAAGATCTTTTTTATTAGTTATCCAAAGCAACTAATCATTCTAGTTTCTTATATGAAATACATGCCAAAAGTTGAATTAAAATGACAGGGAGAAGATAAAACCAAATGAAATAAGAAAAGGTCTTTCTCCTACAGAATCTGGTTCAAGGTCAGAATTTCAAGGGCTCCAGTGGTAAACATCCTTTCACACTGTCCCAGCAGAGAGGGCTTTGCCCTTCAGCGAGCATATGTCAAGGCTCTACCTGGATCATCAGAGTGGTGTGGCAAAACCCAGCTACCAGCAGAGCTCTGGAGCAAAGAGCTGTGTGTGTCAGCACCTGGGGTTACTGACACAATGCTGGTATAGCCTCACTGACCACAGTGACACTCAAAACAAGATGCTTTTCATCATTTATACCTCAGGCATTGACTCCTGCCTGTTGGTACCTTTTCACTCAGTCACTGTGCTTTTGGCAGATGCTGTTGGACAATCTGCGAACAAAAATGATCAGGCAGGAGGGCGAGGTGCTGCTTTCACAGAGGAGAGAAGATGTGCATGTAGCTACACCCTGTTCCATATGAACAGGGCCAGATCTGCACTACCTTGAAACCTTTACTATCAAGGGGTAACTTCAGGACACAGGCTGTTGGCTATGATCTGACTTGGGACGTCATCATAATTGAGTTCACTCGCACTACAGAGGCATTAGCCCATCCTGTGACCTGGTCTGAATTGCATCATTCCGAAGCCAGCCAGCCAAGTTTGCAGGTCCTTCTGTGGCATCTGTGATGGGTTTGATGGGGGGAGGCGAATCTGGTGGCAGGGGCTGGCCACCAGATCGGACTCCCATTCCCCTCGGGGTTTGAGCCAATCGGCGCCTCTGCGAATTGCCCTATTTAAGTCGGGACAAAGGAACCAGAAAAGGTGCCTTGCCCACGAGCGAGGAGAGAAGGGAGGGAGGCGCTGCCCCCACTCCCTGGTGCCTGGCCAGGCGGCTGCCTGTGCCGTGCCGGCGCCACCCGCTGAGGATGGTGGCAGTGGAGCCGCTTGGGGAACTCGGGGAGAGCCCCACTCCCGAGGTGCCCACCGGGCCGAGTTCACCCCGAAAGGACTGAGATCTGAGAGAAACAGCCACAGAGATCATCCAGGTCAGTGAAGATGGAACGGGAGGAGGTGTGCCGGAGCTGAGTTTCCCCTGCAGCCAGTGGCGAGATGGCAGGCAGCCCCCCTGCAGCCAGGACGGTCTTGGTTGAGCAGGGACCCGCTCGCAGCCCGTGGAGAGGAGATGCCTGAGCCTGAGGATGGTCGTGAAGTATGGGATGCATGACAAGGTAGAGAGGCATCTGGAGTCTGTGTGATGACCCACGCCGGAGTGAGTGGCAACAACTCCCTAAGAATCTGAGACTGTGGTAAAGCCTGCACTGGAGCAATCCGATGGGGAAGGATTGCATCCTGCAGTTAGGACTCATGCTGGAGAAGTTTGTGGATTTTCCTTGTGAGTAGGGGATCCACTGGAGAAAGGGAAAAGGATGTAAGGACTCCTCCTCCTTTGAGAAAGGAGCGGCAGTAACAGCATGGGATGAACTGACCTGCACTCCCCCATTCCCTGTCCCCCTGTGCCGCTGGGGGGAGGAGGTACAGCCAGGAAGAAGAAAGGAATGGGGGGCAGGAACGTGTTGTTTTTAAGATCTGGCTTTGTTCCCTTTTGTCCTCTCAAGTAACTGGTTCTGTTTGTCCTTGTTCTTTTAAGTAGCTCTTAATAAATTGCTTTGCTTTAAATTCGAGTCTGTTTTGCCCGGGACCATGGTTGGTGGGTGCTCCCTCTCTGTTCTTGTCTCGACCCTCAATCCTTTTATTATATTTTTCTCCTCTCCACTTTAGTGGAGAAGGAGTGAGAGAGCGGCTGTGTGGAGTTTAGTTGCCGGATCGGCCTAAACCACGACAGCATCGTAGAGGTACCAGCATCTCAAAGGCAGTATTTGAACACAAGATCATCCTACCTATTATGCATACTTTGGCCAACATTCCAGCTATTGAGTAGTAACAGCAACTTGTTCTCGTAGGTCCTCTTATACGAGCTTCTAAATTACTCACTGTCATCCAGAAAGTGATAAAACTACATTTATGAGTAATACATAAAATTCAAACGAGACCTTTATTTACATTAGGTTTTCAAGCGCTGGGTGTTGCAACATACATAACAAAATTTCATACTACATTTTTTATAGGAAATCAGGTTGAAAAGCTGATCTACAGAATCAATTTGTCAAAACTGGCTAAGCAGAAAATATGTCAGCTCGGTTTTAGAGTACTCTGTCAATTTTACACCATCTGCTATCATTCAGAGTATTCCTGATGTCACGGTTATAAAAACAGAGCGCTCATGCAGGTTAATTTACAGTGAGCTCTCCTAGTAAATTTTACATTCTTCACTTGTTCAGAAGAGCAGGTCAATACTCTCCACATTGTCTCACAAAGCAATTATGGATCCAAATAGGGAGAAAACTAGATCCATCAGGAGATTTTTAATGGAAAGAAAACTGGATTTAGCAAGACAAGGAGTCAGAACTTTAATTCCATGACAAACTGAATTAAAATCTCTCATTCTGTAGAAAACAAGTTGTACTGTAAAGATTAATCAAGTAATTTTATTCCATATTAACATTATGCAGCAACCAATAGGAGTGTCTAGGTAAACAGAAACTTTGTGAAATGTTTTGCTGCAAAGCTGACTTCAGTAATGCACACAAATGATAAAGTCATCAACTCTGCTCACTGCCAGAAGTAAAAAAAAATGGCTTCAGGAGCAAATAACACTGATTCATACTGTGCTCAAGCACTAGTCAACAAAATCTATTAAACTACACAGGGGTGGGAGAAAAAGATAAAATCAAAGCAGCTTTGTTATCTTACTTGTGACACCTTATTTAAATCTCAGGCATTACTTTTTTATATCAGCATAAATATGTAGGCTTCTACACCTTTTATGATGTGGTTACAGACACAAAAATGTTATAGTAAAAAGCAAGAGCTAGTTCAAGGAATTTCAGACTTTGAAATCAGCAAGATACAAAGCTAAAATTCATACGTTCAAGTTATGAATACTTTCACTAAAACATAAATATTTTAACATATATTAATTTTTTCTGACATTCAAAATTGTAAAGTCAATATGGCAGAATTATTGTTAAAAGCACATATTTACAAATATTCTTTTTTCCATACATAAAGTATTTGGCATAATTATAACAATCTTACTGCATACACAACTGTTTGCTTCTTTTTCACATAATGGTACACTCCTTATTAAAATTTACCAATTATGTACAAAAATACTTGAACATTTATTATAGAAAACCTCTATAACTACCGTCAACAGCTTGCAACTGCTGAAGGTTTAATTGAGAGAATATAAAAAGTGGTCACTTTCTTCCAGTCAAACTATCAACAAATCAAACACAGCTAAAATCAACATGAGCTTCCCAACAAAAGAGGGAGAATATTTTTAACAGCATGATTTAAAATGCAGTTCATACACCTGTTCCCAAGCACATGTTAGACAGTCAGTAAAAGAAAGAGCATACAAAAAATACATAAAGAAGGTGCTTTTGTTTTTGTGATTTTTTTTTTTCCCCTCCACATTCCTAAGGCTTGGCATTAGCTTTCCAGAGCTCTTCAGATGGCAGTTACTAAAACACGACTTAAGGCCAAACACCATTCTCCTACAGTAAAGATGATGGTGATGAACTCAAGCTAAAAAGCAAATCCAAAACCTGACTCCACTGGTACATACACGTCCAAAAAGCTGTTCAGAATTTTTGCTAGGTTTTTACAGAATTATTAATGACCTTTGCTATTAGCTTTTGAAATTTATTGATCAATATCCAGTAATTTGTATTTTTAAAAATTTGTTAATTTAGTGTATTGCCTTGGTACTAGTCAGTACTGATTCTTGTCCACAAGTTAAACGAATGATTCACTTGTACATGTTTCATACACAGATTGTATTTTAGGGTGAACTTTCAGAAACAGCAGAGAACCTGCTACCTTTTTAAAAAACAAAACCAAAGCAACAACAACAACAACGAAAAAATTAACTGGAAGAATAAAAATAAATTGCACCTCAAAAAGAAAAGGATGTGTCAGGTACAGTAATACGCTAATGGCACAAAACCTTATCAAGATTCACCAGAATGGTGCTGTACGCTGAATGAAATGCAGGTATTTCTCCATATTAAAAATAACATCCATCAAGCGTGTGTTTCAAAAACTCCAATTCATGTTCTTACAACAGTTCTCTGCAGTATAACTTGCATTATATCTCTGTTTTTCCACAGACATTTGAAATGACCAACTTGTTCATCGGATAAGAGAAACAACTTTCAGCCTACTTGCAGAAACGTCCTAGTCTACAGACTACTTTGTTAGAAAGCGTGCATTTATCTCTAGTAGTAAAGATCCAGTCAGTATATTCTGTATTTTGTCAGAAGCATTCGGCTGTCTCAGATGAGAGTTGTAGGGTTTTTAGATTCAATCTTTTAAATAAAAATAAAGTACAAATAAAAGCATTTATCAGTATTTACCGCCATGAAATAAAAAAAAAAAAATCCTTTCATTCATGCTTCCTATAATATCTGGCAACCTAAATTAGTAATTCCATTTCAAATGTGCAACATAATATTAATAAGCATTTCAAAATTACTCAAAAGAAAAGGTGGGTGCAATATTAAAGTGCCTAACTAAACGCGTTTTACCATTTTTAAAAAATATTATTTCTTAAACGGTAAAGAATCAGTTGCAATTAAATATAAAAGTGGCTTCTCATAGCTGAGAGACTTTGCGGGGCAGAGGCCTGGGCCGGGGAACCTGCTCAGTCCTCCTGCTGCTGTTTTCCAGATTGTTTGGCCGGACCAGCTGCGGCTTGGGTGGCAGCGCCAGCGGGTCCGCGGCGGGCGGGATGGAGAGGCTGTGAGGTAGAGGAACGGGGCGCTTCAGAGTCCGCTCGTACACGCTGTAAGGCGGCGGGGTTTTACTTTCTTTTCTCACAGGCTCCTCGGAAACGCTGTAGCTTGGGACAGTCACTGCTGGTTCGCTGCCTTGGCTTTCGAAGCCTGATGTCTCCGACGTGCTACATCGGCTGAGCGAAGAGATGCCGCTGCTGTAACTCCCCGACAGCACTGGGGAGTTGGATATGAGCCCCGAGGAATGATACTCCACTGGAGACGGTGTGAACGATTGCACAGACCCCTGCTCAAGAGAAAGGGTAGAAGAAGAATTTACCTGGAGTAAATGAGGTAGAGCGTTTCTGCGCTCGGACCGAGAACCCAGAGATACAGTGCACAGATTCTGAGGCTTGATAAACATAAATGGTTGTGCCCCTGTTTAATTAAGATCCAGTAAGAAACCAATAAAAAGCTCATCTCAAGAGTGCCTAGATACATCTTAAACAGTGCTCATGCCAGTAATTCGTGGAAGTGGAGGCAAAACTGTATTTAAGCGTTATCTTACTATCATCATAGTCTGGAAAAATCTGGAAGCCTTTAAAATGAACCCTCAATTTTCCTGGCTTTAAGTGAAGCGCAGCGCCGGGCGCGGGGCATACCTAGTGGTGTCCTGCCCTCTAACGCCGAAGCGCAGCACTTGCATCCCAGTCACTGCTGCTCCGGCAGCCTCTCATGTGCCAAATTCGTTTTTTCCGAAGCTTTCCCCTCACAGTTTTAGTGCCCCGTCATGCAATGAGAAGTGCGTTCACATGGTGGCATCGTTTCCGAGCGTGTCGCAATGCCGATGCCGGAGGTGAGGCGCGGAGCGGGTGCCGCTGCTGCGCGCCCGCCCCGTCCAGCCGGCAGCTCCTGTCCGGGGGCAGCAGCAGGAAGGCGGGAGGTGCGGCATCCCTGCTGCTGCTGCAGGCGGCAGTTGGAAGCTCGGCTGCTCCGCCACTCCTCCCTCCCGTCTCCAGGACAGGGTCCGGCGCAGGGCCGAGGGTGCCAACGGCGGCACCAGCCGCCTCGCGGGCCTGCGGGGAAGGTGAGGGGCGGGGAGCCGAGGGGCCAAGCGGCAACAACAGTGCTGACGGCGAATAAAAGGCGGGGACAGGAAAGCCCTACCTAAAAACACCCAGCCGTCCTATTCTAGTGAAGCAACTTCAACAGAAAACTGTGTTAGGCCATACTTCGCAAGTTTAAATTTTTTTGCAACGTATCTAATTTTGACTGGAGCCATGCGAGACAATCCAGACTTAATGGCCTCAAGCACAGGCTAAAAAAGGGATAGAGAAATCACATCAAAGACACATTTCTCACCCCAATTCTTGTTAGACTGGTTGGCGCTCAGCTGCTCAGCTTGAGGTGAGAGTGTGAGGCATGCATCAAAGGGTGGGGAGGGGAGGAAAAGGAGAGGGGCAGGCGTGTATAGAGATGGCTGCACTGACTTTATGATGTTGAGATAATTTTAGTTATCCATCTAGGACTGGATCCACAGTGCACTGAAAGCAATGGAAAAAAAAAATCTTCATTTACATCAATGGGTTTTGTGTTAAGATGGCCTCCTCTGGCAGCAGATAACTGTTGGAACAAAGGCTAAAAATTGAGCCCTGTACATGGCTAGGGAAAAGCAGAGCGAATTTTATTTAAAGCTCAATACATGTTGAAGACATTTCAGACATTGCGAGGAGCCTCTGTAACTACATGTTTCAGGTTCTGGTTCCATTCCTCTGCATGCGAGGAGGCTGCAGCTGCCCTCCTACCCCTAAAAATGTCCAGGGTCAAGGTTTTCAAATAAATGATGTAATTGGTTCAAGTTCCAAGAACACTTGACACTTGGATTAAGTGACCATAGATAAATGATTTAGGACCTTGCTTTTGTCATCCAGAACAACAGCAAGTATGTGTAAACCCTGCCTGCTTCAATTTAGGAGCTGAGCAGCGGTAAGTATTTGGTTCCTGAGAGCAGGGCAGACTGCTTGTACCAGTAGTGAGCAACAGTCTAGACACCAAAACAGTCTGGAAATTCATGGATACTCGAAGTGAGATCCAGTGACTCCCAGAAGCACTCTGGGCCAGCATTCCTCTCCCAAGCAGCAATCCAGACTTTGGCTGTAAAGTGCTTAAATTCAGTCCAGGCCTTTAGAAGGAAACACTAGGACAAGCTTCAAACAACCCGAAGAATCATCAGTACTGAGTCGATTCAGGAAAAACGGAACAGTCGCTCACCTTTTCTACAAGATTCTAACGCTCTGAAGGGCTTCCTAGCAAGCAGTTAGTGCGAAACCTGAGATCGGTGCTCACTTCAGCAGAGGGTATACTAAGTAACAGGGCTACGGGGCACTCTGATGGCCCGCACGATTGCTCTGTATTGAACTTGGACCCCCACGCAGCCACAAGTGGAAATGCTGCAGGTTCCCAGGATGACAAACAGGAGAATGACTGAAGACTTGTGATTAGGGACCTCAAGCGGAAAGGAGGCATTTTTGAGTGCCACTTTCGTCCTCCTCAGGAGATGTGTACCTCTGCAGCATTAGTTAGGCATTGGGTAGCTGAGAGACCACTTTGGCAGGGCTGCCTCCCTCTGCTCCACACCTGAGTGCCTGAAGCACCAGTCATGCTCCTTTCTATTTGCTCTCCTTCCAGGTTGTTGTCCCTCATATTTCTAACCGCAGAATTATCTCTGCTTCTATGGGGTGGTGGAGGCTATTGCCGAGACTAAAGTTGTGCAGTTTGTCGATACAGGGGTTTGCATGGAATATGCAGGCTGCGTGTTCGTGTCCTCCAGTGCTGCAGAAGAGACAGATTTCCTGCTCAAGTTTTCCAATAAATAAGCTGTTGTGCAACAAGCGGGTACTGACACATTCAAATATCTTGAAATACAAATGAAACCTGCTCAGTTTAGCCTGGATCCCCAATTGCTATGGGTGTTTATCTGCCAGAGAAGAACCAATGTTTATTCACAGCCTGTGCTTAATGTTCCCTACTGGTAGGCTTCAAACTAATTCCAACTTCTTACACAACCTCCCTGGATTGTTCTGCAGGGGAAATGGATATTAAAATGACTGAAGCAGGGATTACCCTCTAACACACCTTCTAATGCAGCAGCTCTGGATGCTGGAAGAGTAAGAGGAATGGGTTGCACAACAGGTTCTCCTTAGCTGGCATCTCCCCTTTGCCACTGTTAGATACAGAATTCTGGACTAGATGGACCATCGGGCAACTCTTACATTTCCTTCTTTAACCCCCTTCTGTCCACTGACTCAGGTGAGCTTGATTACCCATGTAGGTGAGAAGCCTAACATCGAGAGGCTAAAGATTCTGAAGATTAGGTTTCTTGGCTGCAGTTTCGAAAATCTTCAGAGCTGCTGTGATTGTCATGGCTACTTACTCTTGTGAATGGTTTTTGTACAGGCATATGATAATAAAAGGAAAACATAATATATTACCAAATAATTTATGTTAAATACATACTATCTACCCCACAACATATATGACCTGTCCTACAAAGGCAATTCACTGCAATAAGACAGTACCTTCATTGGTGATCTGCCAGCAGGAGACGGGGAAACGGAGGCTATGTGTCTTGCTGGTGATGCTGTAAAGTCAGAAAGATTTCAGTGCACTCTTGGCATTAAAATTTTCACTAAGAAATCTTTTTGAGTGGATAGGAGATCATTCAATACACAAACATTATCTGTGGTTCCCTCTAGGTACTTGCCCGATGGCTGCAAATAGTTTTAGAGATTTTGTTTATTTTACTTTGTTCCCAGGATTATCTTGCAGTACAACCAATGAAGTATAAGAAATTTCTGCATTCATCTTCTCTGACAAATTTTGTATCACTGTAAATTGGTTTATATCCTACCAAATGATAACAGAATGAAAAAAAAGTCAGTATAATAAGTTTTCCCCTCCTTTTGTTCTTAAGAAGCATGTTATATATTTGTATGTCAAATAAGAAAAAAATATAATACATTTACCTGTAAATATAAAGTATGCATGCCTGGACATACTTTGAGTCATAAGTCTAAAACCCAAAAAGTGTCTTCATTCCCTTGAGAACAATTGTATTTGTAGTATCACTTAAGTAGCCTTTCCTTTAAATGGAAATTAATCTTTTGAAAGGCAAATTGGTTATAGTAACAGAACTCAGGTACTTCCATGATTGCTGTGCATTTTCTGTCCAGTAAGATTCTTCGTGGTTAGTGATTGCTAACCTCCAATTGTCATAAGATCAAAAGACTAAATTTGATCATCCTCCCTAGTACCAGCACAAATGGTCTGAAACCACTCAGCCATTAAGTGAAGGGGCAGAGTATTGGAAACACAAAGCTACAGAGAACGTTAATGAGATGAAAATACCTGTGGAGGCAGTTCTGCAGCCTTCCATGTAAGTAACCAAATAATAAATTAACCAGCCCAAGAAGTTAAACATTAAATCAGAGCGGAAAGAATCTAAGCCCTCAAGTAAATCTTTTTTTTACTGGAGCTTAGCCTGAAATGTCCACTAACTCACCAGTCTGTGCAGGTCTTGGTGGTACAGGAGGAGATATAAGCTTTCCACTTTCTGATGCGTTTCTGGCTTCCTTCCCACTGTCCAGGCTCCAGCTGCTGGGGGTGGTGTTTACAGCTGGAAGAGAATGAAAAAGCTGGCAATAGGCATCAACACTTCTAGCTCTCTGACTTGCCTTTATCCATGAGGGTAAAAATATATGGAGTGAAAACGTTAAACAACTTAACAAGCATGCCTGAAAAGCTCTCATGATTACATCAGCATTTGAAAAGCTCTTAAATAATGGCTGTCAATCTCCTGGGTTGCCTGATGTAAGCATCTGGCTCTCACGTCAGTTTGCGACTGCATAGCAGTTGGGACCCTCAACAACAGTAGCAGCTGAGAGAGCGCTCTGGTGCACTGCAAATCCAGCCACAAAGGAAGATAAGCCTGAAGCCTGTTAATATAATCAGTTTATCTTTGCGCCAGACTCTTATTTAGAGGTTTCTAGACAGAGGGGAACAGACTATTCATAAACTGTTTCCATTAACTCATTTTATGTGCAGAGGGACTAAAGAAAGGAACTTGCCAAATTCCAATCAATCTTCCTCAGAAAGCTTTCAGTGCTAACGCTCTTTTGCTGCCTGCATTGGCTACAAATTCAGAATTGAAAGAAGATGGAAAGAAGGGCATAAAATGAAGGGAGGAAAAAATCGAAAGAAACTAAAGTGCCTGGAGGAAAAAAAAATCAAATTAAGAAATTATTGTGGACTGAGAAAATTTATATAAACTGTTTGTACCCATGGTCAAGGATCTCCGCTCGATCATGTGCATTATCATCTTGACATGCATAAAATTGGCTGTTGTATTTGTCTATGTTACCTTTACCAAATTCCAGGACTTTAATTGAATGATCCCATAAGGCCTGGAACAGCTTCCTTAATAGAAGTGGCTTATTTCATGTTATCAAGGAGCCACCAATATCGAAAAGAAGTCAGATAGACTGAAAGACAAGGCATCTAACATGGACAAAAGCTAACTTAAACCCCACAATTTTTCTTACACATCTTGTAAAAAAGTGAAAAAACCACCTGCTTCAAACCTTCCCCTTCTCCTCCAAAAACCCACCCAAAACCCCTCGCCTTCAAAGCCTCAAACTTCTTGCCTTGCCATGACAGTTTCCTCCTTGTCTGCTTGTTTCATAGTTGTGAGTAGAGAACCACAGGCAAGGACTCTGTGCTCATTTACAAAGATGAAGCGAAAAGCAGAGTATTGTTGCTAACGGATGGTATCAATTACTGCTGTTACAGCAACACCAAGGGCTCTCAGAAGGACTGCAGTCCCACTATACCAGTATATACCTGACTTAACACAAAAAGTACAGTACAAATAATATTTGTTTCATATCTGTAACAATATTGTTACAGTATAATTGCACATTAGTTGTCCCTGAGAACAGTGCACAGAATAATCTGTTTTCTAGAGGACCATTTTCCTTTTTTATTGCCAAAATATGCAATCCATTGTTTGCTTTTTAATGTAGGCTGTCACCTAGCAGTATGGTTTGCCTTCGTCCTAAAAATGACTTGGCATCAGACCTAGGTACTTCAAATGCCTGAATCTCTTGACAAGCCAATTTTTTCTTTTAAGTCATCCAAGCAGTCAGTTCTTTGGACTGCTATAGTCTCCAGGAGAGAATATTTTATTTTAATAATTCTGTAATGTACTTGGCTGCATAGGCCAGTGGAAAACTTCTGCCATTTCCATGCTAAATTATTTCATATGTTTTTCAGCCCTTCAGTTTTTATGAAGGCTCAAGTGTGAAACATTCCACACTTGAGCCTTCATAAAAACTTGGACACAAAAATACTTATAAAAATCAGCTCTTATTGATGAAAATCTGATTCCTGGTCAGTTCTTGTTACAGTATATTCTTAAAATATTTATTTTCAATACACCTGTTACACTGTATCCTTTATTCAGGGTACCACAAAGGGCAGCACATAATCAAATGGTGGAGCATATTATGGATGCGGAGTGCGTAATGAAATCGTGGCACAATAACTGTGCCAACAATACTGAATTTTCCCACGTGCAAGATTACATAAGGCAATATTTTGTCTATGGAAATTAATAGATTTCTTATTTATTCTAATTTAAAAAATTAAAAAAACCCCCAACAAACCACAAACTGATCTTTTCCATCAAAGTGTAAGCAAAAGCACAGTGACTTATATTTGATAAAGAGGACCTGCAGGTACCAAACTTCAGGACTCTATCCATCTCTTTAGCTTCTCTCTGTCCCAGTCTCCAGAAGTTCATCAACGCATATGCCTCTCTTGAGAAGCAGAAAGGACAGCTCTCACAGGGAGCCTGCTGGAACCTGCTGCTCCATCACCCCTTCCTGCAAACCTCTGGGCCCTTCTGAGTGTAACACTTGTTCAAACACCACATTCCCTCTTTTTGGCAAAGTGTTTTGAAACTTAGAGTGTTAGCATAATTTAGTTAGTTAGAATGTTTCGAAATTGGAGATGACAGCATGTGCTCAAAAGAATTGGCATTCTACAGGAATATGACAAATCAAATATATTTTCATTGCTTCCAAGATTGGTATGGTGCAGCATTTCCACTCACCTTTGTCAGGGCCAGGCAGATTGGAATCACTTCGTGGCAAAGCACCGTCTCCAATATGATTAAACAGCATTCTCTGTAAATTGAGAACAGCACGGTTTGTGCATAGCTGCTGTTGCATTTCAGTAGCCTTTAAGAAAACAAATATATTATCCCCACCACACAGGTCTAATTTGGAGGTAGAGTGATAAATATCACCTAAGGACATAAATAGTTTAATAAAAATATGCATACAAATAGGGAGTAGACTAGTTTTCTGAAAACTGTACATACACACTGGATTCAGAGGGAGGACTATTACATACTGAGTTCTGACAGTTTCCAGCTCCCTAAAAACAAAATAAGGCTCATTCTCAAGTGATATCTTGATAGATTACTAAACAAGTGCAGGGATAGATTTGCAGTAGTTTTGTTGCAGAATTAGGACATGAAAAAGGTGTAATGTTTGACAATATTCAAATTATAGCTGTTATCTTAGAAGACCACTGTGTATTATTTCCAACCTTGTCTTTTTTGGTAGCAGTGTTCTTACTTCTCTTTTGGATAAGAGCTTACCCATAAAGTGTGTTTGTCTTTCCTTTTCTGAATATTCATTTAAAAAAAAAAAACAACCCAGTAAATTTATGAAACAATTTTAAAATCCCACTAGCTATTTCTTTTGGCAGAATTCAAATAATCCGTAAATCACTAGTTTATCTTGATAACAGATGTAAACAGCATACAGTTAATCCTACAAGTAATTCAGAAGTACGTTCCAAAGGAAATAAGAATAGATAAACTTTACCTTTTTTTTCTTCCTTTTTTTGGAAGAGAAATCAGACAATCAGTGAAATTTAAAATCAAAATGAATCCTATTCTTGTACCTCCTTCCAGCATCCAGAGAACCATGCCAAGTCAGTGAGGCACTATCCTGTGGTTCCACAAGATGGCAAATCCAGCTGCACAGTAATCATCATTGATCTAACATGTTGCAGCTCCATGCTACAAAGTGAGGAATAAATGCTTGGGCAATTCAACTTGACTTAAAATGCTTCGGTTTTATGAGAATGAATGAGAATGCTTCGGTTGACTTTGAGATACACTAGGTTTGCCTATCTGTGCTGTACTAGAGTCATACTGGACCAGGTAATATCTGTTTGCCTGGAGTTACCATTAAACTGAGGTGGGGTAACTACATGTGTACTCTAATAAGAGAGAAAACATGATCATATGTTCCTGCCTCGTCTGGATTGAACATTCACTGCCTAGTGAGTCTGCAGTGCACGAGGATCTGGGAGGCAAGTGCTGAAGAGTGTTTTCTGGTGTGAAGGTAAAGAGCAAAGGTTGAAAAAGCAACTGAAATTGGAGGAGATAAAGAGACAAAAGCTGAATGAAATACAGAGAAACGAGGACATACTAAAATAATGAAATATAAAACCATATAGAAGAACAAGAGCAATCACAGGATGTTTAACGAGATGTAAGAAAACCCCAGAATATGAAACCCAAAAAGCTCCATTAGGAAGAATAATAGTGCAAAAACTAAGGAAGATTGTTGACCAGTCAATGACAGTAGGCATTCCTCTTCAGGGTATGAGAAGAGCTGGACAGACACTGTACAATTGCTCAGCCAGAGATCAAAAAGCAAGCACAAATGGATGTTGACTGAAAACAGCTGAACATAGATTGAAATTGATGCTCAAGGTCATAAGGGAAGCAGATGCAGTACTGCTGTGGTCCTGTTCTATAAAGTCCATCAAACTTCCTTAAATGAAGAAGCTACAGCCTGAAAGGACTTGATTTGGACTTGTAGTGCAGGAATTTGCCTGTGTATCTCATATTTCCTGGTTGAAAAACTAGTGTGAAAATTGCATTCATTAAGCTGTAACAAAGATGTTCATAAACGGGTGGTCCTTTCCTCATTAATTTAGTGTGAAGCTCCAAGCGAGACTGTTGAAGTTAACTGGTGTTAGAATTAAAATAGAAAGGACAAGGAATAGTTTGAGCACCTAAATTCTAATGAGAGTTGCAGGTATCTCTAAGGTATCTCCTTACAATTGTCCTGAGGATGTCTTTTCCCCTTAATCAGAAGGCAGAGAATCAGAATTTTGTTTCTGATCACAGTCCATTTTTACTGCTCAGGGAATAGAACATCAGAGAAAGAATTGCACCTTTCCACACAAACACATATCCTCATTTATGGTTACGAGGGCAGAAAGACATTGTCAGACCTTCTCACCTTTGAAACACACTTCACTGTACGAGCAAGTTAATTTTCTACTTACCCTCTCTTGAGACACTGAGGGTAGAGACAGATTGGGAGACTTTCCTGCCGGGCGAGTCTCAGAGAGAGTGGAGACTGGGCCTACGAGCTCCTCAGCCTCCCTTATCGAATCTCGGGTAGAGGAGGGGATAGAAGTCACATTCCACTTGGCAAAGCAAGAGTTTGCAGTCTGGGAGCAAAAATGGGATAATTTTTTCTTTGCGGCAAACTGTAAAGCTGCTTTTTTGCAAGAACATCTCCTGGTCTTTCCTGTATGTTCGTTTGGCTCCACTACCACTGAGAAAGTGCCCAATAGATATGTCAGTAAGTAGTTCCTGAGAACTGCCCTTAAGTCTGGCTAAGCTTCAGTATTACTTCTTAAGCCCTCAGGTAACAGCATGAGGACTTAAATAGAAAAGAGGAAAATATTAAATCAAGAGCCAATTTGATAACTGAAGAAGCAAGGGACAAGAAAACGACTAATGAGAAACCAATAAATAATTTCTAAAATAAAAGATCCTGGACTACTAAGTTGTTTTTTATCAGAGGCAAAATTTCTGGTGGAAATGGGAGTGTTGAGAGGACGGCCTTTCACACTGTACTTATGTTCTCATCTTTCTCAGCTTCAGCAAGAGATGTATTGTGTGACGGCACAGATTAAAACAGCAACTGTGTTAAAGGAAAGCACTTTAGGAAAGTAGGTCCATTAAGAAGAAAAGATGAAATAAGGACCTAAAATTGGCCAACTCAGCAAGCTCATTTTGCATTTCAGACAACTCAAAAGATACAAATTTCATACAGACCTATGTAGCCTACGTAGTAATTTTAAGGTAAGAACACAACTCTCTCTTTTCTCTGGAATAACAAAACATCTGTCTTTCTTTTCTGAAACTGCACTGAAAAATAGCAATTGCCACATGGAGTGGGTTATTATCTCACAGTGGCTAGGATTAGCTATTTCAGAAGAAATAAAGGAGAGGTCAACATGGACAATTGCCACGATAACAGTTTTTCTTTCTTTCTTCTTCCCTAGATTGAACAAATCTGCTCAATACAGCTGCTGTTTCGCACAAGCAGGCTGTATCACTTGGCCAGTCTTTGCACCTCACTCTCACTGCAGTGAGTAAATATCAAAAAACAGATCTAAACCTAGACAAAGCAAGCAGAAACGTGATCCAGCATCGTGTATTCTATTCACATCTCTTTCGTGTATAAAATGTTTTAGAGTATTTGCTTATAGAAACAGAAAAAAAAACTTGAAAATTAACAGCAGCGAGCAGACACTGAACCTGCTTGAAGTTCAACAAGCACCTTTATCACCTTCTTAGCTACTTGTGTTCAGAGGACTCCCAACAAGCTTCCTACCTGTGAGGTTTCCGAAGCAGTAGGGTAGATGGCACTGCAGGGCCTCTCTCTGGGGGACAGGCAAGAGTTTTCTCGGGAATGCTTATGTTTGTCAGACAACAGAGGAGAGGCTAGAATATAAATGTGTCAAGTGATTAAATTCATGCAGTGAAACTCAGACATTTCGATTCTATGCTTATGAAAAAGAAATCCTCTGTCTCAAATAATCCATATTCCTCAAACAATTGGCTAAATCTGATGTCTGACCAGTGATATCATACGAAAATTCAGCTGTGTAATGTGTCAGGTATCGCCGAATATGGTTTACCACAGCACATGAGCACTGACCTCTGGCACTGGATGGAGCAGAACTGGTCACATTAGGTGAAGCAGAATGAGTAGAACTCAAGCTTGAGGTAGACGGACTAGGCTGTGTATAGAAGAGATGCTGTTGTTACCACATCACACTTACTGGTTTGGAAAACAAAAATTTATAACATATTTTTCACTAAAACAAAGAACTTGAGATTTGTTAGACTAGCTTCTCAGTACCTCAAAACAGGAAACCAGTATAAAAAGCACTGATGTAACTACACAAAGATGTAGTAAAATATCAAATAAATACAAATGTAATTAATATATTACAATAATTACATTACAACTGTGACAACTGGACAGAAAAGTCTGTGAAATGTCAGATGACTTTGCATCCTAGTGCACTGCTGCCTATTACTTTTGTAAAAATATCATGCTCTAAGTTAAAGAAGAGGAAACAGTTACATAAAAAAATTATTTCTAATTTAAGGAGGTTAACAGCCGATTTAAAGATCTGTTTCTTAAAAGAAGTATCAGCAATAACTTTGAGATTTCTGAATGAAATAATAGAAGCATTAATTTAGTAAATAGCCTTGTAAGAAAGATTATGTTTAGCTAGAAGAGTGACAATAATTTGTACCTGCATGTTAAAAACTTCATCGGAGCTTTCTGATTGCCCAGTGATGTTGCTGACTTCAGCAGAAGCTTGGGATGACAGTGATGAGGATGAATACCGATTGACAGCTGGGTAACTTAAGGGACTATTATAAGAATAATGAAATACAAAATCGTTAACTCTAGTTGCCAATCAAAATTTTTCATCTGAAAACACATTTATTAATCTCCACAGTTTAATTTGAATTTATTAGTCGAGAAAGAGAGATAGAAAGAGAATATTTATCAGCTATTCATGACTGAGGATACTTCAGGTGGACCACATGAGGAAGTGTGCAGACAATAAAAGTATTTTACGGATCATCTTCCATGAGTAACAAAACCTGTCGAGTTCTAGTATTTTAACTTGCCTGCGTCGTGGTATTACCCTGGCACCGTCAGGGCTCATAGAAACAGGTATGGAATTTCGGCATACACGAGGACTTCCATTTGGGAAATGAACAGGGCTAGCTTGTACACACGCAGAAAATTCCTGGTAAGTTGTTAAAAGAAGATTAATTAAAATTAACATAATATCATTAGACATTTTGTAAGATACAGATAGTCATTTGAGTAGTTACATCTGTATTTTGGATCAGCTTCATCATTAGTAAAAAAAATGTTTTAACTTTTTGCTGATGATTCTTTTCCTTTAGTGAAATGTGACTATTTTTCTCTGCACTGCTTGGAAAGTTTATTGACTCTCTTCGCTTTGTAGCACTGTAAGAATGTGACAAGATGTAATGTGGACAAAAAACCAAAAGATGTCACTATTTGTTGCTTAGGAAAATTGAACAACCCTTAATGCAGCTAAACGGCTTCCTGGTTTATCCATGCACCTGCTCATGTACCTGTATTCCCAAGCTTGATTTCATCACAAAGAACTGATCCACCAGCTTTTTGTGCAACGGCCTCATGTCCTGCGGCACCACCTTCTCATGCACTGCCAAGCCAAATTCTAGAATCTGGGCCTGCAGAAGAGACAGGAGGAATGGGGGGAAAAAGACATTTTTGATCCATCTTTACGTTTTCATCATCAATTAAGATACTAATAAAAAAAAAAACCCACAACAAAATACACATTCTATTAAAAGCATCTATCTAAATCCCTGACAAACCTGTAATCAAAGAAGGCCTAAGACCAAAACCAGTAATACACGAGGATTTATATATTTCTTCCCATTTTACTATTCAGCTTCCCTGAAGATTTGGCCTATATGAATTCAACTCTAATATAAAACCCACTACGGATAATGTACTGAAAAACCTGGCTAAACAGCAACTTTACAGAGGAGTAGTTCTGAACCCTAAATAAAAGCTATTTTCTACAAGGACAGTTACAAAAAGCATGAAACAACAGCAATGGCCACATCACCAGCGACCCTGTAACATATTTTCAATGAAGTCCATGGTTCTTTATCCTTTTCCAACTCCTCAGAGACCTCTGTAAGTGGTGGCTTTATGTATATTCTTGATGCAAGGCACAACAGGCTTCAGAAAAACACTGCTAAAACTCTAATCTTGTTCAAATTTGGTCAGGCATTTAAAATACCAAATTGGTTCCACGAGGAATCAGATAAACTCAAATTTAAAAACAAAATAGCTGCACTATGCTGTAATACCTTTGGATGAGAGCTACTAGCTGACACTTCCAGGCAGCCTGTGAGCGGGCACGCAGCTGCGCAGCATCGCTGACCCGAGGTCAGGATTGCAGCTCATCCATCTGCACACACAGCCATCCTGGCCCTTCTGAATGCTCCGTGTTTCCTGTTAAATCATCTGCGGGTGCCAGGCGGAGTTCAAGTGCTATCACTTGGAATTTGCATTTTTGTCCCAGGAAGTTATTAACTCCGGTTTTAAATTGGAAGGGTTAGTGAGATTAACTATAGCTTGAAAAACCAAAACTGCAATGTAAATTACTGTATGTTATCTAAATGAAATTAAAGGGAGCTTAGTGAACCTATTCTGATTTATACTGTCTGAGAATCTGTCCCTTCGGCTGACCTGACCAAAAGATACCACAGTGTTGATGGAAAATGGCATTTCCATCTTGCTAAATTCCAATACTCTGACATCTTTATCCCAAACTGTCAATAAAGTTTGAAATTTCAACATGCTGCACAGAACAAAGATAAGGAAATGTCAGTTAAAAAAGCTCAAATACTTAGTAAGATCCTTTGATCAAAATATTTTTTTCAGCATTTCCGAGTAGAGACACTTCATATTTGAGGCTGGTAGGTCACTGTCTTATAAGTAAATGAAGAAATAATAAAAGAATAATGTTTAATTTACTCACATGGTGTTTATTTTACTGCCTACTTACTTTGGCAATTATTATTAGATATCTTCCACTGTAACAAATTTTTCAGGTTTTTTTGCTCTTATGCTAAACCTTGTAGTGAAAATGTTTGTTCTGTAGTATTGGTAAAACACATCATACAAATATTTGCTGAAGCCACCAAACATTTCAATGAGATAATGTTTATTCTGTAGTAGTGGTAAAATATGTTGTGCAAATATTTGCATATGAGCATCACAAGACAAAAAACTTGTCTCTCATTCAACCTTTAATTTAGAATAGTTTGAAGTGATTAAGATGATGATGAAAAGGACTAGGGAAAAAATATTAACGTGACCCAGAAACCTGCTTGTATAGGAAGTTGCTGTCTACTGGGAATCTAATTCAGAAAATACTGAAGACCACTGGGAAATTATTAACCTCTGAAATTCTGTATTTTATTCTGGAACACTTTTAGCTAGAACAGTTGAGCAGGCCACCTACTCAGTCTTTCACCCACTTTACCTGCTCGAGCATCAGCTCTCTCAAGCGTGTGATCTTCTCTCCATCCTCTGGATGGTTCAAGATGTATTCTTTGACAAAGAATGCCTAAGCAGAATAAAATCACAAAGTAACATACAGTAAAACCACATCACTGTTTTTTTTAAACAAGTTCCTAGGTTATATTTTCAAAACAAGAGCTCCTTTCTACTGGAACAGAGGATAATAAATGCTAAATAATTAATTATACACATACACATTGGTGAAGACTATGGGCAAACAAAACATAGCCATGCTTGAGTGGAATTTACCAGTTGTTCAATATCAAGGACAGATCCTGAATCAAATTTGGAAACCTCCAAATCAGAGTTGAAACTAAACAGGTTACCTGAACTAAACATCTCTCCCCCATTAATTGTGCTGTAGGAGTTTCAAATTACAGAGAGTTACATTTTCCTCTCTTTTCATACTAGGAGCTTCATTACACCTTAAATATAAAGATACCTTAAGAACAATGTGAAATTGTATGCTATTATATGTACTGGAGCTGTGACATTATCTTCTTATTCACTCTTAATATAAATAATGTTTTAAAGAACTCAGTGACATTGATATCAAAAAGCCACACTTTTCACTTCAGGAGAATCTGACCAACACCCAGGTGTGTTCATGAGCTTACATGGTTTTCCACCCCATCTCCAATGCTCAAAATGTAACGGCTATAGTACTTGGAAGCCATTTTACAGGAACAGCCTGGACATAGCACTCCCCTCTTTGTCCACAATTGCGTCTTTCTTAACATGGCAACTATCCTACCCTACAATGGGACTGTATTGAGTTTACAGCAATTCCTGATGTTACCCTGTAAAGAAGATGTCCATCTGCTAATCTGAGAGATTTCTAGACATTCTCAAAGCTGTATTTGTCACAAAAGGTGTCTGTATGCATACCTATACATACACATGGTTTTCTCTCCATAGAGTTGAGAGGATAATAGCGACTCCTCTCCTCTGCACTGTGTTCTTCTTTTGCACCTGTCTTAGCGTTTCTCTTCCTATACTTCTTACAAGGTTCTCCATCCAACTTTAGCTGTTAAAATCTTTGCTATGCAGAATCACTTGAAAATATGGGAAGCAGTGGAGCTGGAGATAAATACACTCCTTTCTCTGATTCAGTTTTGAAGTTTCATACTGTGACAACCCGTAATAAGGAAGTGCTGAGACCTGTCTAGAAAATTCTGATACTGTAACGAAGAACATTTATTTCACATGGTCCTTTCACTGCAGATGTGTAAAATTATAAGAATTCATGTTTAAATTGTTAAAAGGAGCCCTCTGATACTTGCTAAAATCCCAAATCCCAAACTTCTGCCAGATGATGGTTTTTTTCCCTCAGCTACAAGCTTAATGTTCTTTCAATATCAAGCAGGTGGTGTCCCAGTGGTTTTGGGCTGAGATTTGTACAGATCTATAATATGAGTCAGAGCCGTAATAATCTAACTTCAAACAAAATCACCAGTACTTTACAAAAAAATAAAAATCAGAATTTGACTAAATCCAGTAACATCCTTTGAACCAGTGGTTTTCAATAATTAATCATGAAAGTGCCTCTACTCTTCTCACACACATAAAGGAGCTAAAAGAAAAGTACAAATTGCTGTTTGGGAGGTGTTAGCAGGCACAAACCACACTCTTTATCCTCTTCCAGCAGTGTTTAGAAAAAAATTAAAAAGTCAGTCGTTCAGTCTACAGCCATTTTTTAGCACACATGAAAGTGCTGCATAATAACTGTTACTTCTGCAAATTTTCCTGAAATCTCTTCCTGAATTGAAACCAGTGAAAGCGTAGCTTTAACAACTGCAATACAGGCAAAAGTGCTGCATAATACCTATTACTTCTGCAAATTTTCCTGAAATATCTTCCTGAATTGAAACCAATGAAAGTGCAGCTTTAACAACTGCAATACAGGCAAAAGTGCTGAATAATTAGAGATGGCTGCTTTTACCTCATCAGGAGAGGAGAAGAAAAAAAATAAAAAATAAAAAGGGAAACAGAGGAAAGAAAAGGGAAAAGAAGGCAGAACCAAGAAGGCAGCAGCAGGTCAAAGGATGTTATTTGCTGGGTCTTACGCATCTTAAAGCTGGGAAGTTGCCTGAAGGGAAGGAGGATATCTGTAAAGATATGGTCATGCTTACCTCAAGACCACATGCTCCAAGACTGATTGAGTTTTGAGCTTTGTGTAGGGCAGAAGGCAAAAGCAAGTGAGGCAGGCAGAGAAAAGCATTTACAGAGGGGAGGAAAACAGGAAGACAGAAGATAAGAAGAGGCAAAACAGCAAGAAGACATATAAAGACTGAAAAAAGGACATGCAAAGAGAATGAGGGTGAAATAGAAAAAAAACCCAAATCTCACAACTATTGCTATCAGTTTTGATGTTTACAACACAAACTGGTGAAAAGTCCTATTTTAGATATATAGCAAGAGTGAGAAGGAAAGGACAGAAGGGAATTGAAACACAAAGACTGTCTAGGAGATCAAGAATGGCAGCTAAGAACAACAATAAGAAAGGAGAAAGCTAGAACCTTTAATATGCTCGTGAAGAATGGAGAACTATGCAGAGACACTGACCTGGCTCCGACACTGCTAATTCAAACCAGACATAGCTCTGACATGACTGTATTTCTCAAGGGACTCCCGTTGTGATGCTTCACAATGCTAAACAGTTTTGTTGTTGTGATTTAAAAGCAGCTGGGAAGCATCAAACATGGTACTGCTTTGCTACAGTCTCACAACTTTCATAACGTTGCAGTTTTGATGACAGATTCTAGCACTATAGTGGACTCAATTTCTTGTAGTTTAACTTAGATGCAGTTTTATCTAATTTAACACTGTTCAGTGAACACCAAATCTTGCAGCCTTTGAGGCAAGTGGACAGAATGTTATTCAACTTGACATTTCCAATGGAAAAGGAACAATCAGCAGACTCAAGTATTTCATAAGACTATTAGAAGAAAGATGATGATCAAGCTGGGCTGAAAAAAAATATCCTTTCTTTTTACTGCAGTTTCAGAATACCACAGACCATTGTGGAAATACAGCATCTCAAACATTTAAGGTTCTCCTAAGGTGATTCAGAGACGGTAATAATGAAGAACAACTTTTGGGAACAAATCCAGTGTTAGATATTTCTTAATTTTATGTACTATTTCTTACTAGATTTTTCCAAAAAATTGCTTTCCTTAAAACTTGGCAAAGAGAAAGAAGGATCTAGCAGTATGTGATTCCTCGAGATAATAAAATTATTGTTAAGAATTATATATATATACACACACACACATCTATATCTATCTATCTTAAAGTAAGAATGTCAGCACACAAAAGTAAATTTGCTGATCAGTCAGAAGTAGCTCCTGACCTAGAAGGGCAGAGGGGAGGGAATATATCATAATAATACAGTTACAATTAACTATCTAATTAAAAATCCCCACACAGACCACTAAAGAATGCAAAGTAAGTGTGAATCGACTCATCGCTGGAGTAAGTTTTAGGACTATCTGCAGCAAAATGGTTGTTTAATAAAGCTATACATCTTTAACATCACCTCACTCAAAACTGCAATATAGGTATAATTAAAACTATTATTGACATAGCACTTTCTGTCCTTAATTCATACAGAGGAATGTATCTGTATATTCACACAGAGGAGCCGCATCTGTACAGAGAAAGACTCAGTAAGAAAGTGTTTTATGATTAATTTTTAACAATCAGAAAATAACTTGCTTACCTCTTGGTATCTAGCAACTCCACCATTAACTGCTGCATCAATAACCCCATTTAAACACATCGTGAGAGGGTTAATATTTTGCATCTGTCGAGTTTGACACTGACTAATCAGAGTTCTCAGCTGCTGGTTCTTATTTTCTAAGACTTCAATAGCATTCTCAAGGGGACTCATTTCCACCTGAAAGGGGAGTATGGAACAGTGCAAACATACTTAATCTCCAGTTGAAAGATGAAACATATTAAAGGTAATTTTTGATTTCTTGAAAGAAAACAATGTTATTCTAAGTTCTAGAGTACTGAGGTAGAAAAAGTTCTTCTCACCTGGGCTACACTCTACAACTGTACACTCTGAGCACAGAAAGAATTAATTTTATCATGTAATCAAGGACCAAAATAAACAACTGTCCCTCTCTTGTAGATTCATTATCTGACATTGAGGGATACTCAGCCCTTGCTGCAAAACACTCACACACTTCAGCCTATGCTGCAACTCTTGAAATTCAGAGCTAAACTGTCATTGGTAACTTTACTCAAACTGGGCTTGAGGTCATGGAGAGCTTCACCATGCTCAAGGGCACAGAGCTAGTTCCCTCACCCAAAGTGAAGTCAACAAACTAGACGCTACGGATGAGCAGCCTCAATGTAAGCTTTGAACTAAGATGATCAAGTTCTAGTCAAGGGCAGTCCTTGAGCGGGATGTTCCTGCCCTCTCTAGAGGGTGAAGGGAGCTTTTCTCACAGGTAGCATGAACTGCAGAAAAGCAAAAAGCTAAGCAATGGGAAGTGTACAGACCTGCAGTTGCCATAATTTACCAAAACATACAAGCACAAATCTGAGTCATGATCTAGTATATGCCCAGGAAAAATTATTACAGTTAACTTTTGGAAATGGTGACTGTAAAGGTAACATGCTAGTAAACCGAGGAACTTCATATAAGGGCTCAGTAATCTAGTAAGGACTTGGTAGGAGTCAACGAACAAAATTTCTCATGTCACACACAATTTTTTGATTTTTCGTAAATTCCTACAGCAGAATAAGAGGACGGTGAACGAATGACATTTTGTTGCTATTATAAAAGAAAAACACAATAGAGTTTTAGAGAAAATGGTGGTGAAGAGGAGGCTCCGGGGTGACCTTATAGCGGTCTTCCAGTACCTCAAGGGGGCCTACAGGAAAGATGGGGAGAGGCTGTTCAGGAGGGCCAGTTGTGATAGGACAAGGGGTAATGGTTTTAAAATAGAGGGAGGTAGGTTCAGGTTGGATATTAGGAAAAAATTTTTTACCATGAGAGTGGTAGAACACTGGAACAGGTTGCCCAGAGAGGTGGTGGATGCTCCATCCCTGGAGACGTTCAAGGCCAGGTTGGACAAGGCCCTGAGCAACCTGATCTAGTTGGAGATATCCCTGTTCCTTGCAGGGGGGTTGGACTAGATGACCTTTGAAGGTCCCTTCCAGCCCTAACCATTCTATGATTCTATGATTCTATGATAAAATCAGTTGTACAATGGTATTCCTATATTTAATGGGACTATTGTAAGACTGGCTTTGACAGGAAGGAAAATAGTTACAGATGTTATATTCCAGGGTTCAATAATTGACCAATTATTTAGAGATCTTTATATGAGAAGCACTCCTCTGAATACTTCTGAAAGGTATTTAAGGATTTTCTAAGAAGTATATCAACAAGGAAGGAGAAGAAATTACAATGTGTCAGTAACAGATTGCTACATTAGACCCTATTCCTACAGGTTCTGCGTAGGCATGCTTGCCTGCCCATGCTGAGATCTGGAAACTTCAACAGAGCTCTAGGCAGACACAGAGATATACCCACATGGTGTTTATTATAGTACAGGAACTTGAAGAATGTTTACTTTTCAAGACTACTGAAAGATATGTTAAGCTATAAATATTCAAAGTATTAAACGTTACATCATGCTGAGTTTTAAGAAAGTAATTTGCTGACATTAAATGTTGCCTTTGGCTGCCCAGTATTGTTCTCCACTTCTTTTTTCCTCAACTGTTTAAATTAATCATAAGGGTGGTTCTTAACCATACTTTTCCAGATAAGAGAAACCAGACAACTCAAAATACTTTATAAATAATTTTGTTGTAGCCAGCTTGAAAACTTGCTCAAAGATATTAGTTATGGGTAATAGATCTTAAAGTAGTTCATCAAATAACATTTGGATAAGGAAGTAAACCAACCCGCAATACGTCGCAATCGGTCTCATACTCACTACTTCACGTTTTTCCACTTCAAACCAACGAGATATTCCAGGTAAACTCTGCATCAAGATCAGTGTGGTTCTCTCCACCCATAGACTCTACAATATACGAAACCAATTTATTTCCTGAATTTGCCTCTATATTTTTCTGAATTATTCTCAGTTTTATTTATGAATACCTCCATTTAAGTAACAGCATACATTAATAAAAAAAAAGGATTAACATCCAAATTTCTACTGAAATGTCTATCCCAGAAGCCCACAACATTCACTTTTCTCCTTACTTTCTAGGACATACTACTAAGCAGTAACTTCTGCTGATTCTTCACTCTTACACATCCAGAGGCTGCTCTTCTGTCTCCAGTTCTGCCTTCTGTATATCACTGATGCAAAAACAAATGGGTACTTTTTTCTCTCCTGTTCCCATATTCAAAAAGACCTTCCCATCTCACATATATTTTTCATATTATACTAATTAAAATGAGAAGTGAAATAGTCAAGCTGGAGCTACTGTATCCTCTAGAGAATTTGTTATACCACACTCGGTTGAATAACACAACTGTAGATGATGTTTTAATAACACAACTATCATTGATGTTACAAATAAATCCATAGGTCCATAGCTCAGGAAAGGGTATGGTAGTTTACCTTGAATTCATTTTCCTTGTCCTTGGTCCCTTTGTGAAATGGCCTGTCGTACCGAAATCGCCAGATATGATTTACTTTGTAAAAGCTCTTGATGTTATCGGGAATGCCGTCTCTCTGCAGGACTTCCTGGTTTTCTGGAATTGGTGTCACTGCATAAATCTGCAAATCTACGTGTAAAGAGTTAAGGCTATCCCACTTCATTCAAACTAGCAAAGTATACTGACTCCTGAAGCACGACAGAAGAAAAACTCAATTGTGCATCATGAAATGCTTCTAGACTATTAAAGGCTTGGGATGGGAACCTGAGCGGTTTTTTGATGGTTTAGGATTTCTTTGCACTGTTTTGCTGAAAACTTCATATTTATGTTTGAAGTAGAACTACTTACATGGAATAGTACATGGAGCAAAGAGATTTAATTAAATATCTTTCTATGCACAACATGTCATGCCCTGCTAACATTACGTTGTATTATAAGAACTGAAATTATTGTAACCTGAACTGATCATAGAATCATAGAATGGTTTGGGTTGGAAGGGACCTTAAAGATCATCTAGTTCCAACCCCTCTGCCATGGGCAGGGACAGCTTCCACAAGACCAGGTTGCTCATCACAGTGGTGATAGTTCTACAAGTATTTTTGGCTGAAGTAAGAATCTTAATAACCTGCCACGAAATTTTTAAATAAAACCAACAATTACACAAAACCCCCTCCAAACATAATAGAAAGACCGGGACAAATTGCAGGGGAATTCTGACCTACCATTTATTTCAGTGGAGGCAAATTGGCTATAGGTGTACCTATATTTTTTAAAAGCATGAAAGATGAAACTGAAGTGTACGGGTTTGAAATTATGTGGATACACTGTGCTTCTGCCTGAAAGATGGTCTCATCTGGCTGATTAGCATGTTGCATAGCAATGGCATGTGGGAACTCATTCAACATTCGCTGCTGGAAGGCCTCCAGCCTTTCATAGTCATGTCCTCGGCAAACAAATTCCTTATTCTGAGCAGAATAAGAAAAAAAAACAACAACCAAACCAAGTTATGTGAAAATAATTGAGTATCATTAGATAAAACCAAACACACGATCTTAAACATCAACTTTCTGGGCAATTTTTACATCATTTTAAGAAGCAAAAAATAAGAAACAAAAGGCAAGAATGAAAATAAGCAATCTAGAAAGAACAGGTTACTTAGAAGAAGGAAATTTTACTGTATAAAATATGTTTTATTCAAAAGACTGGAAAAATCAAATTATTATACTTAAAGCTTTAATAAAAATCTGAAGGGAGAAATTGTTCTTATTGGATTAAAGTATGTAAATAACATAACATATCAGATTGTATAAAATATGTAACAAAAATGGAATGCAACAGGGAGTTAAGACAATGAAATGGGCTGAAAGTCCTTTCCATGAGGAAGTAGGAAATTTTGCTTTGAACTTACGAAATTCTGAAGAAAAACAAAGCATAAAAAAATGGTAGAATGCATTCAGTTTGCCTTATTCTCTAAATTGCTTATCAATTATCAGCCTGGTAAATTAAAATTATCCAGATTTTACAATATGAAGTAAAAGAATACTCCTGGCTCTGACATAATTTCTTCTACCTGGATGCCCACTATGAAGTTGCACCATTATCTTCCTGAGATTGTGCAACATGAATACAGATACAACACATGTCCCACATTAAACATGAGATGCCTGGATTTGGAGTACTTGTTGGGACTAGTCACTGACCACGGTGGTGCTGAGGGCTTCCTGTAGCTGTAGAGACAGCATGTTTTGGTTTGATTCTGCTTACATGCATGTTTGAAATAAGGAAATATCTTAATCATTTTTCTGAAAGCACTGTTAAATGAATTTCCTTTTAAAATCTATGTTAGAAAATTGTAAAAAGTCATTACTAATGTATTTCTCTTGAAGCAGGTTTAGATAGAAACAGTTGTTGTCCTTACAGTATCTTGACAACAGAGACAGGAAGTATTGAATTCTGAGAGCCTGGGAATTGCTGTAACAAATCAACTGCAATAGTGCTATTGTGCAAGTGTAAATTAAAATGTGAAAGCTTTATTCTGAAGCTTTATTCCTTCTATAGCAAACACAGCCAGACTTACAAACTGCTTTACCATAAAAAAATTTAATGAAACAGTAAGTTTTGAGGTGTTCCTTGTTGGTGCTGCAAACATAAATCTGTGCTATGTACATTTAAATTGGAAAATGCATAAATACTTCCTGGGTAGATGCATAAGCAGTGAAAGACCTACAAGTCTGAAAGTACAGCACTATTGTGCAAATTTTCCCAGTACTTTTACTTCATCAGTTGACATTTACTAATCTGAACATTAAATTCTTTCTAATTATTTTTTTTTAAATTGGTTTATACAGATGTTATTTTCAGATGACTACTATGTAATATCAAAAACTATGTGCCCATCAAGACTATTTTTTGTGCATTGCTTTTAAAGGGGAGAGTTTCAAGCTATATTCACCATTTGAAACTTGTCTTTTTCGCCACCACAAAGGCAAAGAAAACTCAGGCTTTTTAGGCCTCCACCTTACAGAGGAGGTGCCTTCATCACTTATTTGAGTTACCATAGAAAGGGGAGCTTGGATTATGATTGCAGCAGCTCCATGAATAAGATGGATTCTGTTCTCTTCCCAAGGTGACAGTCAATGCAGCTAAACCACTGCAGACGGTGGAAGAGGGAAATAGAGTAAACACAACTAACATTTTCAAGGGCACTTCAGTAACTTCAGAATCCAAAATTAATGTTCAAGAGTAATTTTATGTATCTTGTCAGCTTTAGTACATTGATAATCAATGAAACTCAGCATGTTGAATTTCTAAGTCACTTTCTAAGTCAATTCAAAAAACATGGAACTTGGGAATGTAATTACTTAAATGCTAAATTACTGATTATCCCATTGCCAAAGGATACCTCTTCTGACAGCCTTCTTCTGAGCAGCCACCAGCAGAAACAGAATAGGATAAAGGGAACAAACTACCATGAAAAGAAGATCTTGGTCTGTGGAATAGTATAGGTGCATAGTTTCCAACATAAACAGGAATATTAAGTTTATGTGGGACTCTGGAAGCCTAGCATTTGTCTTTCCATTAGACAGGACCTTTACTTAACCCTGAAAACATGAGGATATTTCACTAATTACAACAAAGAATTCCCTGTTCCTCATAGGATAAGAACTTGTGTATGATATGACCAGATTCTCACATAGAGAAAGTGATGATAAATGACATCATGAATTCCAGAATTACTCCATTCTGTTTACTTTCAATTCACTTACTCTCAAGAAGAATGGGAACTTTTTCCCATAAAATCCAACTCTGAAGAATTCTGGCTCCAAACGCTGTTGATCCATGATTTTATCATACAAAGATGCTTCCATCATCTGGGTGAGATTGATAATAAATGCAATTAGTCTTTTTTGAAAACATATTTTTACCTTAAGCTGTCACAAAAGGGAGAGCCTTTCAGCACACTGCTCTGGAGTACTGGAATTGCAGTGCATCTCTGAGCAAAATAAGGACATCTCTGAATGCATCAGATGAAATAATTATACCTTTTAATGACCTGAAACTTTCCAAGAACTCAAAAAAAGTTGCTTTTGAATATGAAGTACCTATACTAAAGGGGTAAAATATTAGATTAATGACAACATCCATAGCTCTTTAATGAAAAATGGAAGCAATAGAAAAGCAGTTTGAAACATATGACCCTTTTATCTTCTAATCATTCAAACACATGGCAGTAATGTGGTCAGTCTAGTCAGTGAAGTCCAATCTACATATTCAAGAGAGTTGCTTATATGGAATAAGCAGATGACAGGGAGTACTGCCACATAGGTCTGTGTTGAGAATTTTGCATAATGCTGTTAAGCAGCTCTGGATTAAGTACTCTTCAGTCAGTCCTAGGACCAAGCATTCTACATATAAAGAAAATCTAAAAAGGAAGATGCAATATAAAATTGAATCCATCAGAAGCAGACAAGAAAAAGGAAGAATGAATAATCTTTAAAATACAGTATCAGAAAGAATGAAGAAAGAAGCAATGCTTAGAGTTCTAAGAAAAATGAGAGAGAAAGCAGGAAGGCTATGGCAGGAAAGATTCATTTTGGCTATATGATATTAAATAAACCATATTGTTAAATAATAAATTAAAAAAATTGCAAAGGTGTATGTTGCTTGTTGCAAGCTTTTTGCTCACAGTTACAACCGCAAAGATATGTTGCTGCTCCTAGCAAAGGACTGCACAGAGCACATTCCCTGGATAAACCACAGGAAACCAATTAAAGTGAATTTGTAATATAATTTTTCTGCATAAGCATGCACACAAAAGCGGTGCTGTATAGGTACAAAGATTGCGAGATCATTTATTTTCCTATTTTTCTTCAAAAAGCTCACAGGCCTTTTTTATAATCTTTATTGTAGAAAAAAAAACACAAGCTAAAAAACAAGGTTTGCAAATTAAACCTAAGGACCATTCCACAGCAAATTTAATTTTCTAAGTAATATTTTATAACTCAAACTAAAAAGCTTTTGGATCTCTGATTGATTAAAAGTACCCAGGTACATTACCCTCATCTTGCTGAGGTTTCTGTAGTCATAGTAGCTCTCATACTGTTCTGCAATTTTCCTGCATAAGATAATGCCATTTTCCCAACACTGCAAGCAAGTAAAATATGTTCAGTTATTTCAATGCAACTGTCTGATAATTCATGATTTATTAGTGGTCTGTTCTTTCTATACTAAGTCATATTGCCAGTAACTGAAAATACTTGAACATACTGTTCACTAGACATACTGATAGCTGTTGAGTAATACTAATGAATTCTTTGAATAATTTAATAAATTATAAGACTATCACTGCACAAGATATAAGTTATTGCAAAAGTGATAGACATCTCTTTTGATACTACGTATGAGATTGATCCAACACAGTACAGTTTTTACAGTTGAAAACTGTATTCTTAACATATCTTCCTTAATTTTTGTAGATTGGAAAATATTTTATTGCACCATATAAGTTAAATTCCATAAGCTGATTACATAATATTTTGAAAAAAAATTATGATCAACATCGGTTTGATTACATTTACTAGGCTTACATACACTAGCTACACAAAATTGCAATGAATTGCTTGTTTATCAGCAAGACAAATCATCACACAGTGTATATAAAATTTTAGACTACAAGATAATTACTCTTGCTTAATACAGAATAAGCAGTGAACTGTGATCCCGAAAACCCATTCCTTTTAGAGATTCTGCATTTGCTATTCTAAAAAGACACAAGATGATTTATGATTTAGAAGGTGTAAACATAGTCCTTATAACTCAGACCTCCGAGATTTTTTCCTCACTTGGTCACTAAGTGAATTTCATCAGCTTTATATGGCTCATTTTCATTATACTATCTTTTAAAAAGTGCTTCGACAGTTACAAAGTGAACTGCTACACAAGTGCAAATTATTCTCACATGAAGAGTGAGATTTCTAGGATGCAAGCACAGGATTAGAAGAAAAGTACTGTGTCGCTGAGTAACTGCTTAATCAGGCAATGACAAACACTTCCCCTCTATATGAGAAAAGACCACGACCCTGGAAGTAATGTCCTAAAATGAATGAACTGTCCTTTCCAGATCCACTTAGTAAAATAGGGCTATTTTACCTTCCCCCTATCAAAGTTCTGAATGATGGTCAGATGGAGACACTCTTTACGTTGCCACTCTGTTTGCATGGGGTAGTTGAGAAATTCTCTCAGTGGTCGATCGGACCACTCCAACAGCTCATCGTACAGCAGGAGTGTGTAGGCAGCCTCTGTAAGACAAATTATAGCACGGTGCTTACCAACACCAAACGAATAAAGCAGCCAAACAAAGTACACGGAAATGTGCATGCTCTTGACGAGACGCACCTTTTTAATGGGTAACTGATTTATTTCAAATATACGACAGATGTTAGTACTGGTTCTGGACAGAGTTACTATCTACAGCTACAAGAAATTCAGCTTACAATTTTCACACACTGTTCAAAGTGGAGTCACTGGGAGAGTTTTCCTGGAGTCTGACAATACCAAGCGGATAGGCAAACTAAGAAGCAATTTCCTGCTTAGCCCTAGTCTTCCCTACCGCTAAAGAGAAACCCTCCATGGCTCTGCTGTCTGAGCAAGGGAACAAGGGCCAGAGGATGAGGAACATCAGCAAAGAAAGAGGAAAGAAGGTAGGCAGGACTGTGGACACAGTCCAAAAGAGATCAGGGCTGAGAGGAAAATGGAGAGGCAGATGTGTGCTTAATAGACTCCATTCTTTCCATAATAGAAATATATTCCTCATAGCTGAGCCTTAACACTCTATCATAACAAATAATTTAGAAGTGCACGCATAAAATATTTTATTTTTTTGAAAATTTAATTTATTTTTAGGTTTGGAAGGAATCAAACCTGTTATTGATCTCTCATCAGAGAACCATGTAGTAATCTTTAGATCATGGTTGGTAGAAATTATCTGAGAATATCAAAATTATTATTATTATTTTTACTTTGATTCAAAGAATTCCTCAGAAACAGTACACTAAAACTGATATTAAATGAATCTCTCTATCACAAAGTCAGACTTTGGCCAATTACAAAACACCAGAATTACTACTGGTTATGACAATTCAATTTGGCTAACTATGCATATGCATTGTTGCTTTCCAATTTAGTGTTCACAGTCTGTTTTTCCACTCACAGGACCACCTTGCATAAGTGAGTCAGCACAAAGATGGGCCATGTTCTGGAGACGTACTGCACTGGAGAAAGAAGTTGCCTAATGGACTTATTTTACTGAAGGTTTTATAGGTTGTACATAAGGCAAAAAAATTACTATAAAGTACTAAAGTACTTTTTATGCTAAGGCAAGGTTGTCCCAGACAACCATATCCTACTTGTGCATCTGCCATATGAAGTCTCATAAGACAGGTGACTTGAATCAAACTGTACAGTTTTTTCTGACAGTAGTGTTCCTCTTATGCGTCCAGCTAAAGAACGTGCGAAAGAAAAACCATCACTGCAGCAGATGTTTGTGGGAGAGTGTGCTTTGAATTCCAATGTTGTAAAATGCTAAGCATGGTGCAAAATGATGCTGCACTGCAATACATACATGCAAGGGAGTCAGCTGAAGCTGCACAGACATTTTTAATTCTGGCATCACACAGCTTTCAGGCTGCTTGACTGGTAGCATCCTTCGTCATAGTTTCAAGCTACAGTTCGATACTCAAAATATGCAGCACATTTATATACCAATTTAAAAAAATCCATTTAGTTGATAACAACAAATAATTCAAAATCATAAGCAAGAAAAGGATAGCAGAGCATAAGTACATGTCAGGATAGCTCACTATGACCCTTCCTTTCTAACTTGGCATCCGAGTCTTTTATTTTAACAGATTTTTGTCTGCCATATCAATATTTTTTTTAAGTTATCACAAACGTACATAGAAGGTTTCTAATATAAGAATGACCATACTGGACAAAAGGTCTGAAGGGTCCCTCAGCCCAGCATCTTATGTCTGACAGTGGCCAGCATAATAAATAACATATTGGTACCTTTGGGAAAGGTTTGTAACTATTGGCTGTGCACCAGAACAGTAAGGAGAGATAAACAGGATTGACTCACGATGTGGGAAATTCAATTTATACAGGAAAGATTAAAAAACCTAAACATTTATAAGATGGATAGATACAATCTCATTACACTTCTCAGGTGACTGAGGGGACACAAGAGGAATCAGTGTATTCATGTGCTTCAGCCTCAAGAGAGTTATATTTATAGCTGTAACTGAGTGCTGGGTAAAGAAAGATTTGAAGCTGTGCTTTATATTAAAAAGGATTTTTTTTTTTTTACAGAAGATTATTAGAAACAGTTCTGTAAATCATACTACGAAATGAAAGAAAAATTATTTTAAGGGCAAGCTGGCTTCATCCCTAGAATGAAACTCCGCAGTTAGCAAACTAATGGTACAACATGTAGGAATGCTGCTGAAGTAGCAAACTTCTTTTCCTACTCCCATGTACTTTAGATCAGCTGATTTACAAAAGGTCTGTGTGTGTCAGTAGGCAAGGCGGTGGACTACATAAGTCTGTTTTCTAGTGGAAAGACTCTTTATCCCAGTGCCATGGGTGTGAGCCAATCCTTCCCTAAGCCTCTCATGGCAAAAAAAAAAAAAAAAAAAAAATCGAAGTCATGGATTCTACCATGGTGAAGAATGCAAAAATCACACATTAATAATAAATACACAGGAAACGCAATAAAGTCCTGGAAATACATTTTGAGCAAAACTGTTTAAAATCAGAACAGATGGCAAAACAATTAAAAAAAGTTAGGTTCATGTCACTGCTGAAGGTAAACTGGACACATTAGCAGCCAATGTGTAAAGGGAACTCAACCTTGCTTAAAGAGTTACTAAGATCTGTTATGTAAAATCAGGAAACGAATAATTTGGCACAAAAGCCAACTGTGGCAAAGATACTGCTTGATAATCAAAACTCTCTTGTGACTCAGTATTGCCAGGTCACATGAGGAAATTTAAATCTCTCCTTAATATATCCTGCTATCTAGTCTACACTTTAAACCCATGAACTGCAAAGGGACTGTGGAGATTCTAAGTAAAGGATCTTTCCTACTGATAGCGGAAAAATGCATAAGGAAATTTGCTGTGGCAGTAGGTGCCTGTAGCCTGTTTACTAGTGACCCCCAGCCAACTAACGTGCTTTTAAGAAGGTAAAAATTCTGAAGAGATTCTGAACACATGCAGTTGCAATTGCAAACATTAAGGAAAAGACGGAAGTATTATAAGGTTGGTTAAATATTTTGGCAACCAAAGATTGTTTAATTTAAAGAGATGGTGATTTTATCTTCTCCAGCAATTACTGATAGCACATGGTTACCCAAATGAAGTACACATTATGTTGTATGAACAACCGCCATGCACATTATCTTATTTCTTCATTTAAAAGAATTAATGGCCAGCCCTGGAACCAAATTTGCATTGAGAAATTCTGGAAAATAACACTGCAAATGTGGTACGTGAAGATTCAGAAAGACATCAGCAAATTGCTATACTTGTTACAGGTTTTAGGGTCTCTGTCTCATCATTGTAAGTGGTATGAGTCTTCCTTTCTTTTCTTTTTTTAACCTAAAAATTAGGTTCTGAAACACAGCTGTATAGAAACATCACACCAAAAAGCTAACCAGCAGCATAAAAAACTCTATTCAATATTTCTGCTCCAAGAAACTTTCTCTAAACTCTGTTCCTCTTGGGTGAAGAATGACCATATCACACATGTATTGCTAGTGCATATCAATAGTAGTCATTTACATTCAACATGGCACAGCAAGCAGTAGAGTTGTGGGGCTGAAAAAAAGACATGATTTGAGAGAGATTAAATGGGCAAGGAAACTCAGCTGTTGCCTGGTTCGGTATGTTCTGCACTGAGGATACAGCTTACAGGTTTGCAAAAGACTGCAAATCATGGACCAGTCCTAAGTATCTTTTTCTAGCTTCTACTCAATTACCTGTGAAGTTTTGTGCTTTCAGATGTAGGTCATACAGCTTGTGAATATAGCGAATATACATCTCTTCCTTGTTCAGTTCAGTCTTGTAAAAATTCTGCAATAAAATTGAATTTTGTAATGACATGTAGTACTCAATAAATATATGATAGTGGTTACAAACAAAAGACTTCAAACATAATGCTCTAGAAATACATGCATATATTTGAAAGTTACACATGTACAAAGTCATTACACAGAACTGCAGTAATATAATAAAGAGTAAATAGAATAGTAAGTTTTCAGCAGACAAGTCAATATGCTCCTGAATGTTTTTTTTTAAATTCTCATAGAACATAACAGAAAGACCTGATAAAACTAAAATCTGACGGTTCTTTCTTTATTAATAGAATCCAGCCAAAAAGTGCACCTGTATATCCTTACTTAGGCCATTTAACATCTTGCTGAAAGCTGTACGTTGATTTAAAAATATTGACAGCACTCTGACTTTTGTAGCCATATTTTAACAAAACGTTTACTGTCTGGTATGTCTACTCTTCCTTCTGTCATAGCAAAATGCCAGAAGGACTTTGGTAGCGTTATGAAGAAGTTTTCAGTATTGTAAACAGCCTAGGAACTGGTACACTGATGCATAAATATTGAATTGCATGATGGAAATATACAAAGTTGCACTCTAAAGTGACATCCAGGACAAAACCTGTAGAAGCAGCTAAAGATTTCTGGACATATACCTGCTATTTGTTGTTACTAGCATAAAATATGGAATGCGATATCAAAACTCTCAGATCAAAACATTCATTATTTATTTGCAAGTCCTAAACCAAAGTATTTAAAAGTTAAGGGAGCGGAGCACAATCCTATAGCACTGTTCACAAGTACTGCCATACTCACTATGGACACGCAGCTAGAGTCCAAGTCATACTTAACGTTCAGGATAATCTATTTAAGTTAATACAAATTTTTAGGATAGAAGAATCTAGCACTGGTTCTCATTAGCAAATCACAATTTCTGTTCTATTATTCAAATCACTTACTATTTTGAACTCTAAGCAAGTGGCCAAAATTTTTCCCCTATTGTAGAGTATTCTTCTTCTATGCCACTGTTTCCTAAATTGAGTTAGAATCATAGAATCATAGAATGGTTAGGGCTGGAAGGGACCTTCAAAGGTCATCTAGTCCAACCCTCCTGCAAGGAACAGGGATATCTCCAACTAGATCAGGTTGCTCAGGGCCTTGTCCAACCTGGCCTTGAACGTCTCCAGGGATGAAGCATCCACCACCTCTCTGGGCAACCTGTTCCAGTGTTCTACCACTCTCATAGTAAAAAATTTTTTCCTAATATCCAACCTGAACCTACCTCCCTCTATTTTAAAACCATTACCCCTTGTCCTATCATAACTGGCCCTCCTGAACAGCCTCTCCCCATCTTTCCTGTAGGCCCCCTTGAGGTACTGGAAGACCGCTATAAGGTCACCCCGGAGCCTCCTCTTCTCCAGGCCGAACAGCCCCAACTCTTTCAGCCTGTCCTCATAGGAAAGGTGCTCCAGCCCTCTTATCATCTTCGTGGCCCTCCTCTGGACCCTCTCCAACTGGTCCATGTCCTTCTTATGTTGGGGACTCCAGAACTGGACGCAGTACTCCAAGTGAGGTCTCACGAGGGCAGAGTAGAGGGGGAGAATCACCTCCCTCGACCTGCTGGCCACGCTCCTCTTGATGCAGCCCAGGACGCGGTTGGCCTTCTGGGCCGCAAGAGCACATTGCCGGCTCATATTGAGCTTCTCGTCCACCAGTACTCCCAAGTCCTTCTCCTCAGGGCTGCTCTCGATCCAATCACCACCCAGTCTGTATTTATGCCTGGGATTGCCACGACCCAGATGTAGGACCTTGCATTTGGCCTGGTTAAACTTCATGAGGTTGGTACGGGCCCACCTCTCCAGCCTGTCAAGGTCCCTCTGGATGGCATCCCTCCCTTCCAGCGTGTCGACGGCACCACACAGCTTGGTGTCATCGGCGAACTTGCTGAGGGTGCACTCCAAGTTATTATTATTATTTTGAGTTATTATCAAAGAGAAAGGTGGGAGGAATTTTATGAAAATACAGAAAGAAAAACTTTATAAAGAAAGTGTTTTTTTAGCTGACTTGAGAAAATGACTACGTATCAATAGCTCTGTAATGACACGCTCCCTTTAAGCCACCATCTGCCTTTATAATCCAAAGACTTCACTTTTCCTCCCACAAGGTGTAGATCAGGAACAGATGCTTCTCTTTAGAAGAGAAAATGAAAAAAGTATCTGTTCGTATGTTCATATTTACTGGTCTGAAAAAAATAAAAGCATAATCTACAATATAGAAGTGCGAGCAATCAAGAATAAAGATCAAGACAAAATATGGCACTGAACTGCAGGACTAGACTTCTTGGCTCTTACCCCTAAGCACTAAAGGCTCCAGTACTTCTCACAAGTCTAGATATACAAACCAACTAGTTCTTGTCTGAAGCTCAGCTCTGAAAATGTCCAGTTGGTCTGTAAGGCAGACCACAGCAAGGCAACACAGTCAGAGCACAGGGAATACATCGTGCTAATAAAGGTGTTTGATTTTTCAACAAAACAATTCAAGATATAAAATATAACAGATGTAGTCTTCAAAAGGGAATGTCAAAAGTAGACTTCTCTAATTAATAAAGACTTTTTCGCTAAGAAAAAACACTTTGAAAACGACATTCAAACATGCAGTATGGAGATGTTCTACTCGAACTGCACGATATCACATGCCAGTGTAGAGCACCACAGGCATGTTTATCTTTCTAAAAAGAAGATACAATTTTAAATTAATAGAACCTGAAACCGATTAAATGTCAAACCACAATGAGGACCAGAGAAGCCTGAGAAGAACTCCTCAGTGAGTTACCAAAGTTATTCAACACACTTTCAATGTTGTTGTACAGCTTTTGCGATGACAGTTCTTTCATTAGAAATTCAACTTTCAAATTGGAGCTAGGTGATTCTTATGCATAAGGAACTAACTCCACTTGACACCTCTTAAACCAGCTTTTCCAAACAAGCATTACTAATGTGAAATCTGCTCCACATGATCCAGAGAGTGAGGAGAGCAGGAAAAAAGTTCCTGCCTTCTCTGTTCATCTGTTATTGCTGCTGGTGCACACTCCTGCATATTTAATCATGTGGCATTATTCCAGTTAATTTTATAACTTGGTTAACTTAGACAATTCTATTTTCTGGAAAAACCACACATGGCTCTATGGCAAAACAACATAAAAATTCTCTTTTCCTGCCAACCAGTCCTCTTATCTTTGGAAGTCAGAATACCTTCAAAACAGTGGTGAAAAATGAAACATTGCTTCCTCCTCTGGACTTCAAATAATTTCATCATTATACATTCCTCTAACTACTCATTGCATGAAACATCTTTCAAGACGACAACCAGTTCATCCATCATATGGGCAAGCAAATGTCTTTAAATTTGTTTGCTATTTCTGTAACTGAAATTTCCTTTTCAAAATTTAGCATTTGTTGTTTTTCTGGTGTGCAAATAGTATTAAAATTTGTCTGAAAATTATTAGGATATGAAATCTGCCTTAGCCTGTACAGCATTGAAAATCCCATTAAAAAGTATTATGGTGTTTTGGGGTTTTAAAATATTTGAATTTTCTTTTTGTGCAAATCTTGTATGATTTGCTAATAATAGTTTCAAAACTCCTTAGTGATAGGATGAAAATAATCCAGGTGCCTTACAGAATTCAAATCATGCTAGAGATTCTGACAGAAAGCCAGCTGCTCTACAGCTATGTAGTAAACATCATCCCTATTTAGAGAGCACTATTTTCATACTGAAGAAATCCTTTATTCTCTTATGTACAACTGCTACTTAGAAGTGATACCAAATTGTTTCACTGACGTCAAAAATGCAGAATTACAAGTCAGCTTATTCTGTTTTTTTTTTTTTTCCTCTGGCTAAAAATACAGCTTTCCAGAACATTCACCACAAAAATGGAAACTTTCCAAGGTTAACGGAAGTCAATAAACTTGTCAGTGGAAACTGGCCTAGAACCAAAACATATCTTGTAAACAAAAATGAAATCTTTTTCATACTCTGAATTGGCACTGTTGGTTTGTTGTAATGATGGTAACATGACAAGAGGAGGTCTTGAGCAGCATTTCTGGCTCTTCTAGGAAGAGAATAGAAATGCTGCAGTCTTCAGAAGATATCTCGTATGTCATAAGAATCAACCTGCAAAAGGTATTGAGGAAGAAGGGAAACAGGAGAAATAATGTAGAGTTTTGTGGGGTTTGGGGAAGGAGTAAAGGCTTGTTTCTTTCTATGAACTCAGAGACCAATTAAACTTGGAAAATACTTTGCTGAAGTTTATGCAGTAAGACTGAAAACTGAATAGAGCAGTATTAGAGATCTTTTAGACTCCAATTATAAAACGCCAGAGAAAACTAACTCCCCACTGTATCAATTTCATCCTGAAAAAAACTGCAGTGATCCTAAGTGTAGTATTATTCTGTCAACTTCCACTCAACCTGCATCAAGAAGCAAGGTACCTCCTATCCAAACGTGTGGCTGTATACTAGAAAATGCTCAACTGAAATCAAAAAGGGAAAGAAAAAGTATTATACAAACCAAAAGGCTAACAGTGCAGCCAATCTTTTTGCCATCCACTTCTCCCATTTTCATGCAGTCCCTAAAATAGAAAGTAATGAAAGTCAAAAGGAATTATGTTTATCCTCTTACAATGAAGCACATCTCAGAAAACAGACATATTTGGCTCCGCAAGCAAACTGAAATGAGGCAACTCAATGGCTGACCCAGGTGTGTAAGGGCCTTCATGCCTCCTTTTCTACGACATGGAATACCTCAATCATCAAGAAAGTCAATGTTTTTTTCTGTTTCTGTCATTGATTTGCTAGGTGACTGCTGGAGATCATTTGGTCTCTTCATACCTTGTGCTCAAATCATGCCAGCAGAAGCCAGAATGACTGCCAGAAGAGGCGGTCCTGCTTCCCTCCTGCTCTCAGGCACTCATTCCCAGTCCTGCATTGCTGCCTGTACAAACCTCAGGAAGAGATACAGGTTAGGCAGCATCTTCTGCTGGGTTAGTTTTAGCCCATGTCAGTCAGATCACCAATGCGCACCACAAACACTTGTGTTGGCACAAGGAAGAGGGTGATATGAGTGAGGGAACAAGCAGAGATAAGCCTGCTTTCTTCAGAGACAGTGTACATCTAAATTGGTCACGGAATTGCAGCATTAGTTTCTCTTCTGTGAAAAAACAGAACGACACTGACCTCCTCTGTAAAATGCTCCAAGATTCACCAAATTTTCCTCAGTAGCACTTTAAAATTAGTATCACTTATTGTTTGGGGAGGCAACAGATCTGAACCCCAAGTCAAAAATTAAAATGGAACCACGCAGAGTTTGACTATCGCAAAGGGAAAAATAGTGTCAGCATAACCAAACTGGAGTAAAAAAACAACAGGCAAACATCACCATGCAGTCACTAATAGAAATTTAACGTAATTTTAAAACATTCCTGCATACATGAATTAAACAATCGTCCCAAATACTCTCTCATAACCACCAGTACACGCAATTGTTTTGAAAGGTGTTGGATTGACAGCCCTGGGAGTTGTAATGCAACTGATCCCTGAAGAGGAACAGCACTATCAGGCTTCTAGAAGTTAAGAGTTCAGTCTCTATGTTGAAAAAATAGCTTTCCTTTCAAACTATCAGTGAGGACAGCAAGTGGAGTAGCAGGTCTTACCATGCATTCCCCATGGAACTGGGGGAACAAACTAACACACCTAAGCTCTACAAACTGCTGATGGCAATAAGGAGGACTAAGATGAAATCTGAAGTTTTAACACAGACTTCACAAGTGACTGAGAAAATCCCTCTTAGTCTCCCATTCCTGAAAGGGAGTATATGTCTCTCATTTCCCTCTCCTTTGTTCATGTAGTAGAGTCAGATGCGAGCTCCTCACCCAGAGATCATATCTTTGTATACATATGTACTGTGCTGGCTGACACTACAACTAAGTATGATTGACATAGTGATAAGAATTTTACATATGCTGCAAAACAACTGTCAGGTGATTAGTACTGAGCTCCGTGTCTTCAGACAGACTTGAGTCACTACCCTACTGCCAAAGTTCCTAGACTCCTGATAGGAAAATTGCACAAGCCACTGGATTTTCACACCATGGGAAGGCTACTTGGTTGGTTTTCAGCCAGCTTGTCTCATTTTCCTGTTGACTAAGCAGCTGCTGACGGAGATCCTGAGCACGTACAGTTGATGTGTCCATGTGCAGTCACCGCTTGCACGAGATAACCATATTTGTCTCCTAATAATCTGAAGATGACAATCCTGCTTATAAATTGTGATAATCACTCACCTGTAGTCCAGTAACCTCTCCATGAGGCGAGTCACAGTGGCGATTAACGAAACGCCACTTTCCCTCCATGTTTCCCGCTCAATTTTCTTCAGTAGACTGAAAAAAAAAAGAAGCCAGAACAATTTCATCGTTTATTTTTAACTGTCACTATGACAACCACTCAGCTCCTACCAGTACCTTAATACCTTAGCAACATCTTCAATAGTTAGATTTTCTTTTACAAACACCCTCCCAAGAAGCACAATTTGCAAACAATGTCTTACCTAGGATAAGGACCAAAAAGTGGAATTCTAGTCCAGGAAGCATTGACAAAACAAATGATTTTTATATTAGCTGCATCAGGTTAATATATATCAAATACCTAATTTTCAAAATATATTAATATCCCAAAGACTTGACAGAACTCTTGCAAAAAAAATTTATATACCAATTTCATGCTGATAAGTTAGCAAATGGGGAATTTAAAGATATACCTAGAAAAGAACATTTATTAACTCGATGTACCTTCTCAATGGGACCTTAACTTTTTTAACAAAGATTTTTCCTCCTCTCCTCTCTAACAGCACACATGAAATTTAAGAATGGGGAAGGAATTTTAATAAGACGACTCCCCCCTTCACTTAATATTTCCTTCTGAGAACATAGTATCACACACATGTAAAATTCCAATAGCTTAAATTGCCCTAAGATTCTTTATTAAAAACTCTGTTGTGTTGAATTCTTAAACTAACGTAAACGCAGATTACACATTGAAGCGAAAAGATTTCAAAATGGTGTAAGCAGAGCTGTCAGTAAAATTACACTTAATATTTCCTTCTGTTACAGGCCTCTGATTTTCACTGCTTATCAAATATTAATCATTTGGGCATGAATTTCCAACATTTCCTCTCTGAGAATGAACAAGGAAATATTTATCTACAGAGTTGTGTCCCTTCTATGCTTTGGTGCAGGACCTCAGACGGATGACATGGAGATATCTTAGCAGTCTCCCTGAAAACGCTCTCAGGTACGGTTCACTTAGAAGTCTCCGAAAATTGCCACATCCATATACTCAGAGCTTTATAGAGAGTTGTTGATATCATCTCCAAACCTTCTGTCTGCAGTGGGCAAGCTGTCAGCTCCACTGACCTTCATCTATACTGAGCATGTTCAGTCCCGTAAAACTCCTACGCCCAAATTTCACCAAACATATAACAGCGCCCAATAACTCCTACATGCCAACTGCACCAGCTACACACTCCAGCTCTGTTCAGCTCCTTACATACAGGGGGATGTCACAGATGCAATTCTCCAAACTAATTCGACCTAAATGAAGCTGTGCTCTGCTGGAAGTAAGGAAGAAACATTGATCTTCATTCTGCACCCTTAATATTGATCTTAGACTCATTTCTCTTTAGGAGGCAATCAGATGTCTTTCCCTCACATCCAGAGACTGGCTCTACCTGTCATTGCTAGCAGAGACAGACGACAAGGCCATCCTCAACCAGAAGAGGCTGAAGCACTAATCTGGCATCTCTGCTTTCCACACAGAAAACACAGGCTCAGTTCACTTTTAAAGCCTTTATGTTCCTTTCAGTACAAGTTTTTGTGTCTAACAGGAAATAAGAGTAGAGCCTGTGACATTATTAAGCACTGATTACTGAACTGATTTTTCCCTTCTGCTGCCTTTCAACTCTGCGTTAAACAGGAACATTTCAACCTAAATTTATCAAAATAATTACCTACGGTTCCTGTGTAAAAACAGCAGAAGTCGGACTTCTCTTTTAAAACAGATGGTTTTCATCTGCATTTGACTTATGCATGTTCTTTATAAATGTATCGGCATATTCATTATAAATATATAGTTTCTACAAATGGGTTGTGTAGAAACACTCAAAGTACTTATTCAAGCTGACATCAATGTCGTCAATTGAACAATTTTATGATTTGCCTTCTAATCCATGCCTCCCCCTCTCCACCATACATCTTTCACCACAATGCACAGAACAAACACTCAGAATGAAAGAGCTACTCAAATATATCCCTTGGCTTCCTCATGGCTATATCTAGATAGAACTAAATTCCTGTTACTTACAGGCCCCGAAGCATAGCCAAGATTTATGTTCTAAGGGGGATAAACACCACAGAGAAACAAGGAAAACACTTCTGCCTAACCATGCTACTACAGCCTAACATCTGGGCTTACCTGAAAAATTACAGTTTGATTTTGGTTTGGTTTTTTTTTTTTTTTTGGTTTGGTTTGTGGTGAGGGTTTGTTTTTTTTTTTTTTTCTTTTTAATCTTAGGTTCCCAAGGATAAGAGAGTGTAGTGGGGACCTAGAGTACCAGAGCTCTCCAGGGATGAATGCCAGGCTTAGAACCTTGTTCAGGCTAGCTCAGTCATGTAGTAAGTGGATTTTAGATGCCTAAGCCACAGAGACATTCAGCCCACTAACTTATGGGCATCTGATCCTAGAGGTACCTTGGAACATCTGGATGTCTACTTTAGAGTACAAAGTCCTCCAGGTACCTCACTATAGCCAGAGGTTCCCTCATCTAGTTAGATGAGTCAAAGTCAAACTTTGCTGCAGAAGTTCAGAGATTAGCAAGCAGCTACTCAAACCCCACGAAAATATTCAGAAGGGCTCTGAAAGAGTCATTGCAGACAGAGTCTTACAGACAGGGTAGAGCTGAATTCAGTCACGCACTTGGGGGAAGAAATTAAGAAGACTGAAGACAGCATGGGAGAGGTAGCAGTCATTACTTTATATATAATATCTTCATGGCTAGAGAAATGACCCACAAACTGGCAGAGCTCAGTGCTAAATGCCTGCTCAGCTTCCAAGTCAGCTCCAATTTCTTCAGAGAAGCCTCATCATCAGGGCCCCAGTGGAGCTCACTCATGCAGGTTTTGTGCTTCCGTAATGTGGCCACCTAACCTGAAATGGCTAGTGTTAGGCCAAGCTGGAATAGAGCTACAGAAGTAATAAACCGGTAGCATCCATCAGATTCAGAACAAAACAGCTTCTTGAGTATTTCATTTGGTTTCCAAGGATTTTTTCCTAACCACCAACTGTTTAATAAAGTGAAATTATTCTCTCCTCTGTGCTAATTAATTCAGGAATTCACTTGCAGTGTTACAGTGTGACTGTAGATCAGGACACCTTTCATACCACAATTACACTGGGTAGCAATTACAACATCTAGTTTCTCTTGATAGCAAAATGTTCACTACTCCATGCTTTGCAGCTCTTCAAATGACATCAGGAGCTATCACTGAGTGGTCACATTCAAGTCCCTAGAAAGACGTTGATTCAAAACAAACAGCAGTCATCTTCCTCCTACTTTCACTATGTCTTTTCATTTGATAAAGATAATTTCATTATAAGCAGTGAATTCTAAGCACATAATATTTTAGATATGTCCAGAGATGCTTATCATTTGTCCTTGAAAACAGAAGATGTTCAAAGGAAAGATGCAGTGGTTGTGTCCGGAAAAAAAAGCAGTTAACGTGGGAGTTAAGAGATGTAAATTCATTTTCTGATTCAGACAAAATAAACAAAAAGCATGACAAAATTTGAAAGTGCCACACCCACTGCAGTTACGAGACTGTATCCCAAGTAGGTGTGTGCATCCCCTTGGCTCCCAACTGTACATATCAAAACCAATCATGCCAAATCTTCAGAAAGATCAGGTAATACTGCAGCTTTTGCTTTCATTAAAGACTATAAAACCACTGCTTTTACAAAACTGTAGTACTGTTTCACAGTCATTGGATAGATATCACATCTCTGTCACTTCAGCCTAAACAAGTCTGCTTTCTTGCACTGTCTAAAGACACTCTAATATTGCTTATTTTAAATTATCCATAGAAGAAATAAAAAAAGAAATCTCAGGCTATCTGATCTCATCCCTTGCATTCAGCTCCCTAAACTGATTTTAGTCTGATTTTAATAATTTTCTTTCACGTACACTAGAACATTATGTCATCCTCCATTTTACATTAGTATATTCTGTAAGCTCTCCCCTCGAGAGGTGTTAATATATGGTGTCAAATAAAACTCAGATAAAAAAAAAAATGACAATTTTTTTTTTTAAGCTGGAAGTGAACTTGAGCAGTTACTCTGACATTTCCTAGAGTTTAAACTTCTGTTATACTCGAACAGAAACAAGTATACACATGCTGTGAGACATTTTGCAATTTAAATTACTATGACTATGTCTTCAGCATTTAGATTTATAAAAGGCTCTCACCATTTTTCACTGTATCTTGTTTAACATCCCCCAGTTTAAATGTAACTCAAAACTGTAAAAAAAATTAGGAACTATATTTCATACCAATATGCTTTCTTACAGAACTTTAAATTATTTCAGTGACAGACATCCTGATGTATTTTGCACATGAGAATGCATTTAGACTTCATTTTATAATTAGAGATTTTCCCTTAATGACTTAATTTTGAAGTTAGAATATTGTGTTACTAAAATATTGAAATCTTCTTACCTTTTATTATCTTTACTCAGATTATGAAAAATTTCATTAATAATTACAAGAAAGTTCTGCTTTAGCATACTCTACTGTTGTTTACCATTATTCACCCATTTCCATAATATTCTGCCTAATCTCTCTACCCACTTTCACTTCTGTAAATGATAAATATTTAGGAATTCTATTTTTTTTCAACTCAGTACAATTACAGATTATTATATGTTTGCTATTCACTGACGCCGCGATCTGAATGTTGTTATTTAAGCAAAGACAACAGAGCTAAAACTAATACTTATAGAAGAAGGAATGCTTGAGAAGCCATATAAACAGAAAAACATCATGTGTTTAATAGTACTGAAGAATGCACAGCTTGCAGTCCTGAAGAGGAACAACACATCTTCTACTAAGCACAAGAGAAATAAGTGAAATCTTCCACTTAGGTGGAATTGAGTTCTACGGAACAACGGAGACAGAGTTCAGCTAGTTATTTTGTACCTGTACTCTGTGACGATCATTTATTTCAGTCAATGGGATAACTTATGGGCAACCTTGGGGACTTCAGCATTATTATTAGTTTTTCCTATTAGATTTCAGTCATTTATTAAAATATAGCAAAAGCTTAACAAGTAATTTATAAAATGAAATAATAAGAAATAATCTTATAAAAATAAATAAAATCATATACATCAATCAAGAAATCAACAAGTGACATTACACAGATGAGTACAAGTCTCTGGCAACACAAAATTACTTACTAAACAGCTTTTTGTTGAATTCTCATGCCTTGTTTTCAAAATGTTCCATTTGAGCTTTACCTGCACTCTCTGTAATTATGAAGCATTTCTTGCTTTTCTGATTTTACAATTAGTAGGTAGAGAATGTTCTGTGATATAACAGATTTTAGCCTTTCCCAATTATAGCTCTATGCAAGGAGTACAGCCAGGCTTTACAGATACCATACAACACCATAAAATGTTTTATTCCTCAGATTTTCAGGAAAAAAAAAAGAAAAAAAAAAGAAAAAATGAGATTTACAACTGTTTTAAGCATTATTTGTCTACAATGACATTAGCACCTCATCCAACTGACCAAACTGAAGGAATTAGTGTAAGATAAACATATTACTCACATACTGTTGAAGAGCTCTCGGTATGTTTCGTCACCTTTACCTTCCGACATCAGGCTGTCCAGTTTGTCAATCAGTTTTGCTTCCACCTGCAACATATAAGTGTGGTGTAAAGAGCTTCTTTTTCCTTTAATGAGATTAGAGAAAATTGAGAGATTTGTTTTTATGTAAAGGACTTTGCAAAATGCATATCTTAGAATTATTGGTCAATCATGTAAATCTGATGATAAGTCACTTCATCTCTTTGAGGCTGTTATCATTCCCAAGATTTGTGGGGTTTTCTTTTTTTGGTGGTGTGTGGTGGTGTTTTTTTTTTTTTTTTGAGGGAGGGAGCTAATTTAAATTGAGCAACGTGACTTTAAAACTACAGGCTGAGTAGCATTTGCTGCTGCTAAGGCAGCTATCTATTTATGGAGTCAGACAAAAAGCACACGGAGCCCAAATAAATTGCCTGAATTCTCACTGCGGGGCTGTAAGCACAAGCCATTTTCTTAGATTTCAATAAAATTCTCATATTTTTTGACCTGCACCCCACTTTCTATAAATTAATTTTTATTTCTGTACTGTTCAGAACACTTAGGGGCTCAGACTCAGTTTCCCAACCTTCCTTACCTGCCAGTGCATTTGGCTAGAAATATAATTTGCTGGATTTATGTATTAGCTAGCAAAGAAACTTACAGAACATATCTGGTGGCTAACGACTCCTTCAATGCATATTTTAAAGTGTATTGATTATAGAAAATATAGAGAGGTGAGGCTACAATCTGTGTTAATATTTCAAACCTCCCTTTTAGCATTAATACATTAACAACCACAAATCCAGGGAAGAAACTAAGCTGTTGTCAAGATATTTTATTAGAGAATAAATTTGTTAGAATTTACATTGTAACCCAAGCTGAAAACACAGAGAAGCAGAATAAGTGGATTTTTTCCTTCTTACTCCTTGTTAACATTTCTATGGTGATTTTTAACAATAAGCTTATATACTGATAGTGAAAAGCTACCTACTTGCATCACACGTGTTCCTCCATTCTTAATAGTTTGTTTTGTGTTTCAGATACAGCTCCCACCCTAAGCATTATGATTGCCTGGGAGTAATTCAAATACTTCTGTTTTCCTTCATTTGAAGCAGCAGGAAGGAGGGCACTGAGGCAGTCTGAAAAACTGAGTGGGTGCTGGAGGAGCAGATGGCACACTCGGTCGTTCCATCCTAGCCCGTTAAGAAGGTGTTTGAGCGGCAAGAATACTTGGATCCTTACAGAAGAACATTCCTCAGAAGGACCATCTGATCTTTTTTTCATACTAACCGGAAGGAAAGCTAGTTGAATCCTATCTAACCAGTAGTTTGTACTGCTGTAAAGCAGAGATGAAAAACACCACAACAAAATAAATCGGCCTTGTTGAAGACAACTCAAGTTTTGTTCTTCACTTTGGCAGGCCATGGATTTTATCTCTTGCCTTACATTACTAACATGGTAGGATTAATTAGAGAATCTTACTACCCCTGCAGAAAGTAAAAAGGGAAAACCCTGGTAATCCCCCTCCAACAGATATAATGGTGTGGCTACCTTCTCCACTCTGAACCACCAGTGTTTGGCACCAGAACTCTCTGAAGTGCTTGAATTTCAGTTCTATTTTATAAACTTCTTCTCATACAGTACCTGCTTAAAGTTGCCACTTCGCCTTTGCTCCCAGTCCATCATGTCATGGAAAATGGGAATCATTACATTCCTTAGGTCTGGCTGAGGGATCAAGGTCACTTCCAGGAAGGGGCCGATCAATGCTGGAATAAAGTGAAGCTTGTGTTCCCCTAAAATGAAAATGAACTTGAATGTGAATTGGGTGTCCTGTGAGCTATCACACGATCCAAATACTATCTGCAGAATTAAAAAAATAACACTCTAAACATCTAGATTTTGTTTTACATTATGTCCATCACAGCATGGGCTATTTCTTAAGCCCAAACAGTGCAGAGAAAAACTGTAGACAACAGAAGAATATAAGGCCAATATAATTTATCAGATTTTATTATGCAATACGGAGTTCAGAAGTGACAGTGGGTTATCTGTATCCCAGGTTAGTCTTCCAGAAGAACCAAGAGAGACAAAGTACTCTCTGGGCATTTCACTTATTTTTCTCAGGAACAGTTTGGTTTCTAAGCTCTACGTTCTTGTGTTTATAAAATGGTTAACTGTCTGGTATTCCATGCTCATCAAAAAGAGGTAAGTACTTTGATTTTTACCTATCTGTAGTTTCACAAGTACAGAAATGGAAGTACATGTTTTTGACTGCACGAAAGGGAAGATGTGACTCAGCTGTTCCCAAAACAATTCACTTTAAAATCAGTGCTAAAACATCTTCCATTAACTCACCATATTCTACTTAGCAGAAGCTACAAAACTAAGTTCTTATCGAGAAAGCTAAAAATGGCTTACAGTAAAGATTGGCCATTTAGTTTCAGTTTTCCAGGAGCAAGACTTCTGATATCTTCAGAATAGGGAATTATGAATCACGATGTGCTGACTTTCCAAGATGGGAATTAATTTCAGTCCCAGTGTATCTCTGGATATTCCAGTGGGCACTCACCCCTGCCTGCTGCTCTGTTTGGTGTCTGTGTTTGTCCAAAGGAAAACCAGAATTCCCTTTGCTGGAAACATCCTGGGATGCATATCCACATGAAAGCAAGGTGACTGTACAAGGATCAAGGCTTATGATGAATCTTACTGTTAAGAGATCTGTAAAATGCTGACTAGCATAACACTAATTGTATGAAATATCCTGGCGACCGTAATTGGACACATTACCAGATGAACTCCATATTGTATTCCACAGAACTCTTCCCAGAAGAAAGGCATCGTTATTCTAACCTTGCCCATATACTGGGTTTCCGTTCAGCAGAAAACAATGTGAGTGGAGAGATGATGCACGCTAAGATCTTAACCTAGCACACAAGAAGGAGACCCAGGAATGTATCCTTGATATAACAGTTTAGAAATACCTACTACGTAGCCAAATAATTTAGATGGATGCCTAAAAGTGAGTAAGCAACACTAGATACTGTAAATAAGTAAAATGTGCTACACAACAAACGCTAACAAAATATTTATAAGCAAATATTTCTTATTTTGAACATTTATCTTTCTAGTACAGGCTGATCAGAAAGACCATTTTTTTCCAACTACATATCTTGCTGGGGAAAAGATCTATAGAATTGAGATGACAGTATCTTAGTAACTACTGACGGTCTTCATATCTTTAATGAGCCCTTTAATGAAGTGAATTATTAAATAATTGAAATATAAAGATGACAAATGTAGTCTCAAAATATTCTAACCAGTTTTGATTTTCTTCCCAAACAACATTTAATTGCACTTCTCTGAGGTTCATACTTTCAAATAGTTTGCACAGTTATTGCTTATAAATTTAAAAATGTTCCTAAATTTATATCCAAGCATATATTTTTCTCATGTTGTCCAATATGCCTTTTATACATCAGTCACTGATTTCTTTATGCCTTTATATTTTAGTGCAACTAGGACCTAGGGGAAGATTTGATGCAAATCCAGCATCTCAAGAGACCTTCAGAATTAAGATATATGTCTGTTCCTTAAACTGTTTGGCAGCAGAACTAAAATTGAAAAAATAAGTATATTTCCAGGCATAATAACTCTGCCCCAAAAGAGCAGTACTTTCTTTTCTATTTTTCTCTGTTAGCATTCTTTCAGTTCTCTTTGAAGAAATAGGGATAGGTCAGATATAGTATCAAGGCTTAGAAAGGTGAGCTTAGCAATAAAGGAGGGAACTACAGATAACTAGGGCTTTCCTAAACTTGAATCAAGATTTTATGTGAACTTAATTATCAACAACTCCTCTATCACTGGCAAGTGTATTTAATAGGTGAAGAAATAACAATTTTTCATTTTATAAGCTACTGATGATGTGTTTATTTATTTACCTAAATTTTGCCACATGCTGAAGATTTCACATCCCATCGTCACCCGCATGTCACCATATCTGCAATATATTAAAAAATAAAGCAAAACAGTGAAAGATCATTTAAGAAAATCAAGTTCATATGCCATTCTGTGACATTGTTAAATGACATGTCTCATTTGTAGTCCATAAAAAATTACTTTAAAAGCGGTGACTTCTTCCATGTTTTTGCTCTTTCTGTCATTCCCAGCTAAAACCTGATTCGTAACCCCAGGTTTATTTGCAGTACTGTCAAAAGTACCGGTTCTTTTTAGATGCTATACATCAGTAACACAGCTGTGAAGCAAAAGCTATTTTTTTGCAGTAATATGCTGTAGTTCTCTCTCTGGGAACAAATAGTTTTGCTCTAGACTACTAAAATACAATTAATTTATACAGACAACAGTGCAGTGCCTGGCAGAAACACCTGAGCCAGTCTGAATCAACTTATGCACGAACTGGAAATTAGTGTTGGCACTGCTACGACATGGCTGTTTTGCTCCCAATATCTGAACCAATCTGGGCACTTCTATGAAGGCTGCTATCAGCCCTGAAAACCTACACAAAGGGCCAGAACCAACTCTCATTCTAGTCAGTGGAAATACTGTTACCGTTATCTTTTTGGTAGGCCTTTTTGCAACCTCCCATATCTTGCATTTTGAGAAGTGTTTGACCTATTACAGTTTTCTAGAAGCAGACAGCAGTACTTACTTTTCTAAAACTTTTTTCTTCTTGGAAGGTGTGAACATCTCCAGTTGCAGACATAACTGGTTTATAAAAATGACAGCAAGAAAAAAGTAGGAATCCCATATCTACAATAAGCATATGGCATTTGGTTATTTCATTTTCTCAGTACTACCATTTTATGACCACTCAAGATGTAAATTCTCAAATCACATCACTCATTTCAGTCTCAACTAATAAATTACTAAAACTGGTTTTGACTAAATTTCTTTGCATCCAAGGATACTTTTCACCAAACCCAAAATGTTCAGCAGAAATACATCTATTTTACATATTCTATATCTTTTAAATGTAAAGGTTTCAGAGTTGCAGATTTATTTTTTTTTTCATCCCTCCAAACCAGAAAACCTTCCTTTCTAAATTTGGAAACATATTTTGGTATATTCAATTAAAAGACCACATAAACTTGTGCCTTTAAGTCCAAACCCCTCAAAATTCTGACACCTCAAAAGCTGTCACATAACAGAATTGCTGTTCTCTGGCTCAGCCTACTTTATAATGTTATCTGCAAGCCTCACTTGCTGCAGGCTTCACTGGACAAAACTGAAGCCAGGTTTTGTTAAGAAACTGTAAATACACAGATGTTTTGTGCACATGCTTTATGAATCAGATGTTGAATCTTCTTCTTAGAAGACTTAAAGATAAATCTAAAGATAAATTTAACACACATTAAAATATTAATCAATATAACCCAATTATAGATGCTCCAAGGCAGGAGGAAGAAAGAAGTGTAGGGGGAGCCCTATTCCAGACACTGCAGTTCTGCAGGATAGTAATACATTGTTAAGTGAGCTTAAGGACCATAGATGCCTTGTCTACAGGCAATTATTTTATCAGTTTTAGCCTCTGAGCTTGTGGAACTTCATAAAGGGTAGGCTTCCTCACGGTCAGTAGATAAATCTGCATTCCCTCCAATCTCTCCAACAGGAGTATGGACTTTCAGAGAAGCATCCACAACTCAGCTGGAAGTCAACAGGAGCTCACTGTCATCTCTAGGAGGTAAATGCTGCGCTTTTTCTGATGAAGCAATTGGACTAATGTCTGTTGGTTGGGCAGAATATTAATTCAGGTTTCCATGGGAATGGGCCTTTTCAGACATGTTCCTAGGTCTTCTCATTTGAATGCTAAAAGCACCATTCTGTAATTCATAGGTGCCATATCTCACTATATGAGGTACTCACTAATGTCTTTAACTACATTCACCACGCAGTGTCATAATTTTCTAATTTTAATTATGCAGCATGTTAATTGGTCTTGAGAGAAATTACAGAAATGCAAACCCATATTTTTGATAAATTTGCATCGATTAAAAAAAAAGAAATATTTTTGCTTCCTGCCACAACTCCAAAATAACAGACAAATAAAAAAATCAGTTTCTATAATCCAAAAAATTGCTATGCAAAAATCCTGAATAAGTAGTCTAACATAGAGGCTGAAAGAACAAAATGAAAAAAAAAAGAAGACATTAAAAAAAAATTGACAGTACTCTTGATTTTGAAGACGGTCCTGTATTTAAGACAAAATTTAATCTCTACGCACTCGAAATTGCTGATTTAATATATGTTCTAGTAGTTTAGATGCTGGAGCTAAGTTTAATACCAAACAACCAAGCCACAGGATGATGTAGCAGCTATTGCATCTATCTTATGTTGGATGCATTTACTCTACCTTGTAATCAAAGTTTTCATTTAAGAAGTTTTTACGAAGGGCATCCGAAAGGTACAACACTGTAGTAATGATCACACTAGGAAGAAAAGAATGAAAAAGACAGTAGTTTTCATTAAGTGGAAATTCATATTTAACACTCAGGTCCAGACAATTTTCCAGTGAAAAAACAGATGCAGCATGAACAGTGACATTAATTACTACATTTTAAACATAGACAAGTATCTGACTACTAACAGCACCTATTGACAGAAAACATGCACCTTAAGAAAAAAAAATTAAAAATAGGTGTAATGTAAGAATGCGTGCTGAAGAGATGTTCTGTAGAGAAGAATATAATTGCTCAAAAAGACAAACCATAAATTTTGTTCTGCAAATAATGCCGATACTACATTTAATACATACTTTGTTCTACTAGTAGTAAAATACACAGTTTGGCAATTTGCTCTCAGCTTTCTTGGTACTGAAAATATGCACGTATAGATTATTGATATAAAATATCGACTAATTACCAACGTACAATATTAGCAGCCCTACGGACAAAGCATCTTTTTAATGAGAACAGATAAACGAAAAAATTGCATCAGTTCTGTGGGAAAGATCTGCATGTAAAGATCTCTATTCTGCATGTTGCAAATCCTCATACATTACCTTACATTGACACCTGCCTGAATTATATTAATCTATCTTAGATAAATATACACAACCAAAATCCTTCCATGGTGGTTGTCACCAGGTGTCAATGACAGTCTTGCTCACTGTAGCTACCAAGTTTGGTAATCTACAGAAACAGAATGTCCTTAAAGATTATTTAATTATAATTCCTTCCAGTGATCCAACCCTTAAGCTAACCTCTGCAGCACTTGGGTCTATCAACATATTTGGTCAAACCAAAAATCCGTATAAACCAGTAAATTTTTTTTGAAAGTAGTCAGTAGTGAATGCTTATTATAGAGGAGGAAAAAAGATAAACATAGAATGATCTTTTTGCTGTTACACTCATGTATTTTACAACAATTAACTGTTTAAAGATGTTCTGAGAAAAAGGTTATATCTCCATGTTTCATTTAATTGTCATCTGTCTACTATTAATACACCTAGTACTTCTTTGAACATGGTTCTTGATCTGTATGCTGTTACAGTGCTAAAAGTTGTTTCTTTCCATGCTTTAGATGTCATTTTTTGCTATTTTTGCAATGCATAAAAGAGAAAATATGTTTTATTAAATATAATACCAGCAATATATATATATTTTAAGGGTATAAGATTTTTCGTCTTCACAACACTGAAGATTTACACATTAACCAACCCACCTAGGAGAGAAATTATATTTTTCTTCTGGCACTTTTGACAGATTTCAAGTTTATAAATACAAAATGGCTATGTATCATTTAGTTTATTAGTAGTTCAAATGTTTGCTTCCATTTCTCTACTTTTAAAATGAATGACCCTGCCAAACTTTACCTCCTGGTTTGATGTGTCTGAACACCTGTAACAGCCAAGTCTGGGATTGTTTTCAGAACACTGCTTGAGTCTCAAGTTTCATTCATTCCTAGTTCCATTGCTCAAACGTCATTTTCATACATACTGTTCTCTCAACAATTATATTGTAGGTTTTCTATCCAAGTAGTGTTCCATGTTTAGTACTCATCTGTATAGTTTACCCCACTTTTTCAGCAACAGGGAGTTACAGTGTGTGCACAGCATCCCTGTTGCAGCATGGAAGACAAAGTGAAACATTAACAAACTGTAATATAAGCAAAGCTAAGAATCAAGGCATGGATAAGAAAAAAAGAGTCCTGTAATACTTGTTACTGTGCATGATTTAATCTACAGCCCATATGTTTCACAAAATGGAAACGGTTTGCATATTTCAGGAAGATGTTCCGATAGAGAAGGTCAGTTCATAAGAACTACTGCTACGTAAAATTTCAATCTAAGTCCAAAGTAATAAAACCCTGAAAAATTATATGCAAGAGAAAATTCCAGAAGATCTCAAGAACTGCAGCCATATTGCCAAGTTTACATTACACAGTTCTATTTATGTCTGAGACAACTTCTTTCTTGCCACATTCCTTCCATGGCAGGTGAAGCTGAAGAGAAAGATCTGCCTCAATTCTTATGAGAAGAAAATTAGACTAGAAATCTTAATGTAACTTATGGAAGATTTTTTCCAGAGTAACTGCTATGCAAGTATTTCTTGCTATAGGCAACATAGCTCAGTTTTGATTTATTTGGTAAGCCAAAGATATTATATGGATTAATTGGTAAAATGTGGGTCTGTAGAGTGAGACTGTACATGTTGTAGATAAAAAACTTCAAAACTGGACTTAGAAAGATGAAGCCATTTTCTTTGACCCATAAAATGTTATTCTGAATCCACAAGAGAAAATAAAATCAGGTAGGACAGACAACATTGGGGGGTCTTTTTATAATGTAGGTTCTATGAAAAAAGGAAAATCGCACAAAGCAGAGACGGCAGCCAGAGGACAGATGGACAGCTGCCTGATCCAGTACAATATTCACAGTCCAATTTGCTTCCTAGCCAATGATTTCAAAATAACAACAACATTTATTTAAAATCCATGTGAGTATCAAACTAGAAAACATTGAGTTTGTGACAAGACTTGCTTTTCTTCCTCTTACAGCCTCCCACAAATTTGTTCAGAACCACTGACTGTTTTACAGGAGAAAAGCCTCTGCTTTTAGCTATTAAATTCTTCCAGGCTCATACACAGAATGTTAGCCCAAGGTGCACTCAGAGCAATTTTGACAGAGCGGCTTTTCCATCAAAATTTTCACAGCAAACCCTTCTATAATAACCTGTTTGAAAAGTCCAGAGCAGCCCTCAGAAGTTCAACAACTGGCTTGCTGCCTGGACTGTGCTCTGACAACAGACAATGGTAGAAAATGAAAGCTCTCTTTTTCCATCCTGATACGGGACAAATATATAACATTAGCTTCGCATTTCATCCTTTGCTATTTCAGCGTGAAATCTTCCCAAGCACACAGGTGTCTGAACAGAAAAAAAAGTCTTTCCTATTTCACAAATATATGAAATAAACAGAGTCACAGACACATGCATTTATCTATTGTTATATGTATATAAACTTATTCATACATGCGTACCTATGTATATATACGCTTTTTGTGACAGACTGAATATCAGGTTCAGTTGTTAGCAACGTTTTGTATTACATAAAAGCGAGAATGTTGTTAGCAACACTGTATATTACATAAAAGCAAGAATTTTTGTTCATTGTAGGAGTCTCAAGACTCCCACACCATGGGAACTAACAGGATTCTTCAAAGCAGCCATAATGATGAAACCAATGCTAATTCGATGTCTTCCTTTACTGTGTATTCTGTTTGAGTTACTTTTAAAAAAATACTAATGTCTTTCAGTCATTACTGAATTAGATAATCAAAAGGATTCTCTGTTTAAAGTCCCTATGCCCAATTGTCAGTAGGTACATTTGGAATTTTAGTATAAGCAACACACTACAGTAAATCTTACTTTACAGATCAATTATTTTACTATAAATAATAATATTCATACATCCATTTTGTACGCTTAAAAAATTCAAATTGAGAATTGTATGATCTAGCATCTCTACCATTCACCAAAATGCTGAAAGGATATACATAGTTAATCATACAGAGATCTTTCAAATTAAAGCTTCTTGCATACTGAGAGCAGTGGGAAATTAGTTCATTGTTCAATGACATAGGCACAGTATGTTATAAATACCAAACCTTTGCTTAGCGAGTAATAGAAACTCACTTTGCTCTCCAACAGCCTCCTCAGTTGTTAATGAAACATGCCAGACATACCTGGAGTTCAGCTGAGTCTGTTAAATGCTCTCAAAAGATGCCAGTCAAGTGAAGCATTAGGCAAGTGATTCTCTTCCTAACCTTACGGTAACTTAAGCAAGTGACCATTACACAGTGATTTCCAGTTGAGAGAGACATTATGAAGGTGTTATCCAGAAGCTTCAATTTTAGTCTGGCATATTTTATTATAGAATTCTGGATTCCTCTCTGGCGCTAGGTGACTGATTCGGACATCTCCCTATATTATGTGGTGTTCATTTGCATGTACAAACAGAAGCTTCGCTTGGAGGGCCAGCCAGCTACTTACTACCTAGTTGATGTATAAAGTAAGTCTATTCCTATAATGAAAGAAATTAAAACTATATTTTCCATAGTATATATAAAAATACATTTTGTCAATCAGTATACCATCCATGATAGAAATATTAGATAACCCTAAGTAATTATTTTGCTTTGCTGAATGTATGCAATTAGCTCACTACAGATATTACATGGTTTACATGGTTATGCTGTTTTAAACAGAATTAATTTCTGTCTCATTGCTTGACTGCTAGAAGCTAATAAACATTAAGGATTTTTTTGTGTGTTCTTCTCCTTCCATCACAACGCACAACAGATATTTTTTTAAAATATCTGTTTCTCTGCTTTAGTGCTAAGTCTTCCTTTTTAAATGTTACTTTATTTCTCAAATTTTGGAAGTCACTTGGTAGTTTTATAATGCTAGCCATTAATACATTTTCATGTATTGTGAAATGTATTGGGCATCCAGACATTCAGAATTCTCAATTATACATGCGTCATCGTGAAGCATCTTAATTTCTGGATAGATTTGTCTTCTTGAGCTCACAGTATCTTCTGGGTTTTTTTTTATCCCAGGCAGCATTCAAGTAACAGATGCTACATAATTACTGAAAACACTGCAACAAGAAAGAAAAATCTAGAAGCCAGGGGGCAGCAATATTTTTATATATAAATATTATATGTTGAAAGAATTATGGCATTTTAAGACTTAAAATCTTTCAGGTAATTGAAGTTCTGCGTATATAAATTAGAGAAAAAATGACATCTTTTTTTTCCGCCCTCAGGAAAAGCTTATTATCTGATTATATCCTTGCTAGGACTCATTTCTTCCCTAGGCTCAGACAGGTTAAATCTCTCTTCCTGTAAATACCAAACAGTTTGAATCTTTATGTCACTCTAGGGACAGGGGAGATAAAAGAGAGTGGTGCTGGTGATGTGACTGCAGTGACACGTGAAGCTCTCAAGACACACACTGCCTTTGGACTAGCTACTGTTCCTCGGGTTGAAGCCCAGACAGCCGAGAAGGTGGCCATCTGACACAGGAGACATTTTATTCCTGGGAAGCAGGAGTTAGAAAAGATCCAGTCTGCCAATGGATTACTTGATTATGCTCTTAAAACGCTGAGCTGGACTTTCCAGTTTTTCCTTTTAGACATGAATGGAGTCCAAGGAGTTTAGCCTTCAATCCTGAAGTCTCAGATCATTAGAAGCGCTCTGGTTCATCAGATGAAGCTCAGGAAGAACGGCTCACAGACATTTTTATCTGCTGTGCAGGTAGCGCCCGCCCTAATTTCTCATCTTGCCTCTAGGCTCTTCTCTTTGGGTTGGGAACTACTCTAGCAAAGCTACTACTCTGTGGCTCTGTGCTTTTGAACACCCCAGGGAAGCTGCCGAAAGGCAGTCACTGCAATGGCAGTGGGAGACACAAGTGAAAGGAAGAAGCTCCCAGCCAGAAACAGCTCTGGAGAAGCTAGTGCTGCGCAGCTCAGGAGAGAATAGAAGTGGATTTTCCTTTCTGCTGCCTCAAAAATGAATCCCCTGTTTCATAGCAAACTAGAACTTCCTCCACAAAGGAACAAATGTCTAGCAAAGCAATTATTGATGGCTGAATTGGTAAAGATGCGTTTACATCCCATTTTCTGGCAGTAAAGCTTATGTGATTGTGTGTTATCAGGTTCAGTTAGCCGATCTGATTTGCTTCTCATGGCCAATCCCCATGAGCAGTTATTGTCAACTTCTGCCTGTCTTCTTTGACTGACAGAATGAGACAGAGAGTCACTTCCTGGATGGTCAGAAACAACATGACATAGATTAATAAAAGGAGATATGTGATGCTAACTAAAATACTAGTGCAAGTAAATATTCCTTTTGCAGAATCACAGAATCATTATCTTCAGCATATCTGAACACCACCAGCCCAAGAAACACGTACCAAGGTCGTTCCTAAATCTTAGTTTTGTACGTGTCAGCTGTTCCAAAACCATCTGCCAAGCCAGCTGTTTCTAAAATATATAACAATTCCTTAGATTATATATTTTGTCTAAAAGCTCCTATGTTTTTTCCCCTCTTTCCTGTGTTTGTCAATTTATTTCTTAAGTATGATTACCAGATGCAGGCTGGTATCAACTGTTTCTTCTTTAATATCATACACAGAAACAAATGATCATATCCATTCTTTGATTATTAATGATCTTTTTTTCTGTGAATTCAAACTTGGCAAGATTAGCAACATTAAGTGTGGTAATAAAAATGAGCAAAAATGTTATTTTTTTTCAAGTCATGACAAAGTTTGAACAAATACTATGATGCTTGCGTATCTACACACACACCCCCCAAATATATATCATGAACACAAGTTTTGCCAAATTTAATTGTAACAATAATATTGTTACTAGTCGTCTATACAGCACCATGAATTTATATTGTTCTTGGAGCCAGCAGGCACAACACAGACTAAAAATCAACTTCCATCAAGCACTGCAATATGTGCCAGGAAAGTTTAAGTGAATCCTGAATTCTGAATTCCTAGGTCTGCCTAACACAACCTCCCTCCTCTGCCAACACTGGTGTTTGTATAATTGTGTTCACTGTTCAGCTGTCTTATCTAGTTTAAAGCTAAGCTTACAAAAAAGGATAGTTGGTGATACAGGTGAAATAAAGTTCAACAGTTTCAGAGCCGTTGTAATGACTTCTCAGAAACACCAAGAACCTGTTTCTCTCAAAATAAGGCCTGAGCAGAGAAAGAATAGCTCAAAGGCAGCTTACATCTCAAAGTATCACTAGGCAATGCTTAGAGCCCTACGTCACTGCTGCCTGTGCTGTACCTCATTTCCTGATTTGTGATTTTTAATTCGTGATTTTCCTGACAAGCACTAAATTAACGAACATGCAAAAACATCGTTAATGATATTACAGCAGATAATTTCTTCTTGAGAGCAAACAGATCTTTACCAACTCAGCATTTCAACAAACAGATTTGAAATGAAGTTCTGTTGAGACTTGTCATTTGCTACTTGGAAAACAAAGCTGTTGATGCTCAGCATCTTCATTCTGTAAAAGTGTTTCTGAGTTTCCAGTTTTATGTGCTTATTGAAATTCTGATAGAAAGAGGTATAGATTGTATTACGAATTTGTCATGTAAAATAAGTCCAGAGATTTTAAATCTTAAATTCAAAAATGAAAAACTGCAGCCAACATTATAAAAGATATTTTGAATTTTTATTACATACATCATACAACTTTATTTATTTATACCATGATCTTTGCATACCACCCATATTTTTTATTAACATTAAAAATGCCTTACTTGTTTGCAACCAAACGCATCACTGTCCAGTCTTTTGGAAACATCTCTGGTCGTATTAGTATCCGAAATACAGTGAAAATCTGCAGCAGGAAATCCTTTGGGAGGAAAAGAAGCAGTCATATGTCTTTGCTGTTTTTAAAGGAGCAGTGAGCTTTAAAATATTTAAATGAGAAACAAAAAATCATTATAGAAATAGCAGAACTGCATTTATTTTCAACATAAATACACCTCTAAATATTTTTCTTTTTTTTTTTTTGATTCCTTAAGAAAGCTTCAAATAGTGATTTAACTAATTTTTCTTAAAAGGAGCAAAACAAGCTAATGTGCCATTTGATTGACAGCAATGCATAAGAGAAATGTCAAAGATGCATTTGGTTTCCACCCATACACTTCCACAAATGCGATCCTGAGAACAACTTGCAAATCAAAAAAGCACTTTACAAACACTAGAGTTCTGAGTATCTCCTTAATCATGCCAGTTTTTCATCACTTTCAAGATTTATTTTAAAAGTGGCACTGTTCGGTGGAAAAGCGAGAGAGTTTAAGGACAATTTTATCATTGGGTTTGCAAAGGCCAGTGAATTCCATAGCGATGCCCAGGTCCCTGAACTGTTATCGCAGCTGGCTGGCTGTATGCAGGTCACTTAACCATTCTGCCTCATTTGCTGGATCTATAAAAATAGTGAACACATGTGAGCTACTCTGAATATGGAAAGCACTGCTTAAGAGCTTTTAGCGTTACCATCTCCTATGTCATTTAACTAATAAATAACTAAATTAAACTATTTCTCTCAGCACACGGTTTTTCAGATTTTCTTTTCACAAATAAAACTATCAACGAGGGTAATATTTCTAATGCCCCATCTTGATTGTGTGTAGTACTGCCAGTATTTTTTTAGTAAGCAAAATGGAGCTTTTGACATCATGAAGAGCATGAAGCAAGTGATATAACACACCTAGCAGAATCAGTGTGGTACCTGACCTTGAAATGTTTTGTATTGATTCTGCCCACACTACTTGTAGAGAGTTAGCTCGAAACACAGATGAGATGAAGATACAACCAAAGGATACCAAATAATTTTGAACACCAAATTATATTCTCAAGTGCCTTTACCAAAGTGTAGATGACGGGCATTGCACAACAGATGTCTTTCATTAGAGAATCACTGTAAAGGGGGATGAATGCAGGCGCTGGGAAAAGCAGCTGAGATCCCTGCACCCACCCACCAGAGAAGATTACATAAAAGAGACAACCTGTTTTCTGAGCAAGATGCCAAAAAATTCTCTGTATTAAAGAGTATAAATGATCCTCATTGCAGATAACATAGTGTCTGAATGTAGGTGAACAGCTTTACAGATAAACAAGTAGCTCTACGAGCAACACATTTATTCCAGACTGCTTTCCTATAGCTTTGCACCTTGTAGTTAAATTTCAACACTTCCGCCTCCTTCTTTTTTTTCTTTAGGGGTTACCTCGCTTCCCTGTGCTGTAATCCCTGCAGCTCTGTGCCATAATCCCAACAGTGCAGCAATGCCTTGAATTCTGCTGTATGTCACCTCACAATAATGTCCCAAATTCTCTCATATCCCATTTTTATCCCATCTGTTGTCCAGACACAATACCTGTTGCTGCTGTTAGGGAGCTAACTGACTGGCAGCTGAACTGGAGAGACCAAATGGCTACTGTTGGAAAACCAAGCACTGGTTTAAGGACTTAAAACCCAAGGGCTGCATAAGGTGTAAACTTAGCGCCTTTGACACCCACGGGCCACTGCCAAAGCCTGCTGAGAGTCATCAGTTTGTTCAAAGTCATTACGAATGACGGACAGGAAGATAATATACACTTCATTTCTTTAGGAAACTAGGCTGAAACCAAAATAAATCTTATATTCCAAGCAAACAAAGCAAATGCAGATATTGGTGTTACATTTTGAATCATTAACAACAGGCTAATTATTTCAAATTTTAATAGAAAAAATATAGAATTGTGTTGTCAATTTAGCGATAAGTGATATTAGATACAAAACGTGGATTTGAAAAGCCCAAGACGGAAGATCTTTGTTACAGTACTTGTTAAAAACATGAACAAAATGCAGTATAATTCAAAGCTGAAAAGTAACTGAAAGAAACTCATAAAAATTTTAGAAAAACTAGTCAGCTGTAAGATTTTCAAGATACAACTATTAAGCTTCTATTAAGAGAATTAATCTGTAGCTAGTTTTTATTTTTCATGATTCTGTTTTTGTATATTTGGTAATACATTTCCCTGGGAATCCATTATAAGCGTGAAAATAACCAAAGGGTAAAATGCCAGTTGACTAATCTGACTCTGCCATTAATGTGCTGGTATCCTTCATGTGTGAGCACTGCTCATCGATATTCAGTGCCAGTGTTGACTCCCAAGGGACCCACCTTCACATAGCAATTCCATAAAATGTTTTGATCAGCATTTTGCATGATGCAATTGCTCATTTTTGTTTCATGATCGAAACGTCACGAGACATTACTATGAAGTACCATTCATGGTAGATCAGTTTTGTAAATATATTTTCAACTGTTTCTTTTGCATTAAACTATTGTCTTTCATAGTTGTATCTGCTCTGCTAAATATATCATAATGATTTAGTAACAGATTTTAACATTTAAAAAGCATTTTCGCCAGCAGTATAAGTGAACTAACATTTGGTTGGTTGAGTACAGATATAATTAATGTCTCATATGCCTTCTATCTTAAGAGACAGCAAGGCAGTAATTTTGTCCTTTTACATACTCTAAATATCATCTCCTAATATTCCTATCTAGTGTACCTAAGCTCTAGTACTATCTTACACTACTTAAATAATATCACAATATCATAGTTCAGTTTCCTCTAGCAGTAATATTTGCTTGATGAAATTCTCAAACTGTGATTGAGTGAGAAGCATGGCCTTCTGAAAGACTGAAAATCATCTATTCATTTGATCAAAAACTGCTGTGGAATTTCTTTCACATTTCTCTGTATGCATGTAAAATCCTCTGTAAAGCAGGTCAGACTCTTCACTGGATCTCTTGGAGTGCATCTATATTAATACTTTAGTTTGAGTCAACAGTCCACTTTGAAGCTAATTGCGTGATCAGCCATTGCTTTGGTTCACACTGCAGAGCTATAAAGCTACTTGTTATTAAGCCTTTGTAGAGGATCCTAGAGCATTTTGTAGAGTGCCACGGTGCCCAAGAAAGAGGATGATTTGACAGTGAGTTGTCTCTGTCAAGACAACTCATCCATCCTGTGGCCAACTCCTTTCCCAGATCTTCTTTGTTCTTCACCATTTCCTCAATCTACATCAGAAGCCACCCAAATATTTGTTTTAGAGCTATCCCTCTGCCCCAGCACTCATCCTTTCAGAAGTCCCATGCATGAGTGGATGTCCCTGCACAGCAGGGGAAGGATAGTGGCTAGAACTGAGCTTCTCCACCAGAGACGTTCCCCATGCCTACGGACCTCACACAGCCTGTGTCCAAGGGATTATTAGAGAAGAGAACAGTGGAATAAATTGCACTTGATGGTAAGGTTCAGCAACCACCTTATCCTGCTCAGGCTCCTTTAGCTGAAAGAGAGGGATCAGAGAACTAGTAAGGTTTACACCCATCCCCATGAAATATTATCTTTTGCTCCATCAGATCTCTCCTGTACATTTATTTTGCCACGTTACGTAGAGATACTATCACCACTGCCAAGGGATAAAAACTAGGCCTTCTGGCAGGTGCTTATCTGTTTGGTGGTCTTTTAATCTTTTAATTAAAAAGCCCACACATATCAATCAAAACCACCTTGCTGTGGTGAAAGCTGCATTGCACTAACATACATTGGTTTTCTTTCTCACTTTCCCACTTCTCCTACTTATAACTTCCATTGTTACCTTTTGTCATAAATTACATCTGAGCTTTTTTGTGGCAGCAAATATCCGCCTACAAGAGCACTTCTGTTCTATAAATTGCTATAAAATATATTTTCTAGCAGAAGATGGTATTTTGCGGTAAGCAAAAGGAGCATATCTTCAAAATAATACTGAAAGATAAAAGGAAGCATTTAAAATTACTGCCTCATTAAATTCAATGTTTCAAAAAGTGAGTGAAGTACAGTCTCTGGTGCTACCACTCAGCCATGAATCCCCTGTCATTTCTTTCATACCTCATTTGCATGTTTTCAAATACAAAGTGTTTTTTCTATCTTCTGCTTTGTGTGGGAAAAAACTGACTCTCAACGAACTGACTAAAATAAAAGTAGTCACCATGTCAATTACTTAAACTAAAAATATTTACAAAATAGAGGAAATATTTCCATAAATAACCACTTGTTTAAAGCATCACTCAGATGCATGTCATATAAAAATGTCTCCATTTTGCTATCCTGTGATTAACAAGCTGGAAACAACCTTTAATAATTTTAGAATAGACTTTTTGAAAAAAAAAAAAAAAGAACTGCAAGTATATTTCGATAAAATGAATGCCAACCTTCACTCTCTTTTCACAAGTACTTCCATGAGTGAATTTTTGTTTGGAGAAGTGGTTTGGTGGGGCTATTTTTCCAATAGTATCACAAATGTTGTGCAAATATGCTTTCATGAAAGCACTTTACAGTCACCTTGAGAATTAGTCCAGAAGAAGAAAGAAAATATCTTGTGATATCAGTGCCTAATCATTCAGTATAGATGGTCAATTACAAACAGAGGTAGGCAAAGCAAAAAAAGCACAGCAGATAGCAATTGAAAGGCCTGGGTTACACTCAGATAAGTCCCTTGGAAACCCCATATCAGATTTGTAACTTGTAATGTGGCTTAGGGAAGACCAACCCACTTTGACATCACTGACCAGGGGGCAAAAACAGGATTAAAAAATACAGCAAGCTGATGGTAGTTACCACTGAAGCTTAAATCCCAAAGTACACACTAGCCATAAGATTAACTGTGGCTACTAGTTCAATCTCTCAAAACACCTCACTCACAAAAAAAATCTTATCACAGATATTTACATCTTCTGATTCTTCATTTAGTCATACTGATGTCATTTCCTAAGAAACATCTTAAAGCAGTAAAAAACACCAAGGAAGTTCCACCCTTGGCAAATCAAGCAGAAAAATAGAGGTAAGTGGCAAGATGGCTTAGATAGCCTAAGTCATAGACAATCACCTCATGATTAACAGCAGCGTCAGCCTCACACACTAGCTCTCATCCTCCTCTTTTGCTCTGTTACACACATTTCAGTGATATTTGATATTTCCAAGTGAGGAAAAAGCCCCAGAATCTTATATTATTTAAGACTCAGAAGAGAAGGAACGCTGCATTAATTATGATCAACCTGCTGCCACTGAATCACTGGTGGAGCTGATGCTGATTTGATAAGATATGAATGGAAATAACAAACTCTGGACTTGAGTTCTTAAGACCTCTATTTTGATAGCTGATGGCACTGGCTACAGCTGCTTTCCATATGTCTCTGTATAATAGCAGGGTATGTGTGTGTGGGGAATATAAATGTGTCAAATCAAACACCATTCAAGCATTAATTCTAGCGATATTTCATGTTCTAGAAGCAAGAAAGTCTGAATAAACTCAACACTGTATTTCAGAGATACCTCAAAGAGAAATCAAGCTTGAAACTTCTAGGAAATATAAAAACCTATACCTAGGAATATAGATCTGCTCAGAACTCAAACAAGAGGGAAAATACTTTTAGTAAAAAATGCCTGGGTTCCACAAAATATACTAAAAATTGCCTAAAGATATCAACTATGCTAGATGAAAACAGATGCTGTAATAATAGTATAAAAATCGACCACTCTATTTAACTACTAGGTAGTATCTTGATTCATGATAGAGATAACTTCTCAGCAGCATTTTCTATCTTTCAAGCTCAATACGACCCTCTCATTACAAAGAAAAGGCACTTATGAATAGTATGCCCTCTTCAGAACAGCTCTAAACAGATATCAGGAATTTAAGGAAACCTGAAATTACACCATGACTAGACTGTCCTTTTAAGGGCCGTACTTAAATTTATCAAGTAGTAATTTAAGAATAGTATCTAAAAATATACTATCACACTAGGACATGATTACTCTCCTATCTAGGATCACTGGCTGAATAATGGGCATAAGTGATTATTCAAGATTTCTTGTGTGGATCATTTTTGGTACTATATAAGTTTTTCAGGGTCTAGCAGAGTGAAAGTCTTAGTTTATATCTTCATGGAGGAAATCTTAACTTATTTTTTGTTTTCTTAAGAAAACTCCATCCCCCTGCTCCAAAAAGGAATGAAAAATGCTGTATCTCCATGAACGCAGTAACTCCATCAATGAAATTGGTAGAAGCTGCCCTGAAGAGCTGTGCAGCTACTCTCTTCCATGATCAAACTGGGCAGATAAACATTATAAATTTGAGAGATCCTCCTGCCAATGGACTTGCCGCACAGTTAAGAAAAATGGAGAGTCAGTTGAATAGGCATTTCTCAAACTGCATGTTTTCCATTGCCATACATAATTTAATGAATGAATAAACAAGCAAATATAATAAACCAAACAAAAAACCCGCTGCATGACAGGAAGAATCAAGCAGAACTGTGTAACCTTAGGTTGACATTATCTTTAAAACAGGCTTGGAGGCTAAGTTCATGGCTTTAAAGCAATGACATAGCCCCTCCCATCCCTATTCTATCTGCTGTCAGTGTAGAACAATAGAATTCTGGTGTCACCATAAGAGTGTACCTGAGTACACATGAAAGCCTGTGCAAAAGTTAGCTCATCTGAAGAACAGGTTGCATTTAAATACTGAAGTGTTTCATCAAAGCACAAGAATATCTTAAAGGGAGATAAATCAAAAAGAGAAATAAAATAGAACTGAATAAGTGGAAAGATAATTCTGTTACTCACCCTCAGATCTTCCTTTGTGTTGAAACTATCAAGCAGCTGTTGATAATGTCTATCAGTCATTTGTCGCAAGAGTGACAACAAACAGGAGACAAATTCCCCCTGTTCAGACAAGCCAGGAAGAGAAATATTATAGATTATAATGTCTTCCGTACTTATGCTTAAACTGTCATATTATAAGCACTTAAAAATAATTAACAAATGCAAGGGAAATTAATCTACAGTTAGGCTTAGACTCCGTATTTTGTGAAAATACAGTAATTTAGCTCTTTCCCATTTAAAGAATTATTTTTCCCCAAATGCAGTTTACTTGCTTAGCAAAATTTATTTGAAATGGTTCCGGAAGGACTAAACCAGTAAAATTTTGATTTGTGATTTGTTTCCCTTTCAAGTGTTTTTAAACACATTATCTAGATTGCTAAAATTACAGCCTCTTAGTCAACTCAGTTTTGAAGCAAATATAAATAAAAATGCTTTGCAACAATTCTGGGAAGAAGGCTGTTGTTTTCCTTTAGGGAAGAAATTAATGGAGTTAGCTAGGAATTTTTCAAAACATTTTTTCATCACAAAAACAGTATTTGTCAAAAACAAAACTCCTTTATAGGACTGAACAAACTTTGAAAACGTTATGATCAGAAGTAGGGCAAGACCACTCTTTCCCAGACTCCAGAAAAGGGATGCTCCAGGGGCAGCTGAGGGACTTACTGGACTCCTACACGGGTTACCTGCTGCCTCTACTGATGCACATTCACCAAAACAAAAGGAACAAAAGAGCAGAGAGCAGCACTGGGTATCTCCAGTGAGCAATCAAATGAACAGACATTATGGGAAGGAATAGGTTCTCTGTCTCTCCCTTTCCTGTCTGCTTGCTCACTTTTGAATTGGGAAGAAACACCGAACAGTATTAGTTTGGTCCAACTGCAGAATGGGTAAGGGCAGGAAAGAGTGAAAGGCCTGGATTGCATTCAGTGATTAAAAAGTACAATTCCGAAATCTTACGAGCTTGTTAAAAAAATAGAGAATACACTTCTGGCCTGCATCTACCAGGAATGGGGAATGAGACCGGGAGAACAGACAAGTATGAGAACAATACTTTAAAATGATGTCTTTTCATTAGTTTGTCAAGTCAAATTTTGGGAAGATTTTTCCCTGTCTTTCATTAAAAACAGAAAATGAGATGAAAAAAGGAGCATGTTTTCATAGGAATAGCTGTTCTGGATTTTACATTGGAAGGCCTAATTCACTTGTGACTATACCTTGTGTACTTGGTGGTGTGTGAGGTGATGGCTTTCACTGGCAATAAGGTGATTGAAACAATAATTGTCTTTTCCATAATAAGATTCTACACTAAAGTAATGATCTCCAATTAGTCACCTCCCTGTAAACCCATTGTTTTTTACAGTGAACACAGCATTCTCCAAATAACATCCTAAGGCTGTGAAGTCTCTTAATCTTCATGCTCTGGGCATGCTGCTATCTTGTAAATATCTCAAAATTTATTTCCAACCCTATCAGGTTCTCTTCAAGAAACAAAAAGATTTTAGTCTTTTTTAGTTATTTTTTAATATTTTAAATTTCATTCTAACTAGCCTCAATATGATTTTATCGTTGCCATCTAGTGTAATGTAGGTTCATCTAAAGGCATAATTTTTTGAAAATTTTATTCCAGGTATAAAATCTAAGACTGCTCAGATTTGATTAATTAACCAAAAGAAGAAGAGTAAATAAATAAAGGTGTAAGCTTATCTGATTGCTAGCTGGAGTGACAAAATTTGAGTATGAACCTTTTGAATACTTCCCTTCTTGCTTAAGCATTTTAACCAGTTCCTTCTAGACACCTTCCTTCTATGTTCCAACATTTACTTCAACTTCCAGTAGTATATAAAAAATCACATTCTATTACAGAAAGCTGTATTATACAGTTGACAGACAGATTATCTATAAAAGGGTACCAGCGCTAGCTAATTGCTAACTGACTTCTAAATTTGAGCTTTTAATTCAAACGTAGGTAGCTATAAAGGCAGCTGGCTTTTAAAATAACAATGAACATTCAGCTGCATTTGTGAACTCCACACAAAAATGTACGTTGTAAAAGATTTCTGCCAGCGTTAGCCACAGACTGATTAGTCAGGGTACATGCGAATCATGCACAAAAGCAAACTTCACACATATAACAACCTGATAAAAACCATTTAGGATCCAATTCTAGTGTCATAAGCCAGGCAAAGCAGTACATCCAGTTCACTTAGGTAGTATCCTGAAGTAATTTTTTGTGTCTTACTTAAGGAGTACAAGTATTAAAATACATGGAGCTCACAATTAAATTGTAATTCATTTAGATTCTGAGGGATCTGAAATCAATAAAGGTTTGCTTCAATTGGATTGCTTTCTGCTAACTCTTTACATGTAAATGCATTTTTCTTAAGGAAATCTAAAGGTCTAAATCACTGACACCCTAAAGCAGAAGTTTCACTTTCACCATTGCATTGAAGTCAATGCTAGCTAGTGCAATATCTGTAACACTGACACCCTGAAGCCTGGTCTTCTTTGTGCTCATTTCAAAGCATCACATCCATCTTCCAGGTTACCATCTAACAAGATTCCTCACTGTAAATTGAAATGGTACCAAGGTACCAAAACCACTTGAGGTGAAAGAAATGGTGCAGTCATGGCAGCACATAGCCTGATGCTGCCTGATTTTATGCTGTTTCATTGTGCAGAAAAACAGTGACACATGGGCCTAGAAGATCACGCTGAGGTGAGTCTGGGACTACTTCCACAAGACTGTATCTGATGCAAAAGTATGACAGAATTTTATCCAGTGTGCTGCCATGATACATCTCACAAAGAATATTTTATGAAACATGCAGCTTGAAATAATGGCAACGTGCTGGAACAGACTCTACTGCTGTACTCACATTGAGTACTTTATCATTCTTGCTCTACAAATAGTTCCAAGAATCTGGCTCCGTGTGTTGCCATAAGCCCATACTGCATGATGTTTCTACATAAATGTATATAATTGCCTTATGCTGTGCTGTGAGTCACTTCCACATTCAGTATTCTTTGAGACGCCTGTGGTGACAATGACATGGCTTTTTTGATGCATAAAAAGAAAATTTTGCAACTTGAAAGCAGTTTCAGAGTCTAATTTTTTGATGGTGTGAAAGAATTAGGCTGTCATGGTGTTTTATGAAAACTTAATCTGCAACTAAGTGGATATCTCAGAAAAAAACAATAAGCTCAGAGCTTTGCTACACTACCAGTCTAATTCTACAACCCTTACTTCAGCTGAGATTTTCTTGTGATGGCCTGACATGCCACACAGAGTACATTTGTAATTTTGTAATTTAAAGAAAAAAACCCCTCAAAATCTTAGATGCATAGTTCTGCTGAATCACAGCGATTAAAGCATGGTGTTATCCTATTACAGAGCTTGGTCAGCTCCATAAAACACTTCATATAACGTTTGTTCTCTGTGGGATAAAGTAAAACAAACAAACGAAAAATCCAACAACACATTTCTTCCACAGCTATTAAATGCTTTTTGAAATGTTTGATCTCAGAGGAAATTCTGGTCTGAAAAGCAACCATCTATTCATTAACGAAAACTGTTACAGTGTAAAAATTGAGCAATTAATTAATTAAGCATAAAATGAGCTTGTAAATCACACCGTATAGTATGTTCTCTGCATAAAATGTTACCCCCTCATCGCATATTGGAGTCATATCCCTTGCTATATTAGAACTGATTTGCCCTTCAAAAGCAAACTGGGAACCTTGCTGGAAACAAAGCAAACACTTCATTTCAAGCCTCATCATGTGCTCTCCTGTAAATGTCTGCATTTCAACCTTCTAATTTGCATGAGTTGTTACAGCAGGTTGACCAAAATATCATTCACAATCCGTCCTCCTTGCTCTACTTCATGTGATAGTAATGCAGCTCAAATGCTCAGCTCAGAGAACAAAAAAATTCCTTTCAATTAATAAATTTGGATTTGTACAAGTTAGCATCACAGATTTAGCAGGCATTTTTAGAGCTGTTTCATCATGTGAAAACATATGAAATTTAGGAAGTAAAATGTGATTGATTGATACTCTTTCATTTTCAGGAATTCAAACTTGAGAGAATTTCAGAAAACTGTTAAACTTGTCAACAAAAGAAACATAATAAAAAATTATTGACTTGAAACAATTTCAAAAGAAATTTCATCTTTTATGAGTTTTTTGGTCACAATTTATAAATAAATGTAATAAAAAAATTACTGTTTCCACTGAAAATAAATAAAATGCAAGAAAAGTTTTCCTTGTTCTCCTCATTCTCCATTTTACACATAAAATCTTAACGCCGTGAATTACAATATAAAGGCAATATTGTCATAAATCTAGTAGTCCAACCAGTGACAACTGTGAGCTATTTCATTATAAGAAACTTACAGTCACATCTTGAAACTGGAGGCGCAGAGCAGACCCTGATGGTTGGGGTCGGCTGGTGATCTCTAGTATGGTCCTTAACAGAATATCTAGCAGGCTGTTTACAATCACATCGATTTCTTCGAGGACAGATTTTTCCTTAATAATAAATAAAATATTTATGATTTTAAAATAGAAAGCTTACCACAGGCATATTTCCTTCGATGTCATTTTAGAAACCCATGATAGTTTTACTATGAATATTACATTCGAGAAACAAGGACTATTCTCTAATTAATATATTGTTTAATTCTATTGATTTTTTTCCTATAATTTTTCAGTTAACTACATTGTACTGAAATACAGAGGACAGTTAAGGAGATAACTTTAAATATGTAAGCATTTATCAAATTAGCATAGCTCTATTTTCAATTAATGTTTAGAAAAAAGCAGTAAATAATATACAAGAACTTTTTGGGTAAGATTTTTATAGGTAACGCCCATATATTTTCTGGGGAAATTGCCAAGACAGGCTTAAACTCAAAAAAGTTGAATTCTGTTTTCACACTTTGAAGCTATCACCAGAAACAAACAGATGGTGCTCAACCTTCAAGACCTGCTTCAGCATTAAGGACCAGCTACACTGCTTCCCATCAACTGAGTAGCACAAACAAACTAGTCATTTATGTAAGCGTACAATTGCTTGCACGCAACATCAACACAAAGGAACCAAAGTGTTCATCGCCAAAAGAGACCATGAATACCTTAATTACATGCATGAAAACACTTGATGAAGTCAAGTTGCAGTTACTTTTCCTTTTTAATTCAGATGGAAATATGTTTTCCCTGCCTCAGTACTGTTCTCTGTCTCCACTGCAGCAGACAACACCATCTTATTCCAAGCTATTTTATTTACAATTTAAGGTGACATTTCTTCACAGAACAATCAATCATAATGATAATCAAACACACACAACCAAACTAAAACTCGGCTGACAAACAGATCATTCAAATTTGCTGACATCAAGGTGTAGGAGTGATTTTTTTTCTTTTTTTTTTCTTCCTACACACCCAAGCATATGATTTGTAACAAAAATCAAAATTCCTGATTGGACTTGAGATGAGCCTAGTGTCACGGCCCTGTTCTCTATCACTTCATCTAGTATCAAACAACTGTTAACTTTGCTACTTATTAAGGCAGAGAGCATACAGTGTCTTTAGGAACTGTATCAACTCTGAGAACTCATGTACAGACTACTATTAGAATGGTCATCAACCTTAATTTTCAAAGCTGCCTGACTGCAAATTCACTTGTTCCCTCAATCTCTAAATTATCTTAATTACCATGAAAGGAATGAAGTTCTGAACTGATCCACAAAAACGATATCAAAGTCACCAAGTTGTTAATACTCTCAATGACTCAAAGATTACTAAAAAGAGTCGCTGCATATCCTGAACATTGGAGAGAGTTTTACGTAGACATCCACTTGTTACTACATACATCTCTGGCTTTGTGACTCCAAAGGAAAAATTTCCTGAAATTAAGACCAGAGATGGAAGCCTTTCTCCCAATCCAAAACCACAGCTACTAACTTATCATCATATTTGCAATACTTATCTATGCTAGCTCCCATATGCAGCTTTCATGATCAATTTGCAAACACAAACATCAAAAATCAGCCACAAAGTTTGTCAACTAACACCATGAAGTGCAATCCCTCTTGCAATAGTCATGTCAGTCTATTTACCTATATCACTTCTGTGTCCCCTATGTCTGAACAGCCCATAATAGCAAATGCCTCTAAAAGAAAGTGCGTGTTCCTTTCTGTCCAACACAACACTCAAACAGAGTCAAAGATTGGCAGAACATTATGTGCTACAATTAAAATACTCTTGAATGGGAAGAAAAGGCTCATGAGAAATCAAAATGACGTGTTTATGCAGAATCATTACACAGACCGCTCTTTAAAATGGTCTTGGTCAAGGTCCAGTTTGTGTCATTAAATGTCATTGAGCCATACAGAGAAGTTCAACACCTTGTGGATGCCACACAGTGTTTACTTACTGAGCTGTTCTTCTTGATGAGACAAAATATGTTGCTAAGGATACGTGCACACATTATAAGGTCCTTCTGCTCTTGTAAATGCATGTGGAGATGATGTAAAACTACTGGAAGAAGAATGTATCGAGAATCTGGAAAAAATGAAAAATTTTATGAGTAGGAGCTTCTCATAGAATCATTTAATTTTAATACAGACATAAAATGTGTCTTCAGTATTTCTGATAAGCAGAAACTTCATAACCATAATATCCTAAAGCAAACATTTGAAGAATAAACAACATGCTGAAAGTCAGTACGTCAGATCACTGATGAAGAAAAACACTACTGTGTGGAACATATTACATATAACAGAAAGTTCAAAGTATTTATTGAACTGTCATGCGAAAAAAACCCACCACAGTAGTACTTGTATTCATAATTATGAGAAATTACGCTCTAGTGTTCCCCGCCATGTGACAGGATCCCTTTGCAAGCCAACATCACCACAGACTTCATCTTGAACTTAAGTTATTCTACAAATGAGTTCTACTTTACAGACAAGCAGTACTTCCAGATTTCTTTCAGGATTTTTACTTTTCCAGATTCTTCACTTCTACTGAGTATGAGCAATTTAAAGTACTGGTGTCTACACAAAATGATTTGCCTTTCCTCTATTTCATTTTCTAAACACAGCTCTTTGGTGCTATTTTCAGCCATGAATTTTCTCAAAATTATGCAAGAACTTCATTAACATGCTACTTTTTCTTGCTTCTTTTTCTCATAATTAAAGATGATGTGGAAGACCTCTAATACTTACACTTGTGATACCACACTAAACACTTATTTACAACTCGATAAATGGAATGAGTGTCATCTGTTTTAATTTTGTTGTGGTTTTTAGATCATTTTCATAATTGAGAAATCATGTTCTCATACAAATGTACCTGAATAATTTCCTCTACTAAAATTTTAATGATGATTATATACTACATTATCTAAATATATTCATCTACTCAGCTCCTTTGTTCATTAATGTAATTATTTCCTAAAAATTAAGTTTATCTAGCTAGAAAATTACTCCTTTAAAATCTTTTTGCCAACCAGATACTGTTCTTGAATTAGTTTTTCTATGAATAGTTTTTTCCAAGAGGGAGAAAAAGATTTATTCCAAGATTTCATTTGTTGAATGCTTCCTGTCTCAAATACTGCGTCCAGTTCTGGTGTCCCCACCATAAGAGAGACATAGATCTGTTGGAGCGTGTTCAGAGGAGGGCCACAAAGATGATCCAGGGGTTGGAGCACCTCTGCTACAAGGACAGGTTGTGGGAGCTGGGATTGTTCAGCCTTGAAAAGAGAAGACTTCTGGGGGACCTTACAGCTGTCTTCCAATACCTGAAGGGAACCTACAGGAAGGCTGGGGAGGGACTTTTTACAAGAGTGTCCACTGGCAGAACAAGGGGAAATGGGTTTAAGTTGAAGAAGAATAGATTTAGATTAGATTTTAGGAAGCAATTCTTCAGTATGAGGGTGGTAAGACTTTGGAATAAATTTCCCAGGGAAGTTGTGGATGCCCCCTCCCTGGAGGTGTTCAAGGCCAGGTTGGACGGAGCCTTGAGTAGCCTGGTCTAGTTGAGAGGCGTCCCTGCCCATGACAGGGAGGTTGGATTAGATGATCTCTGAGGTCCCTTTCAGCCTATGCCATCCTATGATTCTATGATTCTTTCACTCACTGAAATACAGGACTAATCTTGTTCTTCTCTATTATTCCCCTGTTTTCATTGTCTAGTTATCTGTGTAACACAAGACAAATCATATGGATGAGTTGATTTAAGTATATTCTTGTTTTGGAAAAAAAAGCTTGCTCTTTTTAAATCGGTGTTTTACGCTTATTATTTCTTCGGGTGTTCTGCTATATCTTCCTACTGACAAAAAATATAAAGACTGTATGGCAATAGGCAAAAGGCCATCAATGAATCTAAACCCAGTGGCACTGAAACCCAAAATTGGGAAACAAATAGCTTCTGCCCAGTGACTGCTTACTTCTGCAAGTGCCTCAGCAGGTTTTCATCAGGACTGTCCTGAGAGTTTGTATCTGCTTGCAGCACTGCAGCTCGGCAGAAGCATCTCAACCAAACCAATAAGGCATTTTCGTTTTGTCTACCTAAAAATCAGAAGCTCAGCAAAGCATTGCCCCAGGTAGTCTGAGATATCAAGTGTGCCCAGCTGCCACTGACCCATCCACTGCAAGATCTATAGGGTCAAACGGAAAGCAGGCAGGAAGATGGCTAAGGTGCAGACCTGTGGTTAGGAAAATGCCAGCTTCTGATCCCCACCATTAAATCTGCTTATTGATTACTGATAGACAAAAAAAATCCATGGAGCTAAGGCCTTCAGCTGAAGCAAAAAAGCAGGACTCTCCATTCCTATAAAAAAGACCTAACCTCTAGGTTACAGAGGATGGCTCCTTTTCTCTGTTTTCCTTTAGGCCTTACACGTATTGAATTCTTGACTATCTGGTAACTCATCTTCAAAAGAAGAGGAGTTCACTGTGTAAATCAGCCTGTGGCTCTGTGGTTGGCGTGCTCTCCTGGCAGGCAGGTGATAGGAAGCTGAATCCAGGCTGACAGAGCACTGAACCTGGTCTTTTATTTTCAGGCAAATGCTCAAATCACTACTAAACTCCACAACTGTCACAGAGCAGTTATAGTAGCTGTTTCACACATTACCAATGTGAGCCTTATCCTTTGGGCCACAGGTCCTCTGAGGACAGCAGGTCCTCTTTCGCAGCCTCAACTCAAATCCCTCAGCCCAGAAGGTGAGGAGAAAACAAGAGCAGCCCTGTGCCAACGTGTTTCTTCTTGGTTAACTCTAGGCAGCTTTCTGATGAGAACAGACAGGATTTGATACCTTTTCTGAGGTGCCGACTACTCTGTGCACTGCTTACATATAAGTGTAGCATTATGAACTTCATTTTGATGACCAGAGAATCTACATGTAGCAACACTTGACTTGCAAATGGCCAGCTCTTACATACAATACGGCCTGAAGCATCTCAGTCAAAACAGAGTATCCTCCTTCAATTGTTTCAAGTATCCAATTTTTACAAAAGCTCCATAAAATGATCAGGAACTTAGTTTTACTGAGACCAAACAGATAAGTAAAAAGCATCTTACAATGGTTTGCAACTATACATAGGAGGGAACAGTGCCAGTTACTGAATTAGCCAGCACATATAACACAGCTTTAGATATGTTCCTTGTAAGCCCATAATTTAAATATCTGTCTTGACCTGTTTAGGTGGAGAGATGTAGCTGTACTATAGAAGAGGAGAGCTGGCATATTGACCTCTGAGCCAAACCAAGGACTATGTGAGAAAGTTTGGAGAACTTAGGGTACAACATTTGTCTCAGGTTACTCTTTTTTTTTAAAATTGTCAGCTGCAATGCAAGTCATTGTATATAGAAAAATTAATGAGCACAAGGAATGGTGCAATAATGAGAACTCTTAGCCACCAGTCACTGTCCTAATTTTCCTTCTGTGTAGGAAGCCAAATTAGCTGACTGTTTAAAATGCTAATACTTGCCTTTTACAAATATTATACAGAAAAAGGAAAAAAATTATGACATAGAGCTTTTCAAGTACATGCTTGGCATAATTAGAAAGAGATGCTACTCTGGGCAATCCTTGTGACTTTCCTATGCAAGCTACATTTAATATTTAACCCAAAGCACAACCTTCCCCCTTGCTTTTCAGTTAGTGGTAAAGCACCTGCAAAGACATACAAAACTTTATTTATTTTAGTGTATTTTAAAGATCGATTTCAGGAAGATTTCAATGACTATATCTGAACAGATGGTCAAAACTTCAGCCTTCTTGGAAAAAGTATTAGTGTAATTGAACATTTTAAAAAAGTAAATAGCATTCTCCTTGAGCAGTGAGAAGTAAAGAAGTTGCTCTCAGTTTTGATAGTTTTCCTTGGACCTATTCAATTTACACCTCCGTTTTTGGAAGAACCACTGGACTTGAGGGTGGTTAAGAGATGAAGATGCTTAATCCAAACAAACACTTATCGCTGCAATTCCAAAACCAAACATGTATGCCTCCTCTGTGACTGCATGGACACATCACTGTTCCCAGAACAGTCAGTTTCAAAACTTTTACAAGGAACTGTTTTCAGTTGAATGAGAAAAACCGCCTGTAGTGCAGAAGGAAAACACAGGTATGGCTGAGGAAGTCCTCCCTTGGCCTAAAAAAGAGCCACACGAGAGGCATCATTTACAAAGCTTTTGCAAAATATTTTCTGTTCTCCATTATAGAGGTACTAATAAAACCTGAATTTTTGTAAGTAACATACATACATACACCCCCCCACAGGTGTGTACAGAAGCACACATACACAAACAACTCCAAATAGCATATTGCTGTAGAAGACAAATTAAGAAATACTAATTAATCTGAAAAGCATCTTGAAAGCAGTACTATGGATCAATGTGTAAAACATTTATGATTTGAAAATTTGACTCTTTCCCCCCGCACCCCCCACCCCCCCCCAAAAAAAATCTGTATTAATATGTAAAGTTTAATGCATTTTAACAAAATTTCATTCAGGATTTGTATCAACAATTTCAATAACAATAGGCTTTTTGCATTTTTATAGCAATCAATTACACAATTTTTTCATTCCCAATGTCCTTTCCATGAGGCAGTTCAAACACATGAAATTATTCTCATTGATTGTGTCAGATATTCATCTTTGAATGACAATTGAAACATATAGTTTCCTACATATATATTCTCCTGTGACATATAGGATGCAATTCTCATTTCACAAAGACAGACTGAGGGGAACAGTCAATCTCAGAAAGAAAACAAATAGATAATTATCACTTTTCTAAATCTATTAATAGTGGATTTCAGTGTAAAATAAGGAAAACAATAAAAGCCAGATAAGGAGTAATTTATCTATGAAATAAATACATAAAACTTTACATATGAAATAAAAAAAAATAAAATGAACACATGCAGATGTCTTTAAAACACCAACTTGGGTTTTTTCCTAGCTTCATTTTATATATGTATATACAAAATGCATAGATATCATATACCATATGATATCTATTGTGTAAATGGTCATAGACTGAAACCCCTCTATTTGTTTTGAACAGTTTGCCTCATTAAAAGGAAAAGTCCTATGCAGCTGGTCTTGCACAGAGATCCAAATCCTTATATTTTGGGAAGACACAAAGATTCTTGCCTTGTAAGAACATTCTCCATGTGGCAAAGAGCTGCCCCACAGATTCTAACTGGGCTGAGATACAGGCTTTATCAATGTGAGATTTTATTTTTGTAGGATTTTACCTACTAATGCAATGTCTCTTCTAGTAATTGATGTGTTCAATTGGTGGTAATGCCAAGAAGATTCATCCTCTTTGGAGAAAGGAACCTAGACATTCCAGTTACACACTTCACATTTTCATAGCTATTGAATTTGCAAGCTCAAAGTAGTGCCCTTGGAGTAAAAAAACTACTGGTGTTCTGCTAATTCCTGTTGAATCATGTCAAGAAGGACATGGTTCAAGATGTGTTTCTCTGTTATTGGCCTTAACTATTTCCAGCAAAACAGATTTAACTCTTCTCCAAAGCAAGCTATATAATATTTAATGCGAAAAAGACAACAAAGAAGAGTGCTACGCTACTGATGTATTGGAAATGACAAAGATAGAAAATTTCTAGGTACAGGCATATGCAGATCATCAATTTGGCCATTCTACAAGTATCAACAGGGATGCATCCAAAGAGTTAACACCCAAAAAAAACAGAAGACTGGAAGAAAGGCCAAGAGGAAAAAAAATACTGCTAGTCTTTACCAGCAGGAAAACTATCATCTGTTTCTTTTTAGACATCCAGTGTAGTGTACTACAAAGATGTAGAAATAAATGTGCAAAAATAGAAATAAAGTGAGTCTTTTAACACCCACTAACTTTTCACAGGAGCTAGGCAGATAACTGCTGTTGACATCTTTTAACATCTCTGTAGTTGTTACCTACTGGAAGTGCTGAAGTTTAAAATCACCGAAATAGAAAAAGGTTCCAAGCAGGCTATATCAAAGCCTCAATACAGAGCAATTTCAGACATCCTATCCACACATGATCAGTAAATACAATATATAACCTACATTCTCTAGAAAGGCAGGTAGAGACCAGATGCATTGAATATATCTGAAATTGTACTAAACATCTGTGCTTAAACCAACCCCTGCACGTCTGATGTTTCTGTTTTCAACAATATACCAAATGTATCTCCCAATTTTAGCAAAAACATAGCTTTAGTGTCAGCTGATTTCTGCAGCAGTGAGAGCTAATGTGTTAGTTGTTCAGGCCCTTGCAGCACAAAATGCATAAAACTCCCATGCTAAACTACTCTTACTTGTTTCCAAGCAAGCTCCAGATAACAGAAAATGTTATCTAATAAGTGCCCTCCTCACTGTCAGATGTTTGAATAAATAGCTATTTCCTGCGTTCCATCTAGTTCCAATGTGCCAGCTAGCACCACAGCTTGTAGCATTCATCATCTTCATTTGGGAGACAGAAATCAATTATTTCCTCAGCAGCAAGCCTCAACTTCACATTAGGATGTACAGTTTACTCTGCATATTAATATTGTCTAGTGCAATATTTATTTTCCCAGGAGGATTTTTAAAGGACTTCCTTCTAGGGATTAACTGAGGGAAAGTCTACTAACATTTTTTCTATTTTAAAGACATAAAACATCAAGGGCAAAGAGACCAAGATGCTCATCTCCACAAGACCCTTCAACTTAATGATGACTGAAATTTTACTGTACAAATGTTTGCCTGAGCTTCCTATCATGGACATTGGGAGCTTATTATATTACTGCCTCACATCTTTCACATCAGTTTCCCTGTGGTCTAAGAAGTTTATATTCTATTTGTGTATAACCCACACTCCACGTAAAATTTAACATGTAGTTTTCCTTGTTTTTTATAGCTAAACCAACTCACATGACTTCTTAATAATGAAACCAGATGTTAAGAAAATCCTAACACTTTTACAAAAGGAAGCAAACAAAAAAAAAATTGTCATATGGCTGAAAGTAGATTCGCAGTTCCAAGAAAGTCTCCAAGAGTCCCTTACATGGCATTAAATAACTCTAATCACATTCCTTCATTTGGATCTTCTGGTTAGGCTGCCCTAACCGAGATAATGAGAGGAAAATGGAAACGATGCTACCTGGTCTCTAAGTAGTATGTAAAATGAAAAATATAAGTTAGAGCATCCTTAAAATTGTTCCATGAATATGTCATCATCTACCCAGAGTACCAAAGGTCTGATAAATCGTCTGTAGGGAGAACTAACTGTTCTGGAAGAGATCACCGTGGAGGTTCAGAAGGGAAAGGGTAATCTGTTTTTGCAACCAGAATGAAGCAAAGTAACCAGGATCCAATACTTCTTACCCATTTCTTTGAGCTCATACTTTTAAAGCACAAAAACTGAAAACATTTTTTTTTAAAAAAAAAAAAGTAGTTCTAGTATCTCTTCCTTTATTTTGCAGCATCTCAAAATATTTATGCATATCCTGGCGTTTTTTGCACAGTCTTCACCATTATAATGTGTTTATCTTGAACACCTGAGATGGTATTTCTACTGAACTCCATCAGCCAATATGCAAACAGCTCTCAAGAGGGCTTTTGGTGAGTAAATTAACACTTGTTAAAATTCTTTAAATCTCTTCTATTTTAATTCTTTTATTTCAAAATTAGTTCATCTAAAATTTAATATTTGGTCACTTCTAAGAGTTTCGCTTAGAATAGAAAAAAAGAATGTCAGGCTCACCATCACGCAGCAGTTTTTTTCTTCCACATAGCAAATAACTATGTTGTTATATGCTTTATGTACCAACTATCACTTGTATTTCTGTAGGTTTTTTATGCTACTTTAAGAAATGGAGGATCAAAAGTGCTGAACTAGCAAGAGTTACACAAATAAGACTTAATGGATAAGTGAAAATCTGCTGAACTGTCCCCAAAGGAGAGAAAAAAAGAAAAATTAATAAGCAATTTAGTAAAGCTCTTTCCTTTATAATTACTGAAAAAGTATAAGGCAAACTTTGTTCACAGACATAATGCCAGCAGTAGGTCAAAACAAAACCGTATTTTCAGAGTCTTTGTGTCTAAAAAACAAACCACCAAATGTAACAAACAGTATTCTTGTAAATGAGCAGCTTACACAGAGCGGTGCTTCAAGAATTGTTCCTTAGGAAGCAGTACTCCGAGCGACAGTATTCCCTTCGGCGCCTGTTGGCCCGCGTACCAAGCACACAACTTGAGTTCCTTACCTGCAGCCAGCCCAGGGTAACCTTACCTGGGTTTGTGTACAGGTGACTCTCTACAGTTTTCCCAATGCTCTGCAGCTTAACAGCTTGAAGGGACTCATCCCCTTGCACGACTGTTGGCAAGCTGCCCAGAGCATCGTGAACCAAATTTGCCACTTCTCTTACATCAAAGAGCTTCAAAAGTTCAGAGTACACCGATGGGAAGGAGCTGAGAAACACAGCCTAGAGGGAAACGGCAAAAACGGACAGTCAGATATTGCAGTATAGTTTTGACATTTATAGAATTTAAATAACTATAGAAATTTAAATAACTGTAGAAAAATGCCTGATTTTACATTTCAAGAGTATTCAGTAGCTTTAAAAATCATCATATTTTCAGAAGAAATATCCTCACATTTATTAATGGGCTCGCACTTGTAACTATTTTCCTTTAAGCATTATCTAACGACTGTTCATTTCTCTCAGAACAAAGTGAAAGTAAGAAGTTCTACATAGCACAAAAATATTTATACTTTACAGATTCTTCACAACCTATGTGTGAGAGGAAACTTTTGAAAGGAGAACAGAAGCCAGCTGATATCAGAACAACAAGATTTGAGTGGAGTTGTTTTGGTTTGCTTTATTTTAAGATAAGTAACATAAGGGCCTCCATATCTTCAACTTTTTCAAATAAAGAACATTTTTATTTTGGAGTGAGACAGCACTGGCAGTCTTGGTTCACTTCAACAATCCTAAAATAGGGTTCGAAATTCATCAGTGAGAATAATGAATATGAAAACAAAACACTGGAAAAGAAAGGAGGACAATACGAGAGAAAGGAAGCTAGAACTGACATTTCCTTCTTCCTCTCCAAATCCTGCTGATTAAGAAAAGCTACTCATATCTCAGAGTTATGAGTTATCTTCTTCACACTGGTGTCAGAACAGATGACATACAAGGTTAAAGATACTGAAGCAGAATTCCAAATGTGGTTGTTTAAATAATTTTGCTATTATCTTTTCACTCCACCTGCTTACACGATATGAGATGGAAAAACCACCTCTCCACTCTGTTCTTTCTGATTTTTCAATTTCTTGGAAGAACAATTTCCTACAGAGCTTAAGAAATTAACAATTTGTAACAAGTCTTAAACACCTTTAGTTACAAAAACAGGAGAAGAGGACAACATATCTATGAGCTGTAGAAGTCAGTAAATCTATGGCACTTAATGCAGAGAGTTATCTCCTGCGCTTTAGCCCTAATCCATTTTAGTAGTCTCAACTGAAATAAAGATACCAACTGAGTATTAAAACATATTAAAACATCAAGACCTAAAAGTTTTCTGTAAAGCATGAAAATTCTGATAGTTTTTTGCATGGCTCAAATTCTTCAGTTCCAAAGTGGTTAAAGTAAGCTGTAAAATGCCCAAAACAGAGAAATGACTTTATTTGCACCAGCAATATAATTATTATAATTATAATATAATTCAAAATTAAATACTAGATTTAGGATTTTCTATGTGAAGCATAGTTAGAAGCTGCTGGTATGAAAATTTCACACTATAGGACAAAAGGTATGAAGATGAGCTGAAAATGACATTTTACCAGAACCACATTTTCTTTCCTGGGAATATAGGTAAGGACAGGCATACACTTTCTATATTAGACAAGGAAGACAGCAATAAGCAAGGCATGCTTGAAAACTTACTTGTAGTTGGGATAAAGCACTAGCTCCTTTGCTCTCTTGGGAAAGGAAGAAGCGTACTGACATAAGAAGCTCTTGAATACAGCAGCGAAATTCCTCCTCATTTTGTCCACCAGTGGCAATAGAGAATAACCTTCGAGACTGAACTATATATTTAAAGATATATTCCTGTGCCTACAAATGTCAAAATCAGAAATAACTCACAAAAACGAACCAGCTCATCTTTAAATAGAACACATGCAGTGATTACATCATTCAAATAATGACAAAGGTCTGAAACAGGACACCTTATTATTTAATTTTGAAAAATCTTTCCATTGAAACACTACCAACATTTCAAAACCACATACTCAAGAAATGTTCTTCCCTTATTTTTCATAATCTCTACAAACCAGCGAACACTTGTTCTTTTAACAAAAGGAAAACTGCAAATCTCATCACTGCCCTCCCCCCACCTCTTGGATGCCTCTGGCTACAGAAGCACCTATTGCATGAACATACAAGGCCAATATTAGAAATGGGCTCGAACTTTTGAGCTGGTCTTGGAATTTCTCTGCCTGGTAAAAGTTGCCTTCTTTTCAACTGTTAACCAGATAATACAAAAAAAAGCTTAAATTAAGGTGCAAAATTGTTGGAACATAAGTTAAAAATACAGCCCTTTCTTAATATCAAGACACCAAAGTTAACAGCAGAATAGAAAGGCAAAGAAGGGTACCATGTTGATATATTATTTCCAGATTGTAGAACCAGTCTCAAATGGGATTATTGTGTTGTACGACTCCACCTGACTCCAGGCTGTGCTTTTTTGATGACACAAAACAGGGAAACGAGAGTAACCAAACCCACTGTTTTCAGTAGAATTCCCTGGTGTCAGGATTGAACCATTAAGTCAGCATGCATTTTTGCCATTTAGATTCAGTTATACGACAGATGTTAATACCACTCTATATTTGATTTCTAACACCTACTCATGTTTATCCTTATTCAGTAAGGAACATAGAGCTCCAGAGTCTAGTGGCAGTAATCTCCATTGATCAACTTACTGGCAAAAGAGAACCATGAATAAACTGACTGCACTAAGAAAGTCTCCAGCTCCCTAGAATTAGTACTATCATTTCATCATTTCTATATACTCTGCTTCATTTCCTAAGTTAAACCTGTTGGTACTTTATGAATACATCATTCCAATATGTAATTGCCTTCAACGATTTTTATTACCTTTAGTACTTCCTGTATGTGCTCGTGCAGCTCCACTTCAGTGACTCGATCAATATGCCACTTCAGTACTTTTATAAGATCTCTAGAATAGCACATCAGAAAGTATTATAACACAGAAGTGGGAGAAGTGTTAACTTTGCATTTAAAATGCAAACCAATAGCTCTCATATGAGAAACAGTGACAAAAAATATATGACTAGATTTCACTAATCACAACAGGCCCAGTATTACACTTAGTTTTCAGTGTGCTGAAAGCCATCTAGTAGGTCTCTGACAAACAGGAAACAATACCGGTATTACATATGCAGTAGAATGATTTTAACAGGGACACACAAGCTCAGTTAAGCCAGAAGAGTCCCTGGCAGCACGGATTACCCCTGCTGCTATGCCATGCATTGGTCTACAGCCTCATCAAACTGCACTGGTTTTAATGGAAGTCTAGATCACAAATAAATACAGAGACCACAGCAGAGTCGGTGATGCTTATTAGTTCACTGCTCTACGCAGACAGTGAACATAGCTGCAGCTGGATTATGTTAAGGTTCCTTTGCTTTTCGAAGTAATTCAAGTAAAGCAATCCACTGAAGAAAAAGATTTAAAAATGAAGCCAATATTAGAGCATTAGCAAGTAACCCTTCTGGTAACTTATTTTACTCTTTCTTAATGGCCTAAATCTGAGCATTCACACAAGCACTGCATTTTATTTCTAGTGACATCGTTTAATTTAAGCTAATGATTGATTCTGCTCAGTTTACCAATAATTGTCAGTATTCAAATCAGATAGAAAAAGTACAGACTTCACCTGTATGCAAGTGCTCCTGCAAAATGACTTTCAATGTAAGTGTCCATTACTGGCTTAAAGTGGTGAAACTTGCTGTCCTGTAGTAAATTTATTATGTGAACCTAAATGTGAGGGAAAAAGAAAAAAAAGCAAGCTTTTTTTTTTTAATTCATTCTTAAATAGTGTTAAGCATCATCACAGAACGAAACTTACCAAACAATCGAATACTTTTGATCCATATTTTTGAGAGTTTTCATCTAAAATCCCAAATAAAGTATCTAGTGTATCTTGAAGAAACTGATTGGAGAGAATAAGAGACAGTTTGTTATTAAATAAGCAATTTTGTGACATGTAAATATATTATTTCCCTCATATTATCTAAAAGGATGGAAAGGTATATACCTTTACTATTTCTGAACCATCAATTTCTTTCAATTTTGAGAGGCAACCTGCAATTTTTTCTGGGTGGGTTCTCCATTTCAGAAGGTCAAGCATATCTCCTGCAAAAACAAAATGCAAGATTACAGTTGGAAGCAAAGCAGCATTTCTGATTTTAAATCTTGTATCACAGTTCACTCAGCAAAACTTGGCATCATTAAAACAAAACATCTCAAGATTTGTTATAATACGATCTGCCCAACGACAAATTTTCATTCCATCCCATAATTGCTCCTCCAATAAAAACATAAGAACATGATACTGAGTCAATAAAATCAGTTTCCTGTGGCAACTGTATCATGCAACCTTGTTCAGGTATTTGTCAACTACCATTTTAAGAAAACTATTTTGCTGTCTCTCGTTCCATTGAAGGATGTCTTCCAGAGCCATCCTCTGACAGCTACAAATATTCGAACTACTAATTAGGAGACTGTATTTAAAATACTTATCTTCCTATGCTTTTTTATGGAACAAGCACAATGACTCCAAAATCCTGCTTTATTAGTAAGCAACGCAATCTCTTCTGGAAAATAAACTCCTCTGAGGTAAAACACAGCTGAGCGTCTTCACACTTTTTGCAGTTGTAATTCATTCTCCTTCAGCTTTCTTGACCAAAATGGTAACTACATTACAAATGAGATTACTTCACTGTTTTCTATATCATTAGCAAGCTCATATGTCTGCTGTAAACACCTGATATATACATTCTAGAATTTGGGAGGGTTTTTAGAGACATCATATTGGTAACACAAATAGGTCTTTCTCCTGTTGAATACTGTTCAGGCTCCCTGGCTACAGCAGAATCCCTGAGAGTCTCCATTAGGGTATGATCCTGCCTTTTGTACCATTAGATTTGATCTAATTTCTACTCTTTCTTATTAATTGTTTAAATAAAAGTTACCTTGCTTTGCTTGTATCATATTTGTATTTTGCCTCTCTCAACCGATGCACTCTCAACTACATAATAGCAGCAAATATCATTAACAGGCTCTCTAGCGTTTCAAGTTTTGGTGAAGTAACTCCCACCTCTGCCCCCTTCCATCTCTTAAAAGAGAGATCAATCCCAGGCCTAATCTTTCAAGATCTAGTAGTATTTTCTTTCCACTCAGGAAAGAAATTCCTTCCACTACAGCGCAATCTGCTCATTCCCTTTTAGCCTTCATTTACCAGTTTTGAAATTCTTATTCTAATCTGTATCTTTTCTAATTTCCCTTGTGGTGTGGTATTGAAGTCCAGATGGTTTAGATCTGCTACGTTTCCTCTGAAGAATAGTAATAAAAAAAACTTTGAACAGAAAGATTAAGAAGTTTATTCTGGCATGATGTGCCTTTGATAAATTCATCATACAGCACATTCCATTTAGCTACGTGTCCATTTTTTCATCCATGATTTCTTGTAAATACTTGCATAAAATTCATCGGAGGGTAATGGTCCAGTTAACGTATCTGCTCTTCCACCTGTCTTAAACTAAGTACTTTATTTATTACTCTTCAGTCATATGTTATTGCTTTCAGCTTCAGAGGTGTACTAAAAAAACCACCTTGCTATGAGATTGGGAATTTCATGTCCCATACCATTCAATATCCTAAAATAGAGTTTTGTAAATTTGGCCTGTTTTTTCAGCAGTTTCCACTTGATCTTGACCCGTGTTGAACTCTGACACGTTGCCGCTATTTTCCTCCCTTCTGTTGCAGGTTCTCTGCTTACTCCTCACATTTTCTGCCCGTGACTCACTCAGGTCTGCAGCACTCCTATCAAGCTCTATTCAGTAAAAGTTCCATATACTTTTGTACTGTTGAATTACAGAAATCCTAAAGCTCCTTTACATTCAAGTTTACAACTACCATGTTTCACTAACCAGCTTTCCAGAATTTCTCAAAGCCTGGCCGTTTGAAGCAGAAAACTTTAACCTATTGTCCAACCCTTCCATCAGTTTAAGCTGAACTACTGTCTAACTGATCACTGTCCAGCATTGTCTTAGAAGGATCCCGTTCTTCTGAAATGTTCCTGGTATTTCTCAAACTCATAAGCCAATAGCGAGTTTCCCTCTTGATTTAGCAACTATTTGGATGCTTTCTACCACAGGCTGTTTTCACATTTCAGTAACATTTGAGCCACACCCATCTTTGTGTCATTTTTTTCCCAGTTTGCTTCAGGAAATCTCCTCTCTCTCACAACAACAAATGAAGTAATATTTCTGTCTTTAATAACATTAAATAAATCTTCACTTATATTCAAATCTTGCCAGAGGTGCTAATGGCAAACATCCTACATGCTATTCCACTAATATTTTACTGTCTTAATTGATTTTGGTGGGCACAAATTGCTTTTATGTGTTTATACATTTTTTTTTGCTTCGCTTCACCCTGTGCCAGTATGGAATGGTTTGGATTAAAAAAGATCCTTGAGTTGCACTAAGAGTGCTGAAGGGTCCCACACACACATCCCTAAGATCAAGGACAAATTATATGTCTTATTATTCCTTTTGTCAGGAGTTTTCAAGAACCAAGCATTAGAAATCCAGTGACTTGCAGTTATTTTTTAGATAATTACATGGACGTATACACTTTATTTTGTTTAAGCCTCAACCTAGGTTGAGGAGTAGCGAGACTAGCTAATGCTGTCAGTCGATAGCAGGAAAAATATTTCTTCACAGGTTTGCTGGAGGAACTTGGTAGGAAGACAGTTGACACTCAATATTAGGGATTTGTTGGGGGATTAAAAAAGAAAGAGAAAGCAAATGTCAGGCACTCACTTCAAAGAACTTATTTCAAGGAAAATGCTAAGGAGGAAAGACATTGCTGAGATAACATTAGCAAACAGCCCAAGCATAAATGACATGAACAGAAAATCTGACACGTGAATCACAAGGGGAAGGGACAGCAATGTGTCATATATTAAGAGAAATGAGACTATAAAATTATCCCCCAAAATAGGTCCACTAGGAAAACACACTTTTGGAAAAGGGAGAAAGTCAATGCTGCTGAAGAACAAAAACATTTCCAGTGTCTTCTCTTACTCATGATCAGATTTGTACATGAAAAGTAGGCTACATCTGACCTACCATTCCTAACAAACAAAACACATCCCTTCTCAAAGTCTGTAGTTTAAATTCAAAGTGCTAGGTTTAACAAAAGGTTCAGAATCACGTGTATAAGGAAGTGGTTTGGGTTGATCTTTCCAACTCTCTCCTATAAATCTTGAAACATCAGAAATTGGCCTGGTGTAGCACTACTGCACTTCAAAAGGAAAAAGCAAAATTCCAGAACTGGCGGTCTGCGTTCCTCTTTCAACAGGCTGCTTCTGCGGTTTCCAACACTCCCTCCAAACTGGGGTCACTCCGGGAAGCTGCCTCCTGTTACTTTTCTTTTATTAAGCACTAGTTTGGCTTTTCTAAAATGGAAATAGATGGATTATACCTCTGCCTTGCCATAGACATGCTGTATGGCATGTTGCTCTGCTGATGAACAGCTGCTTACTGGGGATGTGCTGATCAGTGCTGCGAAATGAGTGGATGCCAACTTGCTAAAATATTCTGACTTGCTGGATGGATCCTGAGTCTCTGGCAGGCAGAGATCCCCCCTCCTATATGTCAAAAACTAAGTAAGACTGTATTGATAACCACTTAGTAGAAAAATACTATGTTCTCTTTTTTGGTTGTGTTTTGTTTTTTTTTTTCTTAAGATAATGAAATAAAACTACCCAGCTAAGAATGTAACATACAAAAGCTGGTATACTTTTTTGCTAACATTAACTGATTAACTATCCAGGATCAAAAGTCAAGCTAAGGAAAAGCTAACTGGCAGACAGATTAGATAAGGACGCATTCTTATGAGATATGTTGATGAACACACAGATTCCCCTGGTTAGAAGGTCTCTGAAAATTGTTTGGAAACAATCCTAAAAACCCCTGCAAATTACCCAGGGTAAGGAAGTTATAGATCCCAACAACTGGGAGTCAGCCTCCTTCCCCCAGTCCCCATAATTTTAATATGCATGAGAGCTGATGGCATGTGGGAACAATCAATAAGAGAATGACAGCCGAATAAAATTTCCCAGCAAGCAAGTAAAGCTGTGGCCTAATTCAGTCACACCCTTTACGAGTCTGGGTTTGGGTTCCTCCCCCACCACACGGCCAGATCAATAGCATAATTTTCAATCCACTTCCAGGCTGGACACTGCTGCTTGTAGACACAGACAGATCTTTGAGAACTCCAGAAAAATCTCCAAACTTAAAAACGGATTAAAAAATAATCAGCAATTTTCAAAAATACAAATGTTTCCTAAAAAAATATGTATGCAGATTGTTTTACTCCTGTATTTTTTAATAAATACACTACATTCTCTCAGGGATAACTGAAGTAATGCTCACATGACCAAATATCCACATGCTTTGCTCTATGTTCACTTTCTGAGCATGCAATAGGTTTTGGCAAATTTTTGTTTAAAAGAATGGGGATTTGGAAACTCACCAAGATGAACTTCCCAAAGAAGATTCTTGGACAAAATATGAGCCTGTCTATTGAAAATATTTCCACCCTCTGAAGTACTGCTGAAATAATTGTTAACTCTTTCAAAGCTGAAAAGGGGATCAATATTATTCAGATATTCTACACCCTATTACTCAGAGTATGCTTAAAAAAAAAAAAGGAAATTGTATGCCCTATGTCACACATCTATTTACATTAAGTACAAAATAACTCCTGTACTGTGAACATAAATTAGTATTATAACCCCAGACAATAGCGCAGCTATTTATCAGTGAGACATGTAAGTTCCAGGCAGCACTTTCATACATGTGTTAAGTACCAGTAGATTAATGTGATTTCCTAAATCAAGGCCTTTAAATGAAGCAAATTCAGTCTCTGACTGCCTATTAGCAACCTTTGGGAAAATCTTTTACTGGCTAACTTTTATTGCTTTGAACGGACGTGCACAGTGAAATAGATCACTTACTATCTGCACATATTCTATTTTGGACACTTGCTACTAAATGGTGAAAATTAAGACGATTATTTCAATTTAAAAAGCTGCTCTAGTTGTTAAACACTTACAATCAATTTGCAAGCAATTAGCAATTTTATTATCATACATATAAGAAGGGTAAAGACAGTCATTCACACACAAGAGAGCACTAAGCAAGACCTTAAAACTGTCATAGCTCAGAAAAAATAATATAAAACTGGGGATATCAAAGAACGGTCAGAAACACAATACTAAGCAAATACACAATATGTACAAATTTGTGGAAAACAGTTTCAGTTATAAACTGTATTTAATATGGCAAATAAACAAGAATCTCAGGAATTTTATACAGAGCAATGGTAAAGACCACAAACACATATTTCTGTCTTCTGCTCCTTATATCCAGTGTATAAGATTGTTTTAAGTAGTAGCAAATGTTTGTGGGCTTTAAGGAAGAGAAGTGATACAACAAAAAAGCAATATATGCCTAATTAAAACCAAATTGCCACAGCCTAAAGCCCACAATAAGTATTTCATAAAAACTCTACAAGAAACAGATTAAGAGGTTTTGTAAAGCAGCTGGGTTTTGATAGTTGATTCCAAGAGTGCTGCATTTGATTCCAATATCATGTTAATCTAAAAAGCATTCTTGAACTACTTAAGATCAGTGGTTTATCATGCTGCCTTGGTTTCCATCTGGATATAAAAAATTATGAAGAAAACCAGTTTGTAAAATGGATAGAGCATAAGCTATTTTTGAGTACATCCATGCTTGCTTGGCATGGAAAAGGCTGTAGCTATCACGCTCATTTGAATTCATCATGTTTTAAATAATCAACATATCCTACCATTTTGTGTGAGTTTAGTGGAGCAGAGAAAGGACGTAATCCAGAAGGACTCTTTAGTGGTTTTTACTGCTTGGCTGTTGTTCCCTAGGAAAATTCCCTTTGAAAAGGGGAGTTTGAGGTAGCGACCAGAATCCTGAAGGTTTGTGTTTTCTTCACACTGTGAAAACAAACCAGTTAAAATAACTGTAGTGCATAAAAACAAAGGACCAAATCTCTAAATTATATGAATTATTATTGTTTCTTTGCCAGAAATTGAAGAATTTTCACTATACCTGTTGCAAATTTGTTTTTGGCTCATAGCTTCATAGCTGACATTGAAGTCTAACAAATCTGCACAGGTTATGTCAAATGAATAGCTAAAAATTTTGGTGTTAAAATCTATAATTTATCTGGAAGCATATCAAATGATCTGAACAAAGAGGTAACTGTAAAATGTGAAAACAAAAATTCCACAAAACTGAAATGTTTCTAAAAATGATAACATTGAGTAAATCTGCATAAATGAGCGTGCTTGATTTTCTAACTTCTGCAATTCAGTAAGAGGGTATCATGATGTTCACTTTGTATGTTTTAATTGAACCTAACTTTCTGAAATCCACTATAAATACAACGTAACATAATAGTAAGACTTAGTAAAACCAGCGCACTGAAACACATGACTAGTAGATTTGACTGCAGTTTATAACAGGAAGTTTAATATTAAACAATCAGCAATGGATATTTTGATGGTGACAAGATTATCACTCATTTGGTAATGAATACAGAATTTCTCAACCTAATGTTTCTGGGCATTCAAAGTATGTTCCAGAGGAATCATTACAGTTAATGATTAGTAATTCAAATTACCTTGTGTACAATGAGTTCATGGGTGCCATCTGGCAGAGTCCTCCCATTTTCCTGCATCAGGGGCACGAAAGAAAAGCCAAACAACTTCTTCTCACCCTTTTCTTTTGCTGAAATATATATGCAAATAGCAGCACTTAAAGTTAATATTATACATTTTAGAGAAAATAAATGGATATAATACAACAGAAGAAAGCATACTGGAAGTTATTCGCAGCTAGTTAGACTAAGATTACTTTAAATTTCTTGTCAGATTTACACATTATCTCCTGTAATGCTTTCTTTTATCTCACTGTAAATCAGAAAGCAGTATTCTGAAATGATTTGGTATTTATTAATAAAAATAATGGAAGCCACCAAATATTCAGTCTTAGTAACATATAGAATGCCAAGAAACCCAAATAAATGTGAACTAGCCAGTCCAACATGAAGAGAAAAGGGTTATTTTTTTGTGACAATTATCCCCTATATTAGTTTATACCTACTACTCAATTTTAGGTCAGCCTCAGGCTACACTGCACTTCCATTTTCAAACAAGACATCTACCTCTACAGATACGACTGAGGATGTCACTGTTCCTTACATGTATGTTAGACAGCAGATAGCATTTTCAAACTCGGATGCCTAAGCTCAAATTGTAAAACTCATCTATCACCTAAATATAAAGCAGACTACAAAACACTGAGATAGCACAGATCTTACTAAAGCCAATGAGTGTGGATGCTGAACACTTTTGAAAATCAATCAATTTTTTCATCAAATGTGTATATATGACTTTTGAGCCCAGGTTTAGCACAGTTGGGGTGGTGCAGGCAATCATAACAAAATTATCCAACTTGTATTGCATGGGAAAGATTGCGCAAAAATGTTTGAAACACACTACTGACATTTTTCCTTTATTACTTCATATTTCATAAAAGAAATCTTAAAGAGAAATCAATGCAAATTTCTTCCTATATTACCTGTTCCTTACATTTTGAAGTATATGTACCCAAAATCTAAACATACTGTAATTCACTGCATGTGTCAATTTCCACAAAGGTAATCAAAATAATCAAATCTTGCTATATCTATATCACTAAAAAGAGCCAAACAACAATTTTATCTACCGTTCTCTACAAGCTTGACAGAGGTCAGCACAATAGCTATGAAACCTGTCTCGCATACCTTGGTATGCAGAACATAGACCTTGACATCATTTTCTACCTCAAAATCATGTCCTAAAATTGTTCAGAATGTTTAGAGAATTTTGGAATTTTATAAGAAAAAAAAACACCAAACAATACAAAAGTGATGTTAATTGACCATGATGTATCTATGTACATTTCCCATTTGTTTGGATTGCTAAACATGTACTAAGGAACAAGTATAATTTTGGATAATTCACCAGGTAAACTCTAAATTTGCATTTTGAGTTCACCTGAAATTCTGTTTATGTTTGCAGCTGCAATATTGTCTATTTCTATTTAATAAAACTAGACTGGTTTCTCCTAGGATTTAGGTTTTACCAAAGCACTGAGTTCCACCAAGTAGAGCTGCAAGCCTGAGAAACTGTGTCATGAAAGCATCACAGAGAAAGTTCAGGCAGCTGTCTTTTTCCTGAGGTATTATGGAAACTCATGTGCTGACTGCAGCTGTAACGGAGAGGACTAGCAGAAGTCGTGAACAGTGCTTACTGGAACAGTGCCGGAATTCACAGCGGATGTGTGCTCCTCTGAATTTATCCACAGGAATAGGAAGTTTCAGCAGCTCAGCCCATCTGGGACCATTGTTATGATAAAGCACAAAGGAATGGTACTCGCTGGCTGGTGGCTCTCCAGAGCCAAATGAGATAAAATCCTAACGAAGAAAAAGTATTGATTGGAGATTAAAGGCAAATTAGTTCACTGGTAAGATATCATCAAGGACTGTTCTTACAAGGAAGACTACTTAATATTTGCATTCATATAATAAATGCCACATGTGGTATAATGCTCAATATCTTTAAACCCACAAAAATAATAGCACATTGTTAATAGTTACTGATCAGAAAAAACGGCAAGAATCACCCACAATCATGAGAACCAAAGTATTATATAGGGGAAACTGGGTAATCAGGAAGGCTTAAGCAATAAATGTGATGTGGGGTCTCATGGCACAGTATGGTCCATACGGTGTTATGCCCAAGCAACAAACCAAGAATGCAACTGAGACAAAAACAGCCCAGGCTCAACATCTTCAGTTCTTTAAAATAAGCCTATAACCCTGCTGTTATCAGTGATATGTCCCAGCATGAAAAAAGAAAGAAATCTGGGTTCCCTGATAAGGAAGCAGCAAAGCGTTGGTTGACTTGGCAACACCCTTGATGGTCTCACTAATAGCAAAGTAGGCAAACAGACTTTTCTGACTTGAGGGATACCTATAAATTCTCTGTGGGAAAGGTAAGCTGTAGCTTTTCTCCTCAGCAATTATAAGGGATCAACTTTCCATCTCGATATCCTTAATTTTTTTACATATCTACCTATATATATATAAATGCACACACACACATATGTATATATATTTTTATATATATAAAAACATACATACATTGCATGTCATGCATTTACACACACAATCTCACTTCACATATATGCACACACACATGTAATTTGCACCGGACTATTCGCGTTAGCCTTTCTTCATTTTGTCACCCCACAGTGCTCAACATCATGCAGAACATGTGAAAAAAGTACTTTCAAATACATAGGGAAAAAAAAATATGCTACATATGTATGGAAAAGGTTGAAAGTGAACAGAAATCTTTTGGTACAGAAAAAAATCTGAGAAACAGTCATCTATTAATAATTAAAACATAAAACAGTGCCTCTTTGTAAGCTATCACCAGCAGTATGTGATCAAATCTGAAGAAGGAACATTAATTTATTCTTTTATTGCTACACAGTGGTGAGTTTTGCATCAAGCATCTCTGATTTATTAAAATCAGAGAAAAAAATGAAAATTATCAAAACATTCTGTGTAACATGAGGAAATGTATACCTACTATGAAGAATCATTACAAAATAAAAAATTTCTAAAACTTGATCTTGCTTTCCAACATCTTAATGGAATCATTAGCTATTTGGTCGGCAATTATAGGCGTTTATCTGAATCATGTCATTGATCATAAAATAAAACAAATGTGTTTTATAAAGTTTTTAAGCAATGAGGAAATACTTTCAATATCTAAAGGCGACAAAAGATAAACATGACCTTTACAAAGGAATTTTGTGCTCTTCAAACAATGCCACAAAAGATGATTTACAACTCAAAAAGTGTATCAAAATTAACTACAGTAAGGAAAAACATACAACAAAGATACCTTTAAAATTTGACCACTGCTGTCCACGACATGCATTGTCACTTCCACATTTCTGGCCACACTTTTCCCTCCTTTCTCGAATTCTCCTCTTTCTACAGTAATATATAAATCATTCCTCATTTCACCTATAAAAAACCAAACCAAACACAAAGTGTGTAAAAGTCAGTTCAACTTCCTTACTTTTTGCTTTTAGCACTTCAGTGGACTTCCATCTTCTCTTCTCAAGAAGGGATAGTATCACACCTACAATTGATCAGTATTTTCATGTTTTAAATAACAATAATTGTTTTCATAAACCAAGAAAACCAACAAAGTTTCATCCCTCTAAAAGCTCAATAGATTATCTGCCATACCAAACCAATTCTAGGAGCTTTTACTCATCTGCTAGCTCTTTTTGGTCTTTACAGTGGCATCTGCAGCTATACTGAAGCTGGTGTCTAGCTTCACCTCATTTAATTTCTCTTAAATTAATGCAATTTCTCTTATTTGTAACCTTTACATTTGTCTATTTAATGTGTCCTTGAAGAACCGATTACAAGTTTTTTTAGACTCGATCTCAAAAGAAAGTGTATTACTTTGAAGAAGCAAAAAAGAAGAGGTTGATATTCTTTCTGTTAGAAGGGCAGGCTTCCCAGATTGCTAGCATTCAAATCTGTCTTTCTGATCTCAACATATTTTATATTGATTGGGTGTTGCAAAGTTTTCTAGCAAAAAATTAGCTTAGTTAGCTGAGTTTTTGCTTGTTGGAAAGACTTCTGAGAAATTAAAATCTTCATCAACACATTCAAACTACAAATCCAATTCAGGCACTACCTAAGTGTACAAGTTACTAAATACTGCTGGCATGTTTAAATTGAAATTCTTTGCACGTTTATACACTAACATGCTAAGTATTCTGTCAGACCATAACCAGATCTTCTGGATGAGGTCAACGGTAATTTTATTTTAGTTTTGATTGACACAAACCACAAAGTTTATAGTTGATGAAAGGAAGAAAGATTATTTGGCAGGGGGTAGAGGGAGAATCAGTGGTGACTGAAGTGGCATGGTAGGGAAGCTCCTGTTCTGTCTGAAGATGATAAATCTATTTCTAAAAAGTGTAAACTAATCTAGCTCTGGACAAACATTACTAGAACTGCTTAGAAGCAATTGAATTTCCTTGTGAAACACTAGAAAAGTGAAGGATGAAGAGCAACAGAATTAGGAGTATCTTCTAAAATTCTAATTTCTAGATTTGGTAGAAAAGAAATTGAGAATATATTCTTTAATCTAGCAAAATGCAAGTTCAGCATAATAGGAATATCCTCTTTCAATAAAGCAGATTTTCACTGTGCACTGCTGAAAAGAAATCAAGTATGACAGTTTTGCGTATTTACAGGCATACCGTTTAGTAGTCAAACATGAGATGGATATTTGTACTGTGGGTAAAATGAATTAAAAGATATGTAACTGATAAAGAATTAGTGCATCTTCAATTTTCAGCTTCATTTTAATGTGCAGGAAGAATTTGACCTCCTTGAACTTTCCAGGATACTTTCCAGAAATGTTTCACATTTATTGCACTTTTTCTACCATGTGCTTTTTTCTACCATGTGCATTTTTTTCTCCAGTGTTTTTTAAGTACCAGAAGCAGTGATCTTGCTACAGTCTTCTAATATTTTTATAACATTATTCTATCACTGAATGATTCAATGATTCCTCCAAAGCACAATCTAAACCATTGCCAATTAAAAGAAAATAAAAAAGTAAAAGAGGAAACTGCTATATTATCAAGCCCTCAAGAACAATGCCCACAAAAAAAAAAGGAAGAAAAAAATCTACTATTGTATTACCTTATTATCGATTATCTTCTGAAACAACTATGGACAGAGGCTGGAGCACAGATAGACAGAACGAACAGAAACAAATTTCAGGACCAGATGGTATTCTCTTAAGAATTTTGTGTGAAGTCAAGGATGAAAGAGCTGAATTACTAAGAAGTGTGCGCAATCATTGAAGCAATCTCTGGATCCCGGTGGGCACCAGGTTCAAAATAAGTGAAAGGTGGTGGTGAATCAGGTAACGGACAAAAGACTTGTAAAAGAAAAACTACAAAAGTAACCCCAAAATAAAAACGAAACACAAACTGAAATCTTTTGGAAGGATGTTGTGAATGTGAGAAACATAGAAGAGTTCAAAGGAAGAATGGAGAAGTTGTGGAATGAAGATCCACTAAAGAATACAAAACAGAAGATCACAAGCAGCTCAGAAAATCCCTTGAGCTGAAAATAGCTGCAGGCTGGGAGAGCATCAGGGGGTAATTACCATACATGCACACATGCATGCCCAGTTCTTATGCTTGCTTAGGTTTCTGTTTACAATGCTGGGCTAGACAGGCCCTTGATCTGAATCAGTAAAGCTGTTTGTATGTTTATTCAGGTCACAGAATTACCTTTAAATCTACTAGATTCTCATTATTTCCACATTGCAGTAATATTTTATTTTTAAAGGTTTTCAAAGCTAGTACAGTACGTTACCAAAGAGCATGCAACATGTTGAGCCCTTGCTTAGCACACATTTATAGTAGGATGCTTTCCAGTTAGCGCTGGCAGTTGGTCACTTTCATGAGTCTTACATTCAGAAAAAATTACAACACACAATAATCAAAAAGAGAAGCTCTGTTACATAATTGATTTTAGTACACAACTTGCAGTTGCAGCAATTTCTCTTTAATGATTAATTTGAATTCTACACGCATTTGTGCTATATTCAGTCATTATTTTGATTTATCAGCAAGGAATTATTTCAATTTTTCATGGAGTCTACACAGAAACATAACCAAATAACTATTTATTTCCATCACAAATTTCACGATCTAGCCCACATGAAACTCATTGAAAAGTATATTTTTTCCTTTTTAAACTGAGTAAATTGTACACCATTTAAATGAAAATGACACTGGAACAGGTTGCCCAGAGAAGTTGTGAATGCCCTATCATCAGAAGTGTTCAAGGTCAGGTTGGATGTGGACTGAGCAATCTAATCTAATGAAAGATGTGGCATGATGATGACCAAGATGATCTTTAAAGGTCTCTTCCAACTCAAATCATTCTACGATTCTATGCAAAATAAGAAAGCATTTGTAAAGAAGTAATCAGAGCTTCACAGAAGTTAAGCAGGCTTTCAAAAATGGTGTCTGCATTTTAAGGCTTTAAAAAAATCCAAATCCATTGAGTTTCTCCTTTTTAATTGCCAGAAGAAATCAAATCACAGGGGAAAAAAAGACACAGGAGTAGGATGTACTTCCACAAATATTGTCCTGTTCTCCTTTTACAGAACCTTGGCAGAGTTTGTAATCAGTGTCATGAGAGGATAGTTCAGATGAATTTCGTCCCGATCTACATCCATTCAGGAAGCTCTACTCTGTTTTCAATGTCTCAGAGTAAATTAAGACCTGTGGGCCACGTCATTGAAAGAAAATGCCAGATTTTCTCCATTATCATGCAAGGCAAATTAAATCCAAGAGGAGACTAAGCCTCTCATGCTATATGAGGAATAACAATGTTTTATATGGAAATTGATAGAAAAGCAGAAGGGAGATAACTGAAGTAGACTTGAAAATTAATCAAAAAGAATGTATATCAAAGGTACAGTCTGCATCAGGCAGATATAACAGCAGCTTCCTTTTCTCAAAATATGTAGCATATCTGACATTTTATAATCTTGACAAAAATCGAAGTTTTGGTTTAAATTTGGCCTTGTGCCTGGATTTGTATGTACACATTTCAGTTTTGGTTTAAAAAAGATCACTATTTGCAATAAAAATGTAAGAAAATCACCTACATTGAACTTGCACAGTTCAGGTAAGTGTACTGGAATGTTAAGAACTTAAAACCATGCTCCTGACAAACCTTTAGCACAATATTTGTATGAACATATTACGAGTAAAAGCTTATAAAATCAAAAAGTCAATGGGGTTGTAAAAATCAAGCACAAAGCCTTATCAGAAAATAGCTTACAGTAAACAAGAAAATAGATTTAGAAAGTAAACTTCACTCTGGATAGGAAAAAGGAAAGAAAATTATAATAAAAACCTAGACAAATGCATTTGAATCCAAATTTAAAAATTATTTCACTCTCAATGTATTACTCTGGAGAGATCTTAATCACTTTTACTTCCTCAGTGCAGAAAGCACTCTAGCCACTGCTTCAGTCTTCCTTAACAGAAATTCTCTCTCCAAAAATCGAGATTGTCTGTGTAAAACTAAGTTAGAACAGTCTTTTGTGGCTCTTTTTCCAGCAAAACCAATTCAAATTTCCTCTATAAAGTATTCAAACATCAACAATTTGTGGAACTACTATAGATTCCTTTAACTGATAATTTATGGCAACTGTAATTACACATTCGATTACAAGAACATGCACCATTTTTTTATGAGATCTTTCCCTTCACCAGTATACCAGACAGATAATTCTGACAGATTAAATTATCTTGTTTTCACTTGGAGGGGCAATTACAGCCATAAGCAGCACTGAAAGGCAAAGTCCTGCTGAATATCTGAGGTAGACTTTGGAGAGTACAAATGGCATCTTTAGCTAAAGTACCTGCATGAGTCAAATAAATCTCTCCTAGATATATGTTTACTGCGATTTTCATACAGTCTAATACTTGATCAAATGTAAGGAATTTACACAGAAACAAGAGAGGCACATCTTGGATGGTACAGTACATCCGATTTTAATTACTGGTTGAAAACATGCCTATAGAATTGAATCTCAATCGCACGTGATG